>NW_026902414.1:0-300000 GCF_027409185.1 Cynocephalus volans
TCAAGAAGCAAGTTTAACTCTAAGGGAGGAAGCAGCAGAATGTGCCTCTCACATCTAGCCTGTAGGAATTCAGGTTGGCAAGTTCTATGGGGAAGCCCATTGCTGCCTATGGTGGAAACGGCATGGGAGATTTCAGTTTCAAAATCTCTGTGAAAAAGCGTCAGAGAAGCTTCTCCGTTTAGAATCCAGCATATCTCACTGAACCGAAGAAGTGGTAGTTAGAAGGGAGTTAGAGCTGCAAGCAGTTTGGTTTGGGAAATTAGATGCGAAATGACACTGCAAAGGCCTTCCAACAGGCTTGGAAAAGTGTGTTCTATATCTCTGCCAAACAAACTCCCCGGAGGTTGAGCTTTCAGAAGCTAGTTTAACTCTAAGGGAGGAAGCAGCAGAATGTGCCTCTCACATCTAGCCTGTAGGAATTCAGGTTGGCAAGTTCTATGGGGAAGCCCATTGCTGCCTATGGTGGGAAACGGGTTTGGAAATTTCAGTTTCAAAATCTCTGTGAAAAAGCATCAGAGAAGCTTCTCCGTTTAGAATCCAGCATATCTCACTGAACCGAAGAAGTGGTAGTTAGAAGGCAGTTAGAGCTGCAAGCAGTTTGGTTTGGGAAATTAGACGCGAAATGAAACTGCAAATGCCTTCCAACAGGCTTGGAAAAGTGTGTTCTATATCTCTGCCAAACAAACTCCCCGGAGGTTGAGCTTTCAGAAGCAAGTTTAACTCTAAGGGAGGAAGCAGCAGAATGTGCCTCTCACATCTAGCCTGTAGGAATTCAGGTTGGCAAGTTCTATGGGGAAGCCCATTGCTGCCTATGGTGGAAACGGCATGGGAGATTTCAGTTTCAAAATCTCTGTGAAAAAGCGTCAGAGAAGCTTCTCCGTTTAGAATCCAGCATATCTCACTGAACCGAAGAAGTGGTAGTTAGAAGGGAGTTAGAGCTGCAAGCAGTTTGGTTTGGGAAATTAGACGCGAAATGAAACTGCAAATGCCTTCCAACAGGCTTGGAAAAGTGTGTTCTATATCTCTGCCAAACAAACTCCCCGGAGGTTGAGCTTTCAGAAGCAAGTTTAACTCTAAGGGAGGAAGCAGCAGAATGTGCCTCTCACATCTAGCCTGTAGGAATTCAGGTTGGCAAGTTCTATGGGGAAGCCCATTGCTGCCTATGGTGGAAACGGCATGGGAGATTTCAGTTTCAAAATCTCTGTGAAAAAGCGTCAGAGAAGCTTCTCCGTTTAGAATCCAGCATATCTCACTGAACCGAAGAAGTGGTAGTTAGAAGGGAGTTAGAGCTGCAAGCAGTTTGGTTTGGGAAATTAGACGCGAAATGAAACTGCAAATGCCTTCCAACAGGCTTGGAAAAGTGTGTTCTATATCTCTGCCAAACAGACTCCCCGGAGGTTGAGCTTTCAGAAGCTAGTTTAACTCTAAGGGAGGAAGCAGCAGAATGTGCCTCTCACATCTAGCCTGTAGGAATTCAGGTTGGCAAGTTCTATGGGGAAGCCCATTGGCGCCTTCGTTGGAAACGGGTTTGGAAATTTCAGTTTCAAAATCTCTGTGAAAAAGCGTCAGAGAAGCTTCTCCGTTTAGAATCCAGCATATCTCACTGAACCGAAGAAGTGGTAGTTAGAAGGGAGTTAGAGCTGCAAGCAGTTTGGTTTGGGAAATTAGATGCGAAATGACACTGCAAAGGCCTTCCAACAGGCTTGGAAAAGTGTGTTCTATATCTCTGCCAAGCAGACTCCCCGGAGGTTGAGCTTTCAGAAGCAAGCTTAACTCTTAGGGAGGAAGCAGCAGAATGTGCCTCTCACATCTAGCCTGTAGGAATTCAGGTTGGCAAGTTCTATGGGGAAGCCCATTGGCGCCTTCGTTGGAAACGGGTTTGGAAATTTCAGTTTCAAAATCTCTGTGAAAAAGCGTCAGAGAAGCTTCTCCGTTTAGAATCCAGCATATCTCACTGAACCGAAGAAGGGGTAGTTAGAAGGCAGTTAGAGCTGCAAGCAGTTTGGTTTGGGAAATTAGACGCGAAATGAAACTGCAAATGCCTTCCAACAGGCTTGGAAAAGTGTGTTCTATATCTCTGCCAAACAAACTCCCCGGAGGTTGAGCTTTCAGAAGCAAGTTTAACTCTAAGGGAGGAAGCTGCAGAATGTGCCTCTCACATCTAGCCTGTAGGAATTCAGGTTGGCAAGTTCTATGGGGAAGCCCATTGCTGCCTATGGTGGAAACGGCATGGGAGATTTCAGTTTCAAAATCTCCGTGAAAAAGCGTCAGAGAAGCTTCTCCGTTTAGAATCCAGCATATCTCACTGAACCGAAGAAGTGGTAGTTAGAAGGGAGTTAGAGCTGCAAGCAGTTTGGTTTGGGAAATTAGATGCGAAATGACACTGCAAAGGCCTTCCAACAGGCTTGGAAAAGTGTGTTCTATATCTCTGCCAAGCAGACTCCCCGGAGGTTGAGCTTTCAGAAGCAAGCTTAACTCTTAGGGAGGAAGCAGCAGAATGTGCCTCTCACATCTAGCCTGTAGGAATTCAGGTTGGCAAGTTCTATGGGGAAGCCCATTGCTGCCTATGGTGGAAACGGCATGGGAGATTTCAGTTTCAAAATCTCTGTGAAAAAGCGTCAGAGAAGCTTCTCCGTTTAGAATCCAGCATATCTCACTGAACCGAAGAAGTGGTAGTTAGAAGGCAGTTAGAGCTGCAAGCAGTTTGGATTGGGAAATTAGACGCGAAATGAAACTGCAAATGCCTTCCAACAGGCTTGGAAAAGTGTGTTCTATATCTCTGCCAAACAAACTCCCCGGAGGTTGAGCTTTCAGAAGCAAGTTTAACTCTAAGGGAGGAAGCTGCAGAATGTGCCTCTCACATCTAGCCTGTAGGAATTCAGGTTGGCAAGTTCTATGGGGAAGCCCATTGCTGCCTATGGTGGAAACGGCATGGGAGATTTCAGTTTCAAAATCTCTGTGAAAAAGCGTCAGAGAAGCTTCTCCGTTTAGAATCCAGCATATCTCACTGAACCGAAGAAGTGGTAGTTAGAAGGGAGTTAGAGCTGCAAGCAGTTTGGTTTGGGAAATTAGATGCGAAATGACACTGCAAAGGCCTTCCAACAGGCTTGGAAAAGTGTGTTCTATATCTCTGCCAAGCAGACTCCCTGGAGGTTGAGCTTTCAGAAGCAAGCTTAACTCTTAGGGAGGAAGCAGCAGAATGTGCCTCTCACATCTAGCCTGTAGGAATTCAGGTTGGCAAGTTCTATGGGGAAGCCCATTGCTGCCTATGGTGGAAACGGCATGGGAGATTTCAGTTTCAAAATCTCTGTGAAAAAGCGTCAGAGAAGCTTCTCCGTTTAGAATCCAGCATATCTCACTGAACCGAAGAAGTGGTAGTTAGAAGGCAGTTAGAGCTGCAAGCAGTTTGGTTTGGGAAATTAGACGCGAAATGAAACTGCAAATGCCTTCCAACAGGCTTGGAAAAGTGTGTTCTATATCTCTGCCAAGCAGACTCCCCGGAGGTTGAGCTTTCAGAAGCAAGCTTAACTCTTAGGGAGGAAGCAGCAGAATGTGCCTCTCACATCTAGCCTGTAGGAATTCAGGTTGGCAAGTTCTATGGGGAAGCCCATTGGCGCCTTCGTTGGAAACGGGTTTGGAAATTTCAGTTTCAAAATCTCTGTGAAAAAGCGTCAGAGAAGCTTCTCCGTTTAGAATCCAGCATATCTCACTGAACCGAAGAAGTGGTAGTTAGAAGGCAGTTAGAGCTGCAAGCAGTTTGGTTTGGGAAATTAGACGCGAAATTAAACTGCAAATGCCTTCCAATAGGCTTGGAAAAGTGTGTTCTATATCTCTGCCAAACAAACTCCCCGGAGGTTGAGCTTTCAGAAGCAAGTTTAACTCTAAGGGAGGAAGCTGCAGAATGTGCCTCTCACATCTAGCCTGTAGGAATTCAGGTTGGCAAGTTCTATGGGGAAGCCCATTGCTGCCTATGGTGGAAACGGCATGGGAGATTTCAGTTTCAAAATCTCTGTGAAAAAGCGTCAGAGAAGCTTCTCCGTTTAGAATCCAGCATATCTCACTGAACCGAAGAAGTGGTAGTTAGAAGGGAGTTAGAGCTGCAAGCAGTTTGGTTTGGGAAATTAGATGCGAAATGACTCTGCAAAGGCCTTCCAACAGGCTTGGAAAAGTGTGTTCTATATCTCTGCCAAACAAACTCCCCGGAAGTTGAGCTTTCAGAAGCTAGTTTAACTCTAAGGGAGGAAGCAGCAGAATGTGCCTCTCACATCTAGCCTGTAGGAATTCAGGTTGGCAAGTTCTATGGGGAAGCCCATTGCTGCCTATGGTGGAAACGGGTTTGGAAATTTCAGTTTCAAAATCTCTGTGAAAAAGCATCAGAGAAGCTTCTCCGTTTAGAATCCAGCATATCTCACTGAACCGAAGAAGTGGTAGTTAGAAGGGAGTTAGAGCTGCAAGCAGTTTGGTTTGGGAAATTAGACGCGAAATGAAACTGCAAATGCCTTCCAACAGGCTTGGAAAAGTGTGTTCTATATCTCTGCCAAACAAACTCCCCGGAGGTTGAGCTTTCAGAAGCAAGTTTAACTCTAAGGGAGGAAGCAGCAGAATGTGCCTCTCACATCTAGCCTGTAGGAATTCAGGTTGGCAAGTTCTATGGGGAAGCCCATTGCTGCCTATGGTGGAAACGGCATGGGAGATTTCAGTTTCAAAATCTCTGTGAAAAAGCGTCAGAGAAGCTTCTCCGTTTAGAATCCAGCATATCTCACTGAACCGAAGAAGTGGTAGTTAGAAGGGAGTTAGAGCTGCAAGCAGTTTGGTTTGGGAAATTAGACGCGAAATGAAACTGCAAATGCCTTCCAACAGGCTTGGAAAAGTGTGTTCTATATCTCTGCCAAACAAACTCCCCGGAGGTTGAGCTTTCAGAAGCAAGTTTAACTCTAAGGGAGGAAGCAGCAGAATGTGCCTCTCACATCTAGCCTGTAGGAATTCAGGTTGGCAAGTTCTATGGGGAAGCCCATTGCTGCCTATGGTGGAAACGGCATGGGAGATTTCAGTTTCAAAATCTCTGTGAAAAAGCGTCAGAGAAGCTTCTCCGTTTAGAATCCAGCATATCTCACTGAACCGAAGAAGTGGTAGTTAGAAGGGAGTTAGAGCTGCAAGCAGTTTGGTTTGGGAAATTAGACGCGAAATGAAACTGCAAATGCCTTCCAACAGGCTTGGAAAAGTGTGTTCTATATCTCTGCCAAACAGACTCCCCGGAGGTTGAGCTTTCAGAAGCTAGTTTAACTCTAAGGGAGGAAGCAGCAGAATGTGCCTCTCACATCTAGCCTGTAGGATTTCAGGTTGGCAAGTTCTATGGGGAAGCCCATTGGCGCCTTCGTTGGAAACGGGTTTGGAAATTTCAGTTTCAAAATCTCTGTGAAAAAGCGTCAGAGAAGCTTCTCCGTTTAGAATCCAGCATATCTCACTGAACCGAAGAAGTGGTAGTTAGAAGGGAGTTAGAGCTGCAAGCAGTTTGGTTTGGGAAATTAGATGCGAAATGACACTGCAAAGGCCTTCCAACAGGCTTGGAAAAGTGTGTTCTATATCTCTGCCAAGCAGATTCCCCGGAGGTTGAGCTTTCAGAAGCAAGCTTAACTCTTAGGGAGGAAGCAGCAGAATGTGCCTCTCACATCTAGCCTGTAGGAATTCAGGTTGGCAAGTTCTATGGGGAAGCCCATTGCTGCCTATGGTGGAAACGGCATGGGAGATTTCAGTTTCAAAATCTCTGTGAAAAAGCGTCAGAGAAGCTTCTCCGTTTAGAATCCAGCATATCTCACTGAACCGAAGAAGTGGTAGTTAGAAGGCAGTTAGAGCTGCAAGCAGTTTGGTTTGGGAAATTAGACGCGAAATGAAACTGCAAATGCCTTCCAACAGGCTTGGAAAAGTGTGTTCTATATCTCTGCCAAACAAACTCCCCGGAGGTTGAGCTTTCAGAAGCAAGTTTAACTCTAAGGGAGGAAGCTGCAGAATGTGCCTCTCACATCTAGCCTGTAGGAATTCAGGTTGGCAAGTTCTATGGGGAAGCCCATTGCTGCCTATGGTGGAAACGGCATGGGAGATTTCAGTTTCAAAATCTCTGTGAAAAAGCGTCAGAGAAGCTTCTCCGTTTAGAATCCAGCATATCTCACTGAACCGAAGAAGTGGTAGTTAGAAGGGAGTTAGAGCTGCAAGCAGTTTGGTTTGGGAAATTAGATGCGAAATGACACTGCAAAGGCCTTCCAACAGGCTTGGAAAAGTGTGTTCTATATCTCTGCCAAACAAACTCCCCGGAGGTTGAGCTTTCAGAAGCTAGTTTAACTCTAAGGGAGGAAGCAGCAGAATGTGCCTCTCACATCTAGCCTGTAGGAATTCAGGTTGGCAAGTTCTATGGGGAAGCCCATTGCTGCCTATGGTGGAAACGGGTTTGGAAATTTCAGTTTCAAAATCTCTGTGAAAAAGCATCAGAGAAGCTTCTCCGTTTAGAATCCAGCATATCTCACTGAACCGAAGAAGTGGTAGTTAGAAGGCAGTTAGAGCTGCAAGCAGTTTGGTTTGGGAAATTAGACGCGAAATGAAACTGCAAATGCCTTCCAACAGGCTTGGAAAAGTGTGTTCTATATCTCTGCCAAACAAACTCCCCGGAGGTTGAGCTTTCAGAAGCAAGTTTAACTCTAAGGGAGGAAGCAGCAGAATGTGCCTCTCACATCTAGCCTGTAGGAATTCAGGTTGGCAAGTTCTATGGGGAAGCCCATTGCTGCCTATGGTGGAAACGGCATGGGAGATTTCAGTTTCAAAATCTCTGTGAAAAAGCGTCAGAGAAGCTTCTCCGTTTAGAATCCAGCATATCTCACTGAACCGAAGAAGTGGTAGTTAGAAGGGAGTTAGAGCTGCAAGCAGTTTGGTTTGGGAAATTAGACGCGAAATGAAACTGCAAATGCCTTCCAACAGGCTTGGAAAAGTGTGTTCTATATCTCTGCCAAACAAACTCCCCGGAGGTTGAGCTTTCAGAAGCAAGTTTAACTCTAAGGGAGGAAGCAGCAGAATGTGCCTCTCACATCTAGCCTGTAGGAATTCAGGTTGGCAAGTTCTATGGGGAAGCCCATTGCTGCCTATGGTGGAAACGGCATGGGAGATTTCAGTTTCAAAATCTCTGTGAAAAAGCGTCAGAGAAGCTTCTCCGTTTAGAATCCAGCATATCTCACTGAACCGAAGAAGTGGTAGTTAGAAGGGAGTTAGAGCTGCAAGCAGTTTGGTTTGGGAAATTAGACGCGAAATGAAACTGCAAAGGCCTTCCAACAGGCTTGGAAAAGTGTGTTCTATATCTCTGCCAAACAGACTCCCCGGAGGTTGAGCTTTCAGAAGCTAGTTTAACTCTAAGGGAGGAAGCAGCAGAATGTGCCTCTCACATCTAGCCTGTAGGAATTCAGGTTGGCAAGTTCTATGGGGAAGCCCATTGGCGCCTTCGTTGGAAACGGGTTTGGAAATTTCAGTTTCAAAATCTCTGTGAAAAAGCGTCAGAGAAGCTTCTCCGTTTAGAATCCAGCATATCTCACTGAACCGAAGAAGTGGTAGTTAGAAGGGAGTTAGAGCTGCAAGCAGTTTGGTTTGGGAAATTAGATGCGAAATGACACTGCAAAGGCCTTCCAACAGGCTTGGAAAAGTGTGTTCTATATCTCTGCCAAGCAGACTCCCCGGAGGTTGAGCTTTCAGAAGCAAGCTTAACTCTTAGGGAGGAAGCAGCAGAATGTGCCTCTCACATCTAGCCTGTAGGAATTCAGGTTGGCAAGTTCTATGGGGAAGCCCATTGGCGCCTTCGTTGGAAACGGGTTTGGAAATTTCAGTTTCAAAATCTCTGTGAAAAAGCGTCAGAGAAGCTTCTCCGTTTAGAATCCAGCATATCTCACTGAACCGAAGAAGTGGTAGTTAGAAGGCAGTTAGAGCTGCAAGCAGTTTGGTTTGGGAAATTAGACGCGAAATGAAACTGCAAATGCCTTCCAACAGGCTTGGAAAAGTGTGTTCTATATCTCTGCCAAACACACTCGCCGGAGGTTGAGCTTTCAGAAGCAAGTTTAACTCTAAGGGAGGAAGCAGCAGAATGTGCCTCTCACATCTAGCCTGTAGGAATTCAGGTTGGCAAGTTCTATGGGGAAGCCCATTGCTGCCTATGGTGGAAACGGCATGGGAGATTTCAGTTTCAAAATCTCTGTGAAAAAGCGTCAGAGAAGATTCTCCGTTTAGAATCCAGCATATCTCACTGAACCGAAGAAGTGGTAGTTAGAAGGGAGTTAGAGCTGCAAGCAGTTTGGTTTGGGAAATTAGATGCGAAATGACACTGCAAAGGCCTTCCAACAGGCTTGGAAAAGTGTGTTCTATATCTCTGCCAAACAGAGTCCCCGGAGGTTGAGCTTTCAGAAGCAAGCTTAACTGTTAGGGAGGAAGCAGCAGAATGTGCCTCTCACATCTAGCCTGTAGGAATTCAGGTTGGCAAGTTCTAAGGGGAAGCCCATTGCTGCCTATGGTGGAAACGGCATGGGAGATTTCAGTTTCAAAATCTCTGTGAAAAAGCGTCAGAGAAGCTTCTCCGTTTAGAATCCAGCATATCTCACTGAACCGAAGAAGTGGTAGTTAGAAGGCAGTTAGAGCTGCAAGCAGTTTGGTTTGGGAAATTAGACGCGAAATGAAACTGCAAATGCCTTCCAACAGGCTTGGAAAAGTGTGTTCTATATCTCTGCCAAACAGACTCCCTGGAGGTTGAGCTTTCAGAAGCTAGTTTAACTCTAAGGGAGGAAGCAGCAGAATGTGCCTCTCACATCTAGCCTGTAGGAATTCAGGTTGGCAAGTTCTATGGGGAAGCCCATTGCTGCCTATGGTGGAAACAGCATGGGAGATTTCAGTTTCAAAATCTCTGTGAAAAAGCGTCAGAGTAGCTTCTCCGTTTAGAATCCAGCATATCTCACTGAACCGAAGAAGTGGTAGTTAGAAGGCAGTTAGAGCTGCAAGCAGTTTGGTTTGGGAAATTAGACGCGAAATGAAACTGCAAATGCCTTCCAACAGGCTTGGAAAAGTGTGTTCTATATCTCTGCCAAACACACTCGCCGGAGGTTGAGCTTTCAGAAGCAAGTTTAACTCTAAGGGAGGAAGCAGCAGAATGTGCCTCTCACATCTAGCCTGTAGGAATTCAGGTTGGCAAGTTCTATGGGGAAGCCCATTGCTGCCTATGGTGGAAACGGCATGGGAGATTTCAGTTTCAAAATCTCTGTGAAAAAGCGTCAGAGAAGCTTCTCCGTTTAGAATCCAGCATATCTCACTGAACCGAAGAAGTGGTAGTTAGAAGGGAGTTAGAGCTGCAAGCAGTTTGGTTTGGGAAATTAGATGCGAAATGACACTGCAAAGGCCTTCCAACAGGCTTGGAAAAGTGTGTTCTATATCTGTGCCAAACAGAGTCCCCGGAGGTTGAGCTTTCAGAAGCAAGCTTAACTGTTAGGGAGGAAGCAGCAGAATGTGCCTCTCACATCTAGCCTGTAGGAATTCAGGTTGGCAAGTTCTATGGGGAAGCCCATTGCTGCCTATGGTGGAAACGGCATGGGAGATTTCAGTTTCAAAATCTCTGTGAAAAAGCGTCAGAGAAGCTTCTCCGTTTTGAATCCAGCATATCTCACTGAACCGAAGAAGTGGTAGTTAGAAGGCAGTTAGAGCTGCAAGCAGTTTGGTTTGGGAAATTAGACGCGAAATGAAACTGCAAATGCCTTCCAACAGGCTTGGAAAAGTGTGTTCTATATCTCTGCCAAACAGACTCCCCGGAGGTTGAGCTTTCAAAAGCTAGTTTAACTCTAAGGGAGGAAGCAGCAGAATGTGCCTCTCACATCTAGCCTGTAGGAATTCAGGTTGGCAAGTTCTATGGGGAAGCCCATTGCTGCCTATGGTGGAAACGGCATGGGAGATTTCAGTTTCAAAATCTCTGTGAAAAAGCGTCAGAGAAGCTTCTCCGTTTAGAATCCAGCATATCTCACTGAACCGAAGAAGTGGTAGTTAGAAGGGAGTTAGAGCTGCAAGCAGTTTGGTTTGGGAAATTAGACGCGAAATGAAACTGCAAATGCCTTCCAACAGGCTTGGAAAAGTGTGTTCTATATCTCTGCCAAACAAACTCCCCGGAGGTTGAGCTTTCAGAAGCAAGTTTAACTCTAAGGGAGGAAGCAGCAGAATGTGCCTCTCACATCTAGCCTGTAGGAATTCAGGTTGGCAAGTTCTATGGGGAAGCCCATTGCTGCCTATGGTGGAAACGGCATGGGAGATTTCAGTTTCAAAATCTCTGTGAAAAAGCGTCAGAGAAGCTTCTCCGTTTAGAATCCAGCATATCTCACTGAACCGAAGAAGTGGTAGTTAGAAGGGAGTTAGAGCTGCAAGCAGTTTGGTTTGGGAAATTAGACGCGAAATGAAACTGCAAATGCCTTCCAACAGGCTTGGAAAAGTGTGTTCTATATCTCTGCCAAACAGACTCCCCGGAGGTTGAGCTTTCAGAAGCTAGTTTAACTCTAAGGGAGGAAGCAGCAGAATGTGCCTCTCACATCTAGCCTGTAGGAATTCAGGTTGGCAAGTTCTATGGGGAAGCCCATTGGCGCCTTCGTTGGAAACGGGTTTGGAAATTTCAGTTTCAAAATCTCTGTGAAAAAGCGTCAGAGAAGCTTCTCCGTTTAGAATCCAGCATATCTCACTGAACCGAAGAAGTGGTAGTTAGAAGGCAGTTAGAGCTGCAAGCAGTTTGGTTTGGGAAATTAGACGCGAAATGAAACTGCAAATGCCTTCCAACAGGCTTGGAAAAGTGTGTTCTATATCTCTGCCAAACAAACTCCCCGGAGGTTGAGCTTTCAGAAGCAAGTTTAACTCTAAGGGAGGAAGCAGCAGAATGTGCCTCTCACATCTAGCCTGTAGGAATTCAGGTTGGCAAGTTCTATGGGGAAGCCCATTGCTGCCTATGGTGGAAACGGCATGGGAGATTTCAGTTTCAAAATCTCTGTGAAAAAGCGTCAGAGAAGCTTCTCCGTTTAGAATCCAGCATATCTCACTGAACCGAAGAAGTGGTAGTTAGAAGGGAGTTAGAGCTGCAAGCAGTTTGGTTTGGGAAATTAGATGCGAAATGACACTGCAAAGGCCTTCCAACAGGCTTGGAAAAGTGTGTTCTATATCTCTGCCAAACAAACTCCCCGGAGGTTGAGCTTTCAGAAGCTAGTTTAACTCTAAGGGAGGAAGCAGCAGAATGTGCCTCTCACATCTAGCCTGTAGGAATTCCGGTTGGCAAGTTCTATGGGGAAGCCCATTGGCGCCTTCGTTGGAAACGGGTTTGGAAATTTCAGTTTCAAAATCTCTGTGAAAAAGCGTCAGAGAAGCTTCTCCGTTTAGAATCCAGCATATCTCAGTGAACCGAAGAAGTGGTAGTTAGAAGGCAGTTAGAGCTGCAAGCAGTTTGGTTTGGGAAATTAGACGTGAAATTAAACTGCAAATGCCTTCCAACAGGCTTGGAAAAGTGTGTTCTATATCTCTGCCAAACAAACTCCCCGGAGGTTGAGCTTTCAGAAGCAAGTTTAACTCTAAGGGAGGAAGCTGCAGAATGTGCCTCTCACATCTAGCCTGTAGGAATTCAGGTTGGCAAGTTCTATGGGGAAGCCCATTGCTGCCTATGGTGGAAACGGCATGGGAGATTTCAGTTTCAAAATCTCTGTGAAAAAGCGTCAGAGAAGCTTCTCCGTTTAGAATCCAGCATATCTCACTGAACCGAAGAAGTGGTAGTTAGAAGGGAGTTAGAGCTGCAAGCAGTTTGGTTTGGGAAATTAGATGCGAAATGACACTGCAAAGGCCTTCCAACAGGCTTGGAAAAGTGTGTTCTATATCTCTGCCAAACAAACTCCCCGGAGGTTGAGCTTTCAGAAGCTAGTTTAACTCTAAGGGAGGAAGCAGCAGAATGTGCCTCTCACATCTAGCCTGTAGGAATTCAGGTTGGCAAGTTCTATGGGGAAGCCCATTGCTGCCTATGGTGGAAACGGGTTTGGAAATTTCAGTTTCAAAATCTCTGTGAAAAAGCATCAGAGAAGCTTCTCCGTTTAGAATCCAGCATATCTCACTGAACCGAAGAAGTGGTAGTTAGAAGGCAGTTAGAGCTGCAAGCAGTTTGGTTTGGGAAATTAGACGCGAAATGAAACTGCAAATGCCTTCCAAAAGGGTTGGAAAAGTGTGTTCTATATCTCTGCCAAACAAACTCCCCGGAGGTTGAGCTTTCAGAAGCAAGTTTAACTCTAAGGGAGGAAGCAGCAGAATGTGCCTCTCACATCTAGCCTGTAGGAATTCAGGTTGGCAAGTTCTATGGGGAAGCCCATTGCTGCCTATGGTGGAAACGGCATGGGAGATTTCAGTTTCAAAATCTCTGTGAAAAAGCGTCAGAGAAGCTTCTCCGTTTAGAATCCAGCATATCTCACTGAACCGAAGAAGTGGTAGTTAGAAGGGAGTTAGAGCTGCAAGCAGTTTGGTTTGGGAAATTAGACGCGAAATGAAACTGCAAATGCCTTCCAACAGGCTTGGAAAAGTGTGTTCTATATCTCTGCCAAACAGACTCCCCGGAGGTTGAGCTTTCAGAAGCTAGTTTAACTCTAAGGGAGGAAGCAGCAGAATGTGCCTCTCACATCTAGCCTGTAGGAATTCAGGTTGGCAAGTTCTATGGGGAAGCCCATTGGCGCCTTCGTTGGAAACGGGTTTGGAAATTTCAGTTTCAAAATCTCTGTGAAAAAGCGTCAGAGAAGCTTCTCCGTTTAGAATCCAGCATATCTCACTGAACCGAAGAAGTGGTAGTTAGAAGGGAGTTAGAGCTGCAAGCAGTTTGGTTTGGGAAATTAGATGCGAAATGACACTGCAAAGGCCTTCCAACAGGCTTGGAAAAGTGTGTTCTATATCTCTGCCAAGCAGACTCCCCGGAGGTTGAGCTTTCAGAAGCAAGCTTAACTCTTAGGGAGGAAGCAGCAGAATGTGCCTCTCACATCTAGCCTGTAGGAATTCAGGTTGGCAAGTTCTATGGGGAAGCCCATTGGCGCCTTCGTTGGAAACGGGTTTGGAAATTTCAGTTTCAAAATCTCTGTGAAAAAGCGTCAGAGAAGCTTCTCCGTTTAGAATCCAGCATATCTCACTGAACCGAAGAAGGGGTAGTTAGAAGGCAGTTAGAGCTGCAAGCAGTTTGGTTTGGGAAATTAGACGCGAAATGAAACTGCAAATGCCTTCCAACAGGCTTGGAAAAGTGTGTTCTATATCTCTGCCAAACAAACTCCCCGGAGGTTGAGCTTTCAGAAGCAAGTTTAACTCTAAGGGAGGAAGCTGCAGAATGTGCCTCTCACATCTAGCCTGTAGGAATTCAGGTTGGCAAGTTCTATGGGGAAGCCCATTGCTGCCTATGGTGGAAACGGCATGGGAGATTTCAGTTTCAAAATCTCTGTGAAAAAGCGTCAGAGAAGCTTCTCCGTTTAGAATCCAGCATATCTCACTGAACCGAAGAAGTGGTAGTTAGAAGGGAGTTAGAGCTGCAAGCAGTTTGGTTTGGGAAATTAGATGCGAAATGACACTGCAAAGGCCTTCCAACAGGCTTGGAAAAGTGTGTTCTATATCTCTGCCAAGCAGACTCCCCGGAGGTTGAGCTTTCAGAAGCAAGCTTAACTCTTAGGGAGGAAGCAGCAGAATGTGCCTCTCACATCTAGCCTGTAGGAATTCAGGTTGGCAAGTTCTATGGGGAAGCCCATTGCTGCCTATGGTGGAAACGGCATGGGAGATTTCAGTTTCAAAATCTCTGTGAAAAAGCGTCAGAGAAGCTTCTCCGTTTAGAATCCAGCATATCTCACTGAACCGAAGAAGTGGTAGTTAGAAGGCAGTTAGAGCTGCAAGCAGTTTGGTTTGGGAAATTAGACGCGAAATGAAACTGCAAATGCCTTCCAACAGGCTTGGAAAAGTGTGTTCTATATCTCTGCCAAACAAACTCCCCGGAGGTTGAGCTTTCAGAAGCAAGTTTAACTCTAAGGGAGGAAGCTGCAGAATGTGCCTCTCACATCTAGCCTGTAGGAATTCAGGTTGGCAAGTTCTATGGGGAAGCCCATTGCTGCCTATGGTGGAAACGGCATGGGAGATTTCAGTTTCAAAATCTCTGTGAAAAAGCGTCAGAGAAGCTTCTCCGTTTAGAATCCAGCATATCTCACTGAACCGAAGAAGTGGTAGTTAGAAGGGAGTTAGAGCTGCAAGCAGTTTGGTTTGGGAAATTAGATGCGAAATGACTCTGCAAAGGCCTTCCAACAGGCTTGGAAAAGTGTGTTCTATATCTCTGCCAAACAAACTCCCCGGAAGTTGAGCTTTCAGAAGCTAGTTTAACTCTAAGGGAGGAAGCAGCAGAATGTGCCTCTCACATCTAGCCTGTAGGAATTCAGGTTGGCAAGTTCTATGGGGAAGCCCATTGCTGCCTATGGTGGAAACGGGTTTGGAAATTTCAGTTTCAAAATCTCTGTGAAAAAGCATCAGAGAAGCTTCTCCGTTTAGAATCCAGCATATCTCACTGAACCGAAGAAGTGGTAGTTAGAAGGGAGTTAGAGCTGCAAGCAGTTTGGTTTGGGAAATTAGACGCGAAATGAAACTGCAAATGCCTTCCAACAGGCTTGGAAAAGTGTGTTCTATATCTCTGCCAAACAAACTCCCCGGAGGTTGAGCTTTCAGAAGCAAGTTTAACTCTAAGGGAGGAAGCAGCAGAATGTGCCTCTCACATCTAGCCTGTAGGAATTCAGGTTGGCAAGTTCTATGGGGAAGCCCATTGCTGCCTATGGTGGAAACGGCATGGGAGATTTCAGTTTCAAAATCTCTGTGAAAAAGCGTCAGAGAAGCTTCTCCGTTTAGAATCCAGCATATCTCACTGAACCGAAGAAGTGGTAGTTAGAAGGGAGTTAGAGCTGCAAGCAGTTTGGTTTGGGAAATTAGACGCGAAATGAAACTGCAAATGCCTTCCAACAGGCTTGGAAAAGTGTGTTCTATATCTCTGCCAAACAAACTCCCCGGAGGTTGAGCTTTCAGAAGCAAGTTTAACTCTAAGGGAGGAAGCAGCAGAATGTGCCTCTCACATCTAGCCTGTAGGAATTCAGGTTGGCAAGTTCTATGGGGAAGCCCATTGCTGCCTATGGTGGAAACGGCATGGGAGATTTCAGTTTCAAAATCTCTGTGAAAAAGCGTCAGAGAAGCTTCTCCGTTTAGAATCCAGCATATCTCACTGAACCGAAGAAGTGGTAGTTAGAAGGGAGTTAGAGCTGCAAGCAGTTTGGTTTGGGAAATTAGACGCGAAATGAAACTGCAAATGCCTTCCAACAGGCTTGGAAAAGTGTGTTCTATATCTCTGCCAAACAGACTCCCCGGAGGTTGAGCTTTCAGAAGCTAGTTTAACTCTAAGGGAGGAAGCAGCAGAATGTGCCTCTCACATCTAGCCTGTAGGAATTCAGGTTGGCAAGTTCTATGGGGAAGCCCATTGGCGCCTTCGTTGGAAACGGGTTTGGAAATTTCAGTTTCAAAATCTCTGTGAAAAAGCGTCAGAGAAGCTTCTCCGTTTAGAATCCAGCATATCTCACTGAACCGAAGAAGTGGTAGTTAGAAGGGAGTTAGAGCTGCAAGCAGTTTGGTTTGGGAAATTAGATGCGAAATGACACTGCAAAGGCCTTCCAACAGGCTTGGAAAAGTGTGTTCTATATCTCTGCCAAGCAGACTCCCCGGAGGTTGAGCTTTCAGAAGCAAGCTTAACTCTTAGGGAGGAAGCAGCAGAATGTGCCTCTCACATCTAGCCTGTAGGAATTCAGGTTGGCAAGTTCTATGGGGAAGCCCATTGGCGCCTATATTGGAAACGGCATGGGAGATTTCAGTTTCAAAATCTCTGTGAAAAAGCGTCAGAGAAGCTTCTCCGTTTAGAATCCAGCATATCTCACTGAACCGAAGAAGTGGTAGTTAGAAGGGAGTTAGAGCTGCAAGCAGTTTGGTTTGGGAAATTAGATGCGAAATGACTCTGCAAAGGCCTTCCAACAGGCTTGGAAAAGTGTGTTCTATATCTCTGCCAAACAAACTCCCCGGAAGTTGAGCTTTCAGAAGCTAGTTTAACTCTAAGGGAGGAAGCAGCAGAATGTGCCTCTCACATCTAGCCTGTAGGAATTCAGGTTGGCAAGTTCTATGGGGAAGCCCATTGCTGCCTATGGTGGAAACGGGTTTGGAAATTTCAGTTTCAAAATCTCTGTGAAAAAGCATCAGAGAAGCTTCTCCGTTTAGAATCCAGCATATCTCACTGAACCGAAGAAGTGGTAGTTAGAAGGGAGTTAGAGCTGCAAGCAGTTTGGTTTGGGAAATTAGACGCGAAATGAAACTGCAAATGCCTTCCAAGAGGCTTGGAAAAGTGTGTTCTATATCTCTGCCAAACAAACTCCCCGGAGGTTGAGCTTTCAGAAGCAAGTTTAACTCTAAGGGAGGAAGCAGCAGAATGTGCCTCTCACATCTAGCCTGTAGGAATTCAGGTTGGCAAGTTCTATGGGGAAGCCCATTGCTGCCTATGGTGGAAACGGCATGGGAGATTTCAGTTTCAAAATCTCTGTGAAAAAGCGTCAGAGAAGCTTCTCCGTTTAGAATCCAGCATATCTCACTGAACCGAAGAAGTGGTAGTTAGAAGGGAGTTAGAGCTGCAAGCAGTTTGGTTTGGGAAATTAGACGCGAAATGAAACTGCAAATGCCTTCCAACAGGCTTGGAAAAGTGTGTTCTATATCTCTGCCAAACAAACTCCCCGGAGGTTGAGCTTTCAGAAGCAAGTTTAACTCTAAGGGAGGAAGCAGCAGAATGTGCCTCTCACATCTAGCCTGTAGGAATTCAGGTTGGCAAGTTCTATGGGGAAGCCCATTGCTGCCTATGGTGGAAACGGCATGGGAGATTTCAGTTTCAAAATCTCTGTGAAAAAGCGTCAGAGAAGCTTCTCCGTTTAGAATCCAGCATATCTCACTGAACCGAAGAAGTGGTAGTTAGAAGGGAGTTAGAGCTGCAAGCAGTTTGGTTTGGGAAATTAGATGCGAAATGACACTGCAAAGGCCTTCCAACAGGCTTGGAAAAGTGTGTTCTATATCTCTGCCAAGCAGACTCCCCGGAGGTTGAGCTTTCAGAAGCAAGCTTAACTCTTAGGGAGGAAGCAGCAGAATGTGCCTCTCACATCTAGCCTGTAGGAATTCAGGTTGGCAAGTTCTATGGGGAAGCCCATTGCTGCCTATGGTGGAAACGGCATGGGAGATTTCAGTTTCAAAATCTCTGTGAAAAAGCGTCAGAGAAGCTTCTCCGTTTAGAATCCAGCATATCTCACTGAACCGAAGAAGTGGTAGTTAGAAGGCAGTTAGAGCTGCAAGCAGTTTGGTTTGGGAAATTAGACGCGAAATGAAACTGCAAATGCCTTCCAACAGGCTTGGAAAAGTGTGTTCTATATCTCTGCCAAGCAGACTCCCCGGAGGTTGAGCTTTCAGAAGCAAGCTTAACTCTTAGGGAGGAAGCAGCAGAATGTGCCTCTCACATCTAGCCTGTAGGAATTCAGGTTGGCAAGTTCTATGGGGAAGCCCATTGCTGCCTATGGTGGAAACGGGTTTGGAAATTTCAGTTTCAAAATCTCTGTGAAAAAGCATCAGAAAAGCTTCTCCGTTTAGAATCCAGCATATCTCACTGAACCGAAGAAGTGGTAGTTAGAAGGGAGTTAGAGCTGCAAGCAGTTTGGTTTGGGAAATTAGACGCGAAATGAAACTGCAAATGCCTTCCAACAGGCTTGGAAAAGTGTGTTCTATATCTCTGCCAAACAAACTCCCCGGAGGTTGAGCTTTCAGAAGCAAGTTTAACTCTAAGGGAGGAAGCAGCAGAATGTGCCTCTCACATCTAGCCTGTAGGAATTCAGGTTGGCAAGTTCTATGGGGAAGCCCATTGCTGCCTATGGTGGAAACGGCATGGGAGATTTCAGTTTCAAAATCTCTGTGAAAAAGCGTCAGAGAAGCTTCTCCGTTTAGAATCCAGCATATCTCACTGAACCGAAGAAGTGGTAGTTAGAAGGGAGTTAGAGCTGCAAGCAGTTTGGTTTGGGAAATTAGACGCGAAATGAAACTGCAAATGCCTTCCAACAGGCTTGGAAAAGTGTGTTCTATATCTCTGCCAAACACACTCCCCGGAGGTTGAGCTTTCAGAAGCAAGTTTAACTCTAAGGGAGGAAGCAGCAGAATGTGCCTCTCACATCTAGCCTGTAGGAATTCAGGTTGGCAAGTTCTATGGGGAAGCCCATTGCTGCCTATGGTGGAAACGGCATGGGAGATTTCAGTTTCAAAATCTCTGTGAAAAAGCGTCAGAGAAGCTTCTCCGTTTACAATCCAGCATATCTCACTGAACCGAAGAAGTGGTAGTTAGAAGGGAGTTAGAGCTGCAAGCAGTTTGGTTTGGGAAATTAGACGCGAAATGAAACTGCAAATGCCTTCCAACAGGCTTGGAAAAGTGTGTTCTATATCTCTGCCAAACAGACTCCCCGGAGGTTGAGCTTTCAGAAGCTAGTTTAACTCTAAGGGAGGAAGCAGCAGAATGTGCCTCTCACATCTAGCCTGTAGGAATTCAGGTTGGCAAGTTCTATGGGGAAGCCCATTGGCGCCTTCGTTGGAAACGGGTTTGGAAATTTCAGTTTCAAAATCTCTGTGAAAAAGCGTCAGAGAAGCTTCTCCGTTTAGAATCCAGCATATCTCACTGAACCGAAGAAGTGGTAGTTAGAAGGGAGTTAGAGCTGCAAGCAGTTTGGTTTGGGAAATTAGATGCGAAATGACACTGCAAAGGCCTTCCAACAGGCTTGGAAAAGTGTGTTCTATATCTCTGCCAAGCAGACTCCCCGGAGGTTGAGCTTTCAGAAGCAAGCTTAACTCTTAGGGAGGAAGCAGCAGAATGTGCCTCTCACATCTAGCCTGTAGGAATTCAGGTTGGCAAGTTCTATGGGGAAGCCCATTGGCGCCTTCGTTGGAAACGGGTTTGGAAATTTCAGTTTCAAAATCTCTGTGAAAAAGCGTCAGAGAAGCTTCTCCGTTTAGAATCCAGCATATCTCACTGAACCGAAGAAGGGGTAGTTAGAAGGCAGTTAGAGCTGCAAGCAGTTTGGTTTGGGAAATTAGACACGAAATGAAACTGCAAATGCCTTCCAACAGGCTTGGAAAAGTGTGTTCTATATCTCTGCCAAACAAACTCCCCGGAGGTTGAGCTTTCAGAAGCAAGTTTAACTCTAAGGGAGGAAGCTGCAGAATGTGCCTCTCACATCTAGCCTGTAGGAATTCAGGTTGGCAAGTTCTATGGGGAAGCCCATTGCTGCCTATGGTGGAAACGGCATGGGAGATTTCAGTTTCAAAATCTCTGTGAAAAAGCGTCAGAGAAGCTTCTCCGTTTAGAATCCAGCATATCTCACTGAACCGAAGAAGTGGTAGTTAGAAGGGAGTTAGAGCTGCAAGCAGTTTGGTTTGGGAAATTAGATGCGAAATGACTCTGCAAAGGCCTTCCAAGAGGCTTGGAAAAGTGTGTTCTATATCTCTGCCAAACAAACTCACCGGAGGTTGAGCTTTCAGAAGCTAGTTTAACTCTAAGGGAGGAAGCAGCAGAATGTGCCTCTCACATCTAGCCTGTAGGAATTCAGGTTGGCAAGTTCTATGGGGAAGCCCATTGCTGCCTATGGTGGAAACGGGTTTGGAAATTTCAGTTTCAAAATCTCTGTGAAAAAGCGTCAGAGAAGCTTCTCCGTTTAGAATCCAGCATATCTCACTGAACCGAAGAAGTGGTAGTTAGAAGGGAGTTAGAGCTGCAAGCAGTTTGGTTTGGGAAATTAGATGTGAAATGACACTGCAAAGGCCTTCCAACAGGCTTGGAAAATTGTGTTCTATATCTCTGCCAAGCAGACTCCCCGGAGGTTGAGCTTTCAGAAGCAAGCTTAACTCTTAGGGAGGAAGCAGCAGAATGTGCCTCTCACATCTAGCCTGTAGGAATTCAGGTTGGCAAGTTCTATGGGGAAGCCCATTGGCGCCTTCGTTGGAAACGGGTTTGGAAATTTCAGTTTCAAAATCTCTGTGAAAAAGCGTCAGAGAAGCTTCTCCGTTTAGAATCCAGCATATCTCACTGAACCGAAGAAGTGGTAGTTAGAAGGCAGTTAGAGCTGCAAGCAGTTTGGTTTGGGAAATTAGACGCGAAATGAAACTGCAAATGCCTTCCAACAGGCTTGGAAAAGTGTGTTCTATATCTCTGCCAAACAAACTCCCCGGAGGTTGAGCTTTCAGAAGCAAGTTTAACTCTAAGGGAGGAAGCTGCAGAATGTGCCTCTCACATCTAGCCTGTAGGAATTCAGGTTGGCAAGTTCTATGGGGAAGCCCATTGCTGCCTATGGTGGAAACGGCATGGGAGATTTCAGTTTCAAAATCTCTGTGAAAAAGCGTCAGAGAAGCTTCTCCGTTTAGAATCCAGCATATCTCACTGAACCGAAGAAGTGGTAGTTAGAAGGGAGTTAGAGCTGCAAGCAGTTTGGTTTGGGAAATTAGACGCGAAATGAAACTGCAAATGCCTTCCAACAGGCTTGGAAAAGTGTGTTCTATATCTCTGCCAAACAAACTCCCCGGAGGTTGAGCTTTCAGAAGCAAGTTTAACTCTAAGGGAGGAAGCAGCAGAATGTGCCTCTCACATCTAGCCTGTAGGAATTCAGGTTGGCAAGTTCTATGGGGAAGCCCATTGCTGCCTATGGTGGAAACGGCATGGGAGATTTCAGTTTCAAAATCTCTGTGAAAAAGCGTCAGAGAAGCTTCTCCGTTTAGAATCCAGCATATCTCACTGAACCGAAGAAGTGGTAGTTAGAAGGGAGTTAGAGCTGCAAGCAGTTTGGTTTGGGAAATTAGATGCGAAATGACACTGCAAAGGCCTTCCAACAGGCTTGGAAAAGTGTGTTCTATATCTGTGCCAAACAGGGTCCCCGGAGGTTGAGCTTTCAGAAGCAAGCTTAACTGTTAGGGAGGAAGCAGCAGAATGTGCCTCTCACATCTAGCCTGTAGGAATTCAGGTTGGCAAGTTCTATGGGGAAGCCCATTGCTGCCTATGGTGGAAACGGCATGGGAGATTTCAGTTTCAAAATCTCTGTGAAAAAGCGTCAGAGAAGCTTCTCCGTTTAGAATCCAGCATATCTCACTGAACCGAAGAAGTGGTAGTTAGAAGGCAGTTAGAGCTGCAAGCCGTTTGGTTTAGGAAATTAGACGCGAAATGAAACTCAAATGCCTTCCAACAGGCTTGGAAAAGTGTGTTCTATATCTCTGCCAAACAAACTCCCCGGAGGTTGAGCTTTCAGAAGCTAGTTTAACTCTAAGGGAGGAAGCAGCAGAATGTGCCTCTCACATCTAGCCTGTAGGAATTCAGGTTGGCAAGTTCTATGGGGAAGCCCATTGCTGCCTATGGTGGAAACGGCATGGGAGATTTCAGTTTCAAAATCTCTGTGAAAAAGCGTCAGAGAAGCTTCTCCGTTTAGAATCCAGCATATCTCACTGAACCGAAGAAGTGGTAGTTAGAAGGGAGTTAGAGCTGCAAGCAGTTTGGTTTGGGAAATTAGACGCGAAATGAAACTGCAAATGCCTTCCAACAGGCTTGGAAAAGTGTGTTCTATATCTCTGCCAAACAAACTCCCCGGAGGTTGAGCTTTCAGAAGCAAGTTTAACTCTAAGGGAGGAAGCAGCAGAATGTGCCTCTCACATCTAGCCTGTAGGAATTCAGGTTGGCAAGTTCTATGGGGAAGCCCATTGCTGCCTATGGTGGAAACGGCATGGGAGATTTCAGTTTCAAAATCTCTGTGAAAAAGCGTCAGAGAAGCTTCTCCGTTTAGAATCCAGCATATCTCACTGAACCGAAGAAGTGGTAGTTAGAAGGGAGTTAGAGCTGCAAGCAGTTTGGTTTGGGAAATTAGATGCGAAATGACACTGCAAAGGCCTTCCAACAGGCTTGGAAAAGTGTGTTCTATATCTCTGCCAAACAAACTCCCCGGAGGTTGAGCTTTCAGAAGCTAGTTTAACTCTAAGGGAGGAAGCAGCAGAATGTGCCTCTCACATCTAGCCTGTAGGAATTCAGGTTGGCAAGTTCTATGGGGAAGCCCATTGCTGCCTATGGTGGAAACGGGTTTGGAAATTTCAGTTTCAAAATCTCTGTGAAAAAGCGTCAGAGAAGCTTCTCCGTTTAGAATCCAGCATATCTCACTGAACCGAAGAAGTGGTAGTTAGAAGGCAGTTAGAGCTGCAAGCAGTTTGGTTTGGGAAATTAGACGCGAAATGAAACTGCAAATGCCTTCCAACAGGCTTGGAAAAGTGTGTTCTATATCTCTGCCAAACAAACTCCCCGGAGGTTGAGCTTTCAGAAGCAAGTTTAACTCTAAGGGAGGAAGCTGCAGAATGTGCCTCTCACATCTAGCCTGTAGGAATTCAGGTTGGCAAGTTCTATGGGGAAGCCCATTGCTGCCTATGGTGGAAACGGCATGGGAGATTTCAGTTTCAAAATCTCTGTGAAAAAGCGTCAGAGAAGCTTCTCCGTTTAGAATCCAGCATATCTCACTGAACCGAAGAAGTGGTAGTTAGAAGGGAGTTAGAGCTGCAAGCAGTTTGGTTTGGGAAATTAGATGCGAAATGACACTGCAAAGGCCTTCCAACAGGCTTGGAAAAGTGTGTTCTATATCTGTGCCAAACAGGGTCCCCGGAGGTTGAGCTTTCAGAAGCAAGCTTAACTGTTAGGGAGGAAGCAGCAGAATGTGCCTCTCACATCTAGCCTGTAGGAATTCAGGTTGGCAAGTTCTATGGGGAAGCCCATTGCTGCCTATGGTGGAAACGGCATGGGAGATTTCAGTTTCAAAATCTCTGTGAAAAAGCGTCAGAGAAGCTTCTCCGTTTAGAATCCAGCATATCTCACTGAACCGAAGAAGTGGTAGTTAGAAGGCAGTTAGAGCTGCAAGCCGTTTGGTTTAGGAAATTAGACGCGAAATGAAACTCAAATGCCTTCCAACAGGCTTGGAAAAGTGTGTTCTATATCTCTGCCAAACAAACTCCCCGGAGGTTGAGCTTTCAGAAGCTAGTTTAACTCTAAGGGAGGAAGCAGCAGAATGTGCCTCTCACATCTAGCCTGTAGGAATTCAGGTTGGCAAGTTCTATGGGGAAGCCCATTGCTGCCTATGGTGGAAACGGCATGGGAGATTTCAGTTTCAAAATCTCTGTGAAAAAGCGTCAGAGAAGCTTCTCCGTTTAGAATCCAGCATATCTCACTGAACCGAAGAAGTGGTAGTTAGAAGGGAGTTAGAGCTGCAAGCAGTTTGGTTTGGGAAATTAGACGCGAAATGAAACTGCAAATGCCTTCCAACAGGCTTGGAAAAGTGTGTTCTATATCTCTGCCAAACAAACTCCCCGGAGGTTGAGCTTTCAGAAGCAAGTTTAACTCTAAGGGAGGAAGCAGCAGAATGTGCCTCTCACATCTAGCCTGTAGGAATTCAGGTTGGCAAGTTCTATGGGGAAGCCCATTGCTGCCTATGGTGGAAACGGCATGGGAGATTTCAGTTTCAAAATCTCTGTGAAAAAGCGTCAGAGAAGCTTCTCCGTTTAGAATCCAGCATATCTCACTGAACCGAAGAAGTGGTAGTTAGAAGGGAGTTAGAGCTGCAAGCAGTTTGGTTTGGGAAATTAGATGCGAAATGACACTGCAAAGGCCTTCCAACAGGCTTGGAAAAGTGTGTTCTATATCTCTGCCAAACAAACTCCCCGGAGGTTGAGCTTTCAGAAGCTAGTTTAACTCTAAGGGAGGAAGCAGCAGAATGTGCCTCTCACATCTAGCCTGTAGGAATTCAGGTTGGCAAGTTCTATGGGGAAGCCCATTGCTGCCTATGGTGGAAACGGGTTTGGAAATTTCAGTTTCAAAATCTCTGTGAAAAAGCGTCAGAGAAGCTTCTCCGTTTAGAATCCAGCATATCTCACTGAACCGAAGAAGTGGTAGTTAGAAGGCAGTTAGAGCTGCAAGCAGTTTGGTTTGGGAAATTAGACGCGAAATGAAACTGCAAATGCCTTCCAACAGGCTTGGAAAAGTGTGTTCTATATCTCTGCCAAACAAACTCCCCGGAGGTTGAGCTTTCAGAAGCAAGTTTAACTCTAAGGGAGGAAGCTGCAGAATGTGCCTCTCACATCTAGCCTGTAGGAATTCAGGTTGGCAAGTTCTATGGGGAAGCCCATTGCTGCCTATGGTGGAAACGGCATGGGAGATTTCAGTTTCAAAATCTCTGTGAAAAAGCGTCAGAGAAGCTTCTCCGTTTAGAATCCAGCATATCTCACTGAACCGAAGAAGTGGTAGTTAGAAGGGAGTTAGAGCTGCAAGCAGTTTGGTTTGGGAAATTAGATGCGAAATGACACTGCAAAGGCCTTCCAACAGGCTTGGAAAAGTGTGTTCTATATCTCTGCCAAACAAACTCCCCGGAGGTTGAGCTTTCAGAAGCTAGTTTAACTCTAAGGGAGGAAGCAGCAGAATGTGCCTCTCACATCTAGCCTGTAGGAATTCAGGTTGGCAAGTTCTATGGGGAAGCCCATTGCTGCCTATGGTGGAAACGGGTTTGGAATTTCAGTTTCAAAATCTCTGTGAAAAAGCGTCAGAGAAGCTTCTCCGTTTAGAATCCAGCATATCTCACTGAACCGAAGAAGTGGTAGTTAGAAGGCAGTTAGAGCTGCAAGCAGTTTGGTTTGGGAAATTAGACGCGAAATGAAACTGCAAATGCCTTCCAACAGGCTTGGAAAAGTGTGTTCTATATCTCTGCCAAACAAACTCCCCGGAGGTTGAGCTTTCAGAAGCAAGTTTAACTCTAAGGGAGGAAGCAGCAGAATGTGCCTCTCACATCTAGCCTGTAGGAATTCAGGTTGGCAAGTTCTATGGGGAAGCCCATTGCTGCCTATGGTGGAAATGGCATGGGAGATTTCAGTTTCAAAATCTCTGTGAAAAAGCGTCAGAGAAGCTTCTCCGTTTAGAATCCAGCATATCTCACTGAACCGAAGAAGTGGTAGTTAGAAGGGAGTTAGAGCTGCAAGCAGTTTGGTTTGGGAAATTAGATGCGAAATGACACTGCAAAGGCCTTCCAACAGGCTTGGAAAAGTGTGTTCTATATCTGTGCCAAACAGGGTCCCCGGAGGTTGAGCTTTCAGAAGCAAGCTTAACTGTTAGGGAGGAAGCAGCAGAATGTGCCTCTCACATCTAGCCTGTAGGAATTCAGGTTGGCAAGTTCTATGGGGAAGCCCATTGCTGCCTATGGTGGAAACGGCATGGGAGATTTCAGTTTCAAAATCTCTTTGAAAAAGCGTCAGAGAAGCTTCTCCGTTTAGAATCCAGCATATCTCACTGAACCGAAGAAGTGGTAGTTAGAAGGCAGTTAGAGCTGCAAGCAGTTTGGTTTGGGAAATTAGACGCGAAATGAAACTCAAATGCCTTCCAACAGGCTTGGAAAAGTGTGTTCTATATCTCTGCCAAACAAACTCCCCGGAGGTTGAGCTTCAGAAGCTAGTTTAACTCTAAGGGAGGAAGCAGCAGAATGTGCCTCTCACATCTAGCCTGTAGGAATTCAGGTTGGCAAGTTCTATGGGGAAGCCCATTGCTGTCTATGGTGGAAACGGCATGGGAGATTTCAGTTTCAAAATCTCTGTGAAAAAGCGTCAGAGAAGCTTCTCCGTTTAGAATCCAGCAATATCTCACTGAACCGAAGAAGTGGTAGTTAGAAGGGAGTTAGAGCTGCAAGCAGTTTGGTTTGGGAAATTAGACGCGAAATGACACTGCAAAGGCCTTCAAACAGGCTTGGAAAAGTGTGTTCTATATCTCTGCCAAGCAGACTCCCCGGAGGTTGAGCTTTCAGAAGCAAGCTTAACTCTTAGGGAGGAAGCAGCAGAATGTGCCTCTCACATATAGCCTGTAGGAATTCAGGTTGGCAAGTTCTATGGGGAAGCCCATTGGCGCCTTCGTTGGAAACGGGTTTGGAAATTTCAGTTTCAAAATCTCTGTGAAAAAAGCGTCAGAGAAGCTTCTCCGTTTAGAATCCAGCATATCTCACTGAACCGAAGAAGGGGTAGTTAGAAGGCAGTTAGAGCTGCAAGCAGTTTGGTTTGGGAAATTAGACGCGAAATGAAACTGCAAATGCCTTCCAACAGGCTTGGAAAAGTGTGTTCTATATCTCTGCCAAACAAACTCCCCGGAGGTTGAGCTTTCAGAAGCAAGTTTAACTCTAAGGGAGGAAGCTGCAGAATGTGCCTCTCACATCTAGCCTGTAGGAATTCAGGTTGGCAAGTTCTATGGGGAAGCCCATTGCTGCCTATGGTGGAAACGGCATGGGAGATTTCAGTTTCAAAATCTCTGTGAAAAAGCGTCAGAGAAGCTTCTCCGTTTAGAATCCAGCATATCTCACTGAACCGAAGAAGTGGTAGTTAGAAGGGAGTTAGAGCTGCAAGCAGTTTGGTTTGGGAAATTAGATGCGAAATGACACTGCAAAGGCCTTCCAACAGGCTTGGAAAAGTGTGTTCTATATCTCTGCCAAACAAACTCACCGGAGGTTGAGCTTTCAGAAGCTAGTTTAACTCTAAGGGAGGAAGCAGCAGAATGTGCCTCTCACATCTAGCCTGTAGGAATTCAGGTTGGCAAGTTCTATGGGGAAGCCCATTGCTGCCTATGGTGGAAACGGGTTTGGAAATTTCAGTTTCAAAATCTCTGTGAAAAAGCGTCAGAGAAGCTTCTCCGTTTAGAATCCAGCATATCTCACTGAACCGAAGAAGTGGTAGTTAGAAGGGAGTTAGAGCTGCAAGCAGTTTGGTTTGGGAAATTAGATGTGAAATGACACTGCAAAGGCCTTCCAACAGGCTTGGAAAATTGTGTTCTATATCTCTGCCAAGCAGACTCCCCGGAGGTTGAGCTTTCAGAAGCAAGCTTAACTCTTAGGGAGGAAGCAGCAGAATGTGCCTCTCACATCTAGCCTGTAGGAATTCAGGTTGGCAAGTTCTATGGGGAAGCCCATTGGCGCCTTCGTTGGAAACGGGTTTGGAAATTTCAGTTTCAAAATCTCTGTGAAAAAGCGTCAGAGAAGCTTCTCCGTTTAGAATCCAGCATATCTCACTGAACCGAAGAAGTGGTAGTTAGAAGGCAGTTAGAGCTGCAAGCAGTTTTGTTTGGGAAATTAGACGCGAAATGAAACTGCAAATGCCTTCCAACAGGCTTGGAAAAGTGTGTTCTATATCTCTGCCAAACAAACTCCCCGGAGGTTGAGCTTTCAGAAGCAAGTTTAACTCTAAGGGAGGAAGCTGCAGAATGTGCCTCTCACATCTAGCCTGTAGGAATTCAGGTTGGCAAGTTCTATGGGGAAGCCCATTGCTGCCTATGGTGGAAACGGCATGGGAGATTTCAGTTTCAAAATCTCTGTGAAAAAGCGTCAGAGAAGCTTCTCCGTTTAGAATCCAGCATATCTCACTGAACCGAAGAAGTGGTAGTTAGAAGGGAGTTAGAGCTGCAAGCAGTTTGGTTTGGGAAATTAGATGCGAAATGACACTGCAAAGGCCTTCCAACAGGCTTGGAAAAGTGTGTTCTATATCTGTGCCAAACAGGGTCCCCGGAGGTTGAGCTTTCAGAAGCAAGCTTAACTGTTAGGGAGGAAGCAGCAGAATGTGCCTCTCACATCTAGCCTGTAGGAATTCAGGTTGGCAAGTTCTATGGGAAGCCCATTGCTGCCTATGGTGGAAACGGCATGGGAGATTTCAGTTTCAAAATCTCTGTGAAAAAGCGTCAGAGAAGCTTCTCCATTTAGAATCCAGCATATCTCACTGAACCGAAGAAGTGGTAGTTAGAAGGCAGTTAGAGCTGCAAGCAGTTTGGTTTGGGAAATTAGACGCGAAATGAAACTCAAATGCCTTCCAACAGGCTTGGAAAAGTGTGTTCTATATCTCTGCCAAACAAACTCCCCGGAGGTTGAGCTTTCAGAAGCTAGTTTAACTCTAAGGGAGGAAGCAGCAGAATGTGCCTCTCACATCTAGCCTGTAGGAATTCAGGTTGGCAAGTTCTATGGGGAAGCCCATTGCTGCCTATGGTGGAAACGGCATGGGAGATTTCAGTTTCAAAATCTCTGTGAAAAAGCGTCAGAGAAGCTTCTCCGTTTAGAATCCAGCATATCTCACTGAACCGAAGAAGTGGTAGTTAGAAGGGAGTTAGAGCTGCAAGCAGTTTGGTTTGGGAAATTAGACGCGAAATGAAACTGCAAATGCCTTCCAACAGGCTTGGAAAAGTGTGTTCTATATCTCTGCCAAACAAACTCCCCGGAGGTTGAGCTTTCAGAAGCAAGTTTAACTCTAAGGGAGGAAGCAGCAGAATGTGCCTCTCACATCTAGCCTGTAGGAATTCAGGTTGGCAAGTTCTATGGGGAAGCCCATTGCTGCCTATGGTGGAAACGGCATGGGAGATTTCAGTTTCAAAATCTCTGTGAAAAAGCGTCAGAGAAGCTTCTCCGTTTAGAATCCAGCATATCTCACTGAACCGAAGAAGTGGTAGTTAGAAGGGAGTTAGAGCTGCAAGCAGTTTGGTTTGGGAAATTAGATGCGAAATGACACTGCAAAGGCCTTCCAACAGGCTTGGAAAAGTGTGTTCTATATCTCTGCCAAACAAACTCCCCGGAGGTTGAGCTTTCAGAAGCTAGTTTAACTCTAAGGGAGGAAGCAGCAGAATGTGCCTCTCACATCTAGC
The DNA here is from genome assembly GCF_027409185.1 of Cynocephalus volans. Lineage (NCBI taxonomy): Eukaryota > Metazoa > Chordata > Mammalia > Dermoptera > Cynocephalidae > Cynocephalus > Cynocephalus volans. Next base: position 28,838 of record NW_026902414.1, read on the forward strand.
CTGTAGGAATTCAGGTTGGCAAGTTCTATGGGGAAGCCCATTGCTGCCTATGGTGGAAACGGGTTTGGAAATTTCAGTTTCAAAATCTCTGTGAAAAAGCGTCAGAGAAGCTTCTCCGTTTAGAATCCAGCATATCTCACTGAACCGAAGAAGTGGTAGTTAGAAGGAAGTTAGAGCTGCAAGCAGTTTGGTTTGGGAAATTAGACGCGAAATGAAACTGCAAATGCCTTCCAACAGGCTTGGAAAAGTGTGTTCTATATCTCTGCCAAACAAACTCCCCGGAGGTTGAGCTTTCAGAAGCAAGTTTAACTCTAAGGGAGGAAGCTGCAGAATGTGCCTCTCACATCTAGCCTGTAGGAATTCAGGTTGGCAAGTTCTATGGGGAAGCCCATTGCTGCCTATGGTGGAAACGGCATGGGAGATTTCAGTTTCAAAATCTCTGTGAAAAAGCGTCAGAGAAGCTTCTCCGTTTAGAATCCAGCATATCTCACTGAACCGAAGAAGTGGTAGTTAGAAGGGAGTTAGAGCTGCAAGCAGTTTGGTTTGGGAAATTAGATGCGAAATGACACTGCAAAGGCCTTCCAACAGGCTTGGAAAAGTGTGTTCTATATCTCTGCCAAACAAACTCCCCGGAGGTTGAGCTTTCAGAAGCTAGTTTAACTCTAAGGGAGGAAGCAGCAGAATGTGCCTCTCACATCTAGCCTGTAGGAATTCAGGTTGGCAAGTTCTATGGGGAAGCCCATTGCTGCCTATGGTGGAAACGGCATGGGAGATTTCAGTTTCAAAATCTCTGTGAAAAAGCGTCAGAGAAGCTTCTCCGTTTAGAATCCAGCATATCTCACTGAACCGAAGAAGTGGTAGTTAGAAGGCAGTTAGAGCTGCAAGCAGTTTGGTTTGGGAAATTAGACGCGAAATGAAACTGCAAATGCCTTCCAACAGGCTTGGAAAAGTGTGTTCTATATCTCTGCCAAACAAACTCCCCGGAGGTTGAGCTTTCAGAAGCAAGTTTAACTCTAAGGGAGGAAGCAGCAGAATGTGCCTCTCACATCTAGCCTGTAGGAATTCAGGTTGGCAAGTTCTATGGGGAAGCCCATTGCTGCCTATGGTGGAAACGGCATGGGAGATTTCAGTTTCAAAATCTCTGTGAAAAAGCGTCAGAGAAGCTTCTCCGTTTAGAATCCAGCATATCTCACTGAACCGAAGAAGTGGTAGTTAGAAGGGAGTTAGAGCTGCAAGCAGTTTGGTTTGGGAAATTAGATGCGAAATGACACTGCAAAGGCCTTCCAACAGGCTTGGAAAAGTGTGTTCTATATCTGTGCCAAACAGGGTCCCCGGAGGTTGAGCTTTCAGAAGCAAGCTTAACTGTTAGGGAGGAAGCAGCAGAATGTGCCTCTCACATCTAGCCTGTAGGAATTCAGGTTGGCAAGTTCTATGGGGAAGCCCATTGCTGCCTATGGTGGAAACGGCATGGGAGATTTCAGTTTCAAAATCTCTGTGAAAAAGCGTCAGAGAAGCTTCTCCGTTTAGAATCCAGCATATCTCACTGAACCGAAGAAGTGGTAGTTAGAAGGCAGTTAGAGCTGCAAGCAGTTTGGTTTGGGAAATTAGACGCGAAATGAAACTCAAATGCCTTCCAACAGGCTTGGAAAAGTGTGTTCTATATCTCTGCCAAACAAACTCCCCGGAGGTTGAGCTTTCAGAAGCTAGTTTAACTCTAAGGGAGGAAGCAGCAGAATGTGCCTCTCACATCTAGCCTGTAGGAATTCAGGTTGGCAAGTTCTATGGGGAAGCCCATTGCTGCCTATGGTGGAAACGGCATGGGAGATTTCAGTTTCAAAATCTCTGTGAAAAAGCGTCAGAGAAGCTTCTCCGTTTAGAATCCAGCATATCTCACTGAACCGAAGAAGTGGTAGTTAGAAGGGAGTTAGAGCTGCAAGCAGTTTGGTTTGGGAAATTAGACGCGAAATGAAACTGCAAATGCCTTCCAACAGGCTTGGAAAAGTGTGTTCTATATCTCTGCCAAACAAACTCCCCGGAGGTTGAGCTTTCAGAAGCAAGTTTAACTCTAAGGGAGGAAGCAGCAGAATGTGCCTCTCACATCTAGCCTGTAGGAATTCAGGTTGGCAAGTTCTATGGGGAAGCCCATTGCTGCCTATGGTGGAAACGGCATGGGAGATTTCAGTTTCAAAATCTCTGTGAAAAAGCGTCAGAGAAGCTTCTCCGTTTAGAATCCAGCATATCTCACTGAACCGAAGAAGTGGTAGTTAGAAGGGAGTTAGAGCTGCAAGCAGTTTGGTTTGGGAAATTAGATGCGAAATGACACTGCAAAGGCCTTAAAACAGGCTTGGAAAAGTGTGTTCTATATCTCTGCCAAACAAACTCCCCGGAGGTTGAGCTTTCAGAAGCTAGTTTAACTCTAAGGGAGGAAGCAGCAGAATGTGCCTCTCACATCTAGCCTGTAGGAATTCAGGTTGGCAAGTTCTATGGGGAAGCCCATTGCTGCCTATGGTGGAAACGGGTTTGGAAATTTCAGTTTCAAAATCTCTGTGAAAAAGCGTCAGAGAAGCTTCTCCGTTTAGAATCCAGCATATCTCACTGAACCGAAGAAGTGGTAGTTAGAAGGCAGTTAGAGCTGCAAGCAGTTTGGTTTGGGAAATTAGACGCGAAATGAAACTGCAAATGCCTTCCAACAGGCTTGGAAAAGTGTGTTCTATATCTCTGCCAAACAAACTCCCCGGAGGTTGAGCTTTCAGAAGCAAGTTTAACTCTAAGGGAGGAAGCTGCAGAATGTGCCTCTCACATCTAGCCTGTAGGAATTCAGGTTGGCAAGTTCTATGGGGAAGCCCATTGCTGCCTATGGTGGAAACGGCATGGGAGATTTCAGTTTCAAAATCTCTGTGAAAAAGCGTCAGAGAAGCTTCTCCGTTTAGAATCCAGCATATCTCACTGAACCGAAGAAGTGGTAGTTAGAAGGGAGTTAGAGCTGCAAGCAGTTTGGTTTGGGAAATTAGATGCGAAATGACACTGCAAAGGCCTTCCAACAGGCTTGGAAAAGTGTGTTCTATATCTCTGCCAAACAAACTCCCCGGAGGTTGAGCTTTCAAAAGCTAGTTTAACTCTAAGGGAGGAAGCAGCAGAATGTGCCTCTCACATCTAGCCTGTAGGAATTCAGGTTGGCAAGTTCTATGGGGAAGCCCATTGCTGCCTATGGTGGAAACGGGTTTGGAAATTTCAGTTTCAAAATCTCTGTGAAAAAGCGTCAGAGAAGCTTCTCCGTTTAGAATCCAGCATATCTCACTGAACCGAAGAAGTGGTAGTTAGAAGGCAGTTAGAGCTGCAAGCAGTTTGGTTTGGGAAATTAGACGCGAAATGAAACTGCAAATGCCTTCCAACAGGCTTGGAAAAGTGTGTTCTACATCTCTGCCAAACAAACTCCCCGGAGGTTGAGCTTTCAGAAGCAAGTTTAACTCTAAGGGAGGAAGCAGCAGAATGTGCCTCTCACATCTAGCCTGTAGGAATTCAGGTTGGCAAGTTCTATGGGGAAGCCCATTGCTGCCTATGGTGGAAACGGCATGGGAGATTTCAGTTTCAAAATCTCTGTGAAAAAGCGTCAGAGAAGCTTCTCCGTTTAGAATCCAGCATATCTCACTGAACCGAAGAAGTGGTAGTTAGAAGGGAGTTAGAGCTGCAAGCAGTTTGGTTTGGGAAATTAGATGCGAAATGACACTGCAAAGGCCTTCCAACAGGCTTGGAAAAGTGTGTTCTATATCTGTGCCAAACAGGGTCCCCGGAGGTTGAGCTTTCAGAAGCAAGCTTAACTGTTAGGGAGGAAGCAGCAGAATGTGCCTCTCACATCTAGCCTGTAGGAATTCAGGTTGGCAAGTTCTATGGGGAAGCCCATTGCTGCCTATGGTGGAAACGGCATGGGAGATTTCAGTTTCAAAATCTCTGTGAAAAAGCGTCAGAGAAGCTTCTCCGTTTAGAATCCAGCATATCTCACTGAACCGAAGAAGTGGTAGTTAGAAGGCAGTTAGAGCTGCAAGCAGTTTGGTTTGGGAAATTAGACGCGAAATGAAACTCAAATGCCTTCCAACAGGCTTGGAAAAGTGTGTTCTATATCTCTGCCAAACAAACTCCCCGGAGGTTGAGCTTTCAGAAGCTAGTTTAACTCTAAGGGAGGAAGCAGCAGAATGTGCCTCTCACATCTAGCCTGTAGGAATTCAGGTTGGCAAGTTCTATGGGGAAGCCCATTGCTGCCTATGGTGGAAACGGCATGGGAGATTTCAGTTTCAAAATCTCTGTGAAAAAGCGTCAGAGAAGCTTCTCCGTTTAGAATCCAGCATATCTCACTGAACCGAAGAAGTGGTAGTTAGAAGGGAGTTAGAGCTGCAAGCAGTTTGGTTTGGGAAATTAGACGCGAAATGAAACTGCAAATGCCTTCCAACAGGCTTGGAAAAGTGTGTTCTATATCTCTGCCAAACAAACTCCCCGGAGGTTGAGCTTTCAGAAGCAAGTTTAACTCTAAGGGAGGAAGCAGCAGAATGTGCCTCTCACATCTAGCCTGTAGGAATTCAGGTTGGCAAGTTCTATGGGGAAGCCCATTGCTGCCTATGGTGGAAACGGCATGGGAGATTTCAGTTTCAAAATCTCTGTGAAAAAGCGTCAGAGAAGCTTCTCCGTTTAGAATCCAGCATATCTCACTGAACCGAAGAAGTGGTAGTTAGAAGGGAGTTAGAGCTGCAAGCAGTTTGGTTTGGGAAATTAGACGCGAAATGAAACTGCAAATGCCTTCCAACAGGCTTGGAAAAGTGTGTTCTATATCTCTGCCAAACAGACTCCCCGGAGGTTGAGCTTTCAGAAGCTAGTTTAACTCTAAGGGAGGAAGCAGCAGAATGTGCCTCTCACATCTAGCCTGTAGGAATTCAGGTTGGCAAGTTCTATGGGGAAGCCCATTGGCGCCTTCGTTGGAAACGGGTTTGGAAATTTCAGTTTCAAAATCTCTGTGAAAAAGCGTCAGAGAAGCTTCTCCGTTTAGAATCCAGCATATCTCACTGAACCGAAGAAGTGGTAGTTAGAAGACAGTTAGAGCTGCAAGCAGTTTGGTTTGGGAAATTAGACGCGAAATGAAACTGCAAATGCCTTCCAACAGGCTTGGAAAAGTGTGTTCTATATCTCTGCCAAACAAACTCCCCGGAGGTTGAGCTTTCAGAAGCAAGTTTAACTCTAAGGGAGGAAGCAGCAGAATGTGCCTCTCACATCTAGCCTGTAGGAATTCAGGTTGGCAAGTTCTATGGGGAAGCCCATTGCTGCCTATGGTGAAAACGGGTTTGGAAATTTCAGTTTCAAAATCTCTGTGAAAAAGCGTCAGAGAAGCTTCTCCGTTTAGAATCCAGCATATCTCACTGAACCGAAGAAGTGGTAGTTAGAAGGGAGTTAGAGCTGCAAGCAGTTTGGTTTGGGAAATTAGACGCGAAATGAAACTGCAAATGCCTTCCAACAGGCTTGGAAAAGTGTGTTCTATATCTCTGCCAAACAAACTCCCCGGAGGTTGAGCTTTCAGAAGCAAGTTTAACTCTAAGGGAGGAAGCAGCAGAATGTGCCTCTCACATCTAGCCTGTAGGAATTCAGGTTGGCAAGTTCTATGGGGAAGCCCATTGCTGCCTATGGTGGAAACGGCATGGGAGATTTCAGTTTCAAAATCTCTGTGAAAAAGCGTCAGAGAAGCTTCTCCGTTTAGAATCCAGCATATCTCACTGAACCGAAGAAGTGGTAGGTAGAAGGCAGTTAGAGCTGCAAGCAGTTTGGTTTGGGAAATTAGATGCGAAATGAAACTCAAATGCCTTCCAACAGGCTTGGAAAAGTGTGTTCTATATCTCTGCCAAACAAACTCCCCGGAGGTTGAGCTTTCAGAAGCTAGTTTAACTCTAAGGGAGGAAGCAGCAGAATGTGCCTCTCACATCTAGCCTGTAGGAATTCAGGTTGGCAAGTTCTATGGGGAAGCCCATTGGCGCCTTCATTGGAAACGGGTTTGGAAATTTCAGTTTCAAAATCTCTGTGAAAAAGCGTCAGAGAAGCTTCTCCGTTTAGAATCCAGCATATCTCACTGAACCGAAGAAGTGGTAGTTAGAAGGCAGTTAGAGCTGCAAGCAGTTTGGTTTGGGAAATTAGACGCGAAATGAAACTGCAAATGCCTTCCAACAGGCTTGGAAAAGTGTGTTCTATATCTCTGCCAAACAAACTCCCCGGAGGTTGAGCTTTCAGAAGCAAGTTTAACTCTAAGGGAGGAAGCTGCAGAATGTGCCTCTCACATCTAGCCTGTAGGAATTCAGGTTGGCAAGTTCTATGGGGAAGCCCATTGCTGCCTATGGTGGAAACGGCATGGGAGATTTCAGTTTCAAAATCTCTGTGAAAAAGCGTCAGAGAAGCTTCTCCGTTTAGAATCCAGCATATCTCACTGAACCGAAGAAGTGGTAGTTAGAAGGGAGTTAGAGCTGCAAGCAGTTTGGTTTGGGAAATTAGATGCGAAATGACACTGCAAAGGCCTTCCAACAGGCTTGGAAAAGTGTGTTCTATATCTCTGCCAAACAAACTCCCCGGAGGTTGAGCTTTCAGAAGCTAGTTTAACTCTAAGGGAGGAAGCAGCAGAATGTGCCTCTCACATCTAGCCTGTAGGAATTCAGGTTGGCAAGTTCTATGGGGAAGCCCATTGCTGCCTATGGTGGAAACGGGTTTGGAAATTTCAGTTTCAAAATCTCTGTGAAAAAGCGTCAGAGAAGCTTCTCCGTTTAGAATCCAGCATATCTCACTGAACCGAAGAAGTGGTAGTTAGAAGGCAGTTAGAGCTGCAAGCAGTTTGGTTTGGGAAATTAGACGCGAAATGAAACTGCAAATGCCTTCCAACAGGCTTGGAAAAGTGTGTTCTACATCTCTGCCAAACAAACTCCCCGGAGGTTGAGCTTTCAGAAGCAAGTTTAACTCTAAGGGAGGAAGCAGCAGAATGTGCCTCTCACATCTAGCCTGTAGGAATTCAGGTTGGCAAGTTCTATGGGGAAGCCCATTGCTGCCTATGGTGGAAACGGCATGGGAGATTTCAGTTTCAAAATCTCTGTGAAAAAGCGTCAGAGAAGCTTCTCCGTTTAGAATCCAGCATATCTCACTGAACCGAAGAAGTGGTAGTTAGAAGGGAGTTAGAGCTGCAAGCAGTTTGGTTTGGGAAATTAGATGCGAAATGACACTGCAAAGGCCTTCCAACAGGCTTGGAAAAGTGTGTTCTATATCTGTGCCAAACAGGGTCCCCGGAGGTTGAGCTTTCAGAAGCAAGCTTAACTGTTAGGGAGGAAGCAGCAGAATGTGCCTCTCACATCTAGCCTGTAGGAATTCAGGTTGGCAAGTTCTATGGGGAAGCCCATTGCTGCCTATGGTGGAAACGGCATGGGAGATTTCAGTTTCAAAATCTCTGTGAAAAAGCGTCAGAGAAGCTTCTCCGTTTAGAATCCAGCATATCTCACTGAACCGAAGAAGTGGTAGTTAGAAGGCAGTTAGAGCTGCAAGCAGTTTGGTTTGGGAAATTAGACGCGAAATGAAACTCAAATGCCTTCCAACAGGCTTGGAAAAGTGTGTTCTATATCTCTGCCAAACAAACTCCCCGGAGGTTGAGCTTTCAGAAGCTAGTTTAACTCTAAGGGAGGAAGCAGCAGAATGTGCCTCTCACATCTAGCCTGTAGGAATTCAGGTTGGCAAGTTCTATGGGGAAGCCCATTGCTGCCTATGGTGGAAACGGCATGGGAGATTTCAGTTTCAAAATCTCTGTGAAAAAGCGTCAGAGAAGCTTCTCCGTTTAGAATCCAGCATATCTCACTGAACCGAAGAAGTGGTAGTTAGAAGGGAGTTAGAGCTGCAAGCAGTTTGGTTTGGGAAATTAGACGCGAAATGAAACTGCAAATGCCTTCCAACAGGCTTGGAAAAGTGTGTTCTATATCTCTGCCAAACAAACTCCCCGGAGGTTGAGCTTTCAGAAGCAAGTTTAACTCTAAGGGAGGAAGCAGCAGAATGTGCCTCTCACATCTAGCCTGTAGGAATTCAGGTTGGCAAGTTCTATGGGGAAGCCCATTGCTGCCTATGGTGGAAACGGCATGGGAGATTTCAGTTTCAAAATCTCTGTGAAAAAGCGTCAGAGAAGCTTCTCCGTTTAGAATCCAGCATATCTCACTGAACCGAAGAAGTGGTAGTTAGAAGGGAGTTAGAGCTGCAAGCAGTTTGGTTTGGGAAATTAGACGCGAAATGAAACTGCAAATGCCTTCCAACAGGCTTGGAAAAGTGTGTTCTATATCTCTGCCAAACAGACTCCCCGGAGGTTGAGCTTTCAGAAGCTAGTTTAACTCTAAGGGAGGAAGCAGCAGAATGTGCCTCTCACATCTAGCCTGTAGGAATTCAGGTTGGCAAGTTCTATGGGGAAGCCCATTGGCGCCTTCGTTGGAAACGGGTTTGGAAATTTCAGTTTCAAAATCTCTGTGAAAAAGCGTCAGAGAAGCTTCTCCGTTTAGAATCCAGCATATCTCACTGAACCGAAGAAGTGGTAGTTAGAAGACAGTTAGAGCTGCAAGCAGTTTGGTTTGGGAAATTAGACGCGAAATGAAACTGCAAATGCCTTCCAACAGGCTTGGAAAAGTGTGTTCTATATCTCTGCCAAACAAACTCCCCGGAGGTTGAGCTTTCAGAAGCAAGTTTAACTCTAAGGGAGGAAGCAGCAGAATGTGCCTCTCACATCTAGCCTGTAGGAATTCAGGTTGGCAAGTTCTATGGGGAAGCCCATTGCTGCCTATGGTGAAAACGGGTTTGGAAATTTCAGTTTCAAAATCTCTGTGAAAAAGCGTCAGAGAAGCTTCTCCGTTTAGAATCCAGCATATCTCACTGAACCGAAGAAGTGGTAGTTAGAAGGGAGTTAGAGCTGCAAGCAGTTTGGTTTGGGAAATTAGACGCGAAATGAAACTGCAAATGCCTTCCAACAGGCTTGGAAAAGTGTGTTCTATATCTCTGCCAAACAAACTCCCCGGAGGTTGAGCTTTCAGAAGCAAGTTTAACTCTAAGGGAGGAAGCAGCAGAATGTGCCTCTCACATCTAGCCTGTAGGAATTCAGGTTGGCAAGTTCTATGGGGAAGCCCATTGCTGCCTATGGTGGAAACGGCATGGGAGATTTCAGTTTCAAAATCTCTGTGAAAAAGCGTCAGAGAAGCTTCTCCGTTTAGAATCCAGCATATCTCACTGAACCGAAGAAGTGGTAGGTAGAAGGCAGTTAGAGCTGCAAGCAGTTTGGTTTGGGAAATTAGACGCGAAATGAAACTCAAATGCCTTCCAACAGGCTTGGAAAAGTGTGTTCTATATCTCTGCCAAACAAACTCCCCGGAGGTTGAGCTTTCAGAAGCTAGTTTAACTCTAAGGGAGGAAGCAGCAGAATGTGCCTCTCACATCTAGCCTGTAGGAATTCAGGTTGGCAAGTTCTATGGGGAAGCCCATTGGCGCCTTCATTGGAAACGGGTTTGGAAATTTCAGTTTCAAAATCTCTGTGAAAAAGCGTCAGAGAAGCTTCTCCGTTTAGAATCCAGCATATCTCACTGAACCGAAGAAGTGGTAGTTAGAAGGCAGTTAGAGCTGCAAGCAGTTTGGTTTGGGAAATTAGACGCGAAATGAAACTGCAAATGCCTTCCAACAGGCTTGGAAAAGTGTGTTCTATATCTCTGCCAAACAAACTCCCCGGAGGTTGAGCTTTCAGAAGCAAGTTTAACTCTAAGGGAGGAAGCTGCAGAATGTGCCTCTCACATCTAGCCTGTAGGAATTCAGGTTGGCAAGTTCTATGGGGAAGCCCATTGCTGCCTATGGTGGAAACGGCATGGGAGATTTCAGTTTCAAAATCTCTGTGAAAAAGCGTCAGAGAAGCTTCTCCGTTTAGAATCCAGCATATCTCACTGAACCGAAGAAGTGGTAGTTAGAAGGGAGTTAGAGCTGCAAGCAGTTTGGTTTGGGAAATTAGATGCGAAATGACACTGCAAAGGCCTTCCAACAGGCTTGGAAAAGTGTGTTCTATATCTCTGCCAAACAAACTCCCCGGAGGTTGAGCTTTCAGAAGCTAGTTTAACTCTAAGGGAGGAAGCAGCAGAATGTGCCTCTCACATCTAGCCTGTAGGAATTCAGGTTGGCAAGTTCTATGGGGAAGCCCATTGCTGCCTATGGTGGAAACGGGTTTGGAAATTTCAGTTTCAAAATCTCTGTGAAAAAGCGTCAGAGAAGCTTCTCCGTTTAGAATCCAGCATATCTCACTGAACCGAAGAAGTGGTAGTTAGAAGGCAGTTAGAGCTGCAAGCAGTTTGGTTTGGGAAATTAGACGCGAAATGAAACTGCAAATGCCTTCCAACAGGCTTGGAAAAGTGTGTTCTACATCTCTGCCAAACAAACTCCCCGGAGGTTGAGCTTTCAGAAGCAAGTTTAACTCTAAGGGAGGAAGCAGCAGAATGTGCCTCTCACATCTAGCCTGTAGGAATTCAGGTTGGCAAGTTCTATGGGGAAGCCCATTGCTGCCTATGGTGGAAACGGCATGGGAGATTTCAGTTTCAAAATCTCTGTGAAAAAGCGTCAGAGAAGCTTCTCCGTTTAGAATCCAGCATATCTCACTGAACCGAAGAAGTGGTAGTTAGAAGGGAGTTAGAGCTGCAAGCAGTTTGGTTTGGGAAATTAGATGCGAAATGACACTGCAAAGGCCTTCCAACAGGCTTGGAAAAGTGTGTTCTATATCTGTGCCAAACAGGGTCCCCGGAGGTTGAGCTTTCAGAAGCAAGCTTAACTGTTAGGGAGGAAGCAGCAGAATGTGCCTCTCACATCTAGCCTGTAGGAATTCAGGTTGGCAAGTTCTATGGGGAAGCCCATTGCTGCCTATGGTGGAAACGGCATGGGAGATTTCAGTTTCAAAATCTCTGTGAAAAAGCGTCAGAGAAGCTTCTCCGTTTAGAATCCAGCATATCTCACTGAACCGAAGAAGTGGTAGTTAGAAGGCAGTTAGAGCTGCAAGCAGTTTGGTTTGGGAAATTAGACGCGAAATGAAACTCAAATGCCTTCCAACAGGCTTGGAAAAGTGTGTTCTATATCTCTGCCAAACAAACTCCCCGGAGGTTGAGCTTTCAGAAGCTAGTTTAACTCTAAGGGAGGAAGCAGCAGAATGTGCCTCTCACATCTAGCCTGTAGGAATTCAGGTTGGCAAGTTCTATGGGGAAGCCCATTGCTGCCTATGGTGGAAACGGCATGGGAGATTTCAGTTTCAAAATCTCTGTGAAAAAGCGTCAGAGAAGCTTCTCCGTTTAGAATCCAGCATATCTCACTGAACCGAAGAAGTGGTAGTTAGAAGGGAGTTAGAGCTGCAAGCAGTTTGGTTTGGGAAATTAGACGCGAAATGAAACTGCAAATGCCTTCCAACAGGCTTGGAAAAGTGTGTTCTATATCTCTGCCAAACAAACTCCCCGGAGGTTGAGCTTTCAGAAGCAAGTTTAACTCTAAGGGAGGAAGCAGCAGAATGTGCCTCTCACATCTAGCCTGTAGGAATTCAGGTTGGCAAGTTCTATGGGGAAGCCCATTGCTGCCTATGGTGGAAACGGCATGGGAGATTTCAGTTTCAAAATCTCTGTGAAAAAGCGTCAGAGAAGCTTCTCCGTTTAGAATCCAGCATATCTCACTGAACCGAAGAAGTGGTAGTTAGAAGGGAGTTAGAGCTGCAAGCAGTTTGGTTTGGGAAATTAGACGCGAAATGAAACTGCAAATGCCTTCCAACAGGCTTGGAAAAGTGTGTTCTATATCTCTGCCAAACAGACTCCCCGGAGGTTGAGCTTTCAGAAGCTAGTTTAACTCTAAGGGAGGAAGCAGCAGAATGTGCCTCTCACATCTAGCCTGTAGGAATTCAGGTTGGCAAGTTCTATGGGGAAGCCCATTGGCGCCTTCGTTGGAAACGGGTTTGGAAATTTCAGTTTCAAAATCTCTGTGAAAAAGCGTCAGAGAAGCTTCTCCGTTTAGAATCCAGCATATCTCACTGAACCGAAGAAGTGGTAGTTAGAAGACAGTTAGAGCTGCAAGCAGTTTGGTTTGGGAAATTAGACGCGAAATGAAACTGCAAATGCCTTCCAACAGGCTTGGAAAAGTGTGTTCTATATCTCTGCCAAACAAACTCCCCGGAGGTTGAGCTTTCAGAAGCAAGTTTAACTCTAAGGGAGGAAGCAGCAGAATGTGCCTCTCACATCTAGCCTGTAGGAATTCAGGTTGGCAAGTTCTATGGGGAAGCCCATTGCTGCCTATGGTGAAAACGGGTTTGGAAATTTCAGTTTCAAAATCTCTGTGAAAAAGCGTCAGAGAAGCTTCTCCGTTTAGAATCCAGCATATCTCACTGAACCGAAGAAGTGGTAGTTAGAAGGGAGTTAGAGCTGCAAGCAGTTTGGTTTGGGAAATTAGACGCGAAATGAAACTGCAAATGCCTTCCAACAGGCTTGGAAAAGTGTGTTCTATATCTCTGCCAAACAAACTCCCCGGAGGTTGAGCTTTCAGAAGCAAGTTTAACTCTAAGGGAGGAAGCAGCAGAATGTGCCTCTCACATCTAGCCTGTAGGAATTCAGGTTGGCAAGTTCTATGGGGAAGCCCATTGCTGCCTATGGTGGAAACGGCATGGGAGATTTCAGTTTCAAAATCTCTGTGAAAAAGCGTCAGAGAAGCTTCTCCGTTTAGAATCCAGCATATCTCACTGAACCGAAGAAGTGGTAGGTAGAAGGCAGTTAGAGCTGCAAGCAGTTTGGTTTGGGAAATTAGACGCGAAATGAAACTCAAATGCCTTCCAACAGGCTTGGAAAAGTGTGTTCTATATCTCTGCCAAACAAACTCCCCGGAGGTTGAGCTTTCAGAAGCTAGTTTAACTCTAAGGGAGGAAGCAGCAGAATGTGCCTCTCACATCTAGCCTGTAGGAATTCAGGTTGGCAAGTTCTATGGGGAAGCCCATTGGCGCCTTCATTGGAAACGGGTTTGTAAATTTCAGTTTCAAAATCTCTGTGAAAAAGCGTCAGAGAAGCTTCTCCGTTTAGAATCCAGCATATCTCACTGAACCGAAGAAGTGGTAGTTAGAAGGGAGTTAGAGCTGCAAGCAGTTTGGTTTGGGAAATTAGACGCGAAATGAAACTGCAAATGCCTTCCAACAGGCTTGGAAAAGTGTGTTCTATATCTCTGCCAAACAAACTCCCCGGAGGTTGAGCTTTCAGAAGCAAGTTTAACTCTAAGGGAGGAAGCAGCAGAATGTGCCTCTCACATCTAGCCTGTAGGAATTCAGGTTGGCAAGTTCTATGTGGAAGCCCATTGCTGCCTATGGTGGAAACGGCATGGGAGATTTCAGTTTCAAAATCTCTGTGAAAAAGCGTCAGAGAAGCTTCTCCGTTTAAAATCCAGCATATCTCACTGAACCGAAGAAGTGGTAGTTAGAAGGGAGTTAGAGCTGCAAGCAGTTTGGTTTGGGAAATTAGACGCGAAATGAAACTGCAAATGCCTTCCAACAGGCTTGGAAAAGTGTGTTCTATATCTCTGCCAAACAAACTCCCCGGAGGTTGAGCTTTCAGAAGCTAGTTTAACTCTAAGGGAGGAAGCAGCAGAATGTGCCTCTCACATCTAGCCTGTAGGAATTCAGGTTGGCAAGTTCTATGGGGAAGCCCATTGCTGCCTATGGTGGAAACGGCATGGGAGATTTCAGTTTCAAAATCTCTGTGAAAAAGCGTCAGAGAAGCTTCTCCGTTTAGAATCCAGCATATCTCACTGAACCGAAGAAGTGGTAGTTAGAAGGCAGTTAGAGCTGCAAGCAGTTTGGTTTGGGAAATTAGACGCGAAATGAAACTGCAAATGCCTTCCAACAGGCTTGGAAAAGTGTGTTCTATATCTCTGCCAAACAGACTCCCTGGAGGTTGAGCTTTCAGAAGCTAGTTTAACTCTAAGGGAGGAAGCAGCAGAATGTGCCTCTCACATCTAGCCTGTAGGAATTCAGGTTGGCAAGTTCTATGGGGAAGCCCATTGCTGCCTATGGTGGAAACGGCATGGGAGATTTCAGTTTCAAAATCTCTGTGAAAAAGCGTCAGAGAAGCTTCTCCGTTTAGAATCCAGCATATCTCACTGAACCGAAGAAGTGGTAGTTAGAAGGGAGTTAGAGCTGCAAGCAGTTTGGTTTGGGAAATTAGATGCGAAATGACACTGCAAAGGCCTTCCAACAGGCTTGGAAAAGTGTGTTCTATATCTCTGCCAAACAAACTCCCCGGAGGTTGAGCTTTCAGAAGCTAGTTTAACTCTAAGGGAGGAAGCAGCAGAATGTGCCTCTCACATCTAGCCTGTAGGAATTCAGGTTGGCAAGTTCTATGGGGAAGCCCATTGCTGCCTATGGTGGAAACGGGTTTGGAAATTTCAGTTTCAAAATCTCTGTGAAAAAGCGTCAGAGAAGCTTCTCCGTTTAGAATCCAGCATATCTCACTGAACCGAAGAAGTGGTAGTTAGAAGGGAGTTAGAGCTGCAAGCAGTTTGGTTTGGGAAATTAGACGCGAAATGAAACTGCAAAGGCCTTCCAACAGGCTTGGAAAAGTGTGTTCTATATCTCTGCCAAACAAACTCCCCGGAGGTTGAGCTTTCAGAAGCAAGTTTAACTCTAAGGGAGGAAGCAGCAGAATGTGCCTCTCACATCTAGCCTGTAGGAATTCAGGTTGGCAAGTTCTATGGGGAAGCCCATTGCTGCCTATGGTGGAAACGGCATGGGAGATTTCAGTTTCAAAATCTCTGTGAAAAAGCGTCAGAGAAGCTTCTCCGTTTAGAATCCAGCATATCTCACTGAACCGAAGAAGTGGTAGTTAGAAGGGAGTTAGAGCTGCAAGCAGTTTGGTTTGGGAAATTAGATGCGAAATGACACTGCAAAGGCCTTCCAACAGGCTTGGAAAAGTGTGTTCTATATCTGTGCCAAACAGGGTCCCCGGAGGTTGAGCTTTCAGAAGCAAGCTTAACTGTTAGGGAGGAAGCAGCAGAATGTGCCTCTCACATCTAGCCTGTAGGAATTCAGGTTGGCAAGTTCTATGGGGAAGCCCATTGCTGCCTATGGTGGAAACGGCATGGGAGATTTCAGTTTCAAAATCTCTGTGAAAAAGCGTCAGAGAAGCTTCTCCGTTTAGAATCCAGCATATCTCACTGAACCGAAGAAGTGGTAGTTAGAAGGCAGTTAGAGCTGCAAGCAGTTTGGTTTGGGAAATTAGACGCGAAATGAAACTCAAATGCCTTCCAACAGGCTTGGAAAAGTGTGTTCTATATCTCTGCCAAACAAACTCCCCGGAGGTTGAGCTTTCAGAAGCTAGTTTAACTCTAAGGGAGGAAGCAGCAGAATGTGCCTCTCACATCTAGCCTGTAGGAATTCAGGTTGGCAAGTTCTATGGGGAAGCCCATTGGCGCCTTCGTTGGAAACGGGTTTGGAAATTTCAGTTTCAAAATCTCTGTGAAAAAGCGTCAGAGAAGCTTCTCCGTTTAGAATCCAGCATATCTCACTGAACCGAAGAAGTGGTAGTTAGAAGGGAGTTAGAGCTGCAAGCAGTTTGGTTTGGGAAATTAGACGCAAAATGAAACTGCAAATGCCTTCCAACAGGCTTGGAAAAGTGTGTTCTATATCTCTGCCAAACAAACTCCCCGGAGGTTGAGCTTTCAGAAGCAAGTTTAACTCTAAGGGAGGAAGCAGCAGAATGTGCCTCTCACATCTAGCCTGTAGGAATTCAGGTTGGCAAGTTCTATGTGGAAGCCCATTGCTGCCTATGGTGCAAATGGCATGGGAGATTTCAGTTTCAAAATCTCTGTGAAAAAGCGTCAGAGAAGCTTCTCCGTTTAAAATCCAGCATATCTCACTGAACCGAAGAAGTGGTAGTTAGAAGGGAGTTAGAGCTGCAAGCAGTTTGGTTTGGGAAATTAGACGCGAAATGAAACTGCAAATGCCTTCCAACAGGCTTGGAAAAGTGTGTTCTATATCTCTGCCAAACAAACTCCCCGGAGGTTGAGCTTTCAGAAGCTAGTTTAACTCTAAGGGAGGAAGCAGCAGAATGTGCCTCTCACATCTAGCCTGTAGGAATTCAGGTTGGCAAGTTCTATGGGGAAGCCCATTGCTGCCTATGGTGGAAACGGCATGGGAGATTTCAGTTTCAAAATCTCTGTGAAAAAGCGTCAGAGAAGCTTCTCCGTTTAGAATCCAGCATATCTCACTGAACCGAAGAAGTGGTAGTTAGAAGGCAGTTAGAGCTGCAAGCAGTTTGGTTTGGGAAATTAGACGCGAAATGAAACTGCAAATGCCTTCCAACAGGCTTGGAAAAGTGTGTTCTATATCTCTGCCAAACAGACTCCCTGGAGGTTGAGCTTTCAGAAGCTAGTTTAACTCTAAGGGAGGAAGCAGCAGAATGTGCCTCTCACATCTAGCCTGTAGGAATTCAGGTTGGCAAGTTCTATGGGGAAGCCCATTGCTGCCTATGGTGGAAACGGCATGGGAGATTTCAGTTTCAAAATCTCTGTGAAAAAGCGTCAGAGAAGCTTCTCCGTTTAGAATCCAGCATATCTCACTGAACCGAAGAAGTGGTAGTTAGAAGGGAGTTAGAGCTGCAAGCAGTTTGGTTTAGGAAATTAGATGCGAAATGACACTGCAAAGGCCTTCCAACAGGCTTGGAAAAGTGTGTTCTATATCTCTGCCAAGCAGACTCCCCGGAGGTTGAGCTTTCAGAAGCAAGCTTAACTCTTAGGGAGGAAGCAGCAGAATGTGCCTCTCACATCTAGCCTGTAGGAATTCAGGTTGGCAAGTTCTATGGGGAAGCCCATTGCTGCCTATGGTGGAAACGGCATGGGAGATTTCAGTTTCAAAATCTCTGTGAAAAAGCGTCAGAGAAGCTTCTCCGTTTAGAATCCCGCATATCTCACTGAACCGAAGAAGTGGTAGTTAGAAGGCAGTTAGAGCTGCAAGCAGTTTGGTTTGGGAAATTAGACGCGAAATGAAACTGCAAATGCCTTCCAACAGGCTTGGAAAAGTGTGTTCTATATCTCTGCCAAGCAGACTCCCCGGAGGTTGAGCTTTCAGAAGCAAGCTTAACTCTTAGGGAGGAAGCAGCAGAATGTGCCTCTCACATCTAGCCTGTAGGAATTCAGGTTGGCAAGTTCTATGGGGAAGCCCATTGGCGCCTTCGTTGGAAACGGGTTTGGAAATTTCAGTTTCAAAATCTCTGTGAAAAAGCGTCAGAGAAGCTTCTCCGTTTAGAATCCAGCATATCTCACTGAACCGAAGAAGTGGTAGTTAGAAGGCAGTTAGAGCTGCAAGCAGTTTGGTTTGGGAAATTAGACGCGAAATGAAACTGCAAATGCCTTCCAACAGGCTTGGAAAAGTGTGTTCTATATCTCTGCCAAACAAACTCCCCGGAGGTTGAGCTTTCAGAAGCAAGTTTAACTCTAAGGGAGGAAGCAGCAGAATGTGCCTCTCACATCTAGCCTGTAGGAATTCAGGTTGGCAAGTTCTATGGGGAAGCCCATTGCTGCCTATGGTGGAAACGGCATGGGAGATTTCAGTTTCAAAATCTCTGTGAAAAAGCGTCAGAGAAGCTTCTCCGTTTAGAATCCAGCATATCTCACTGAACCGAAGAAGTGGTAGTTAGAAGGCAGTTAGAGCTGCAAGCAGTTTGGTTTGGGAAATTAGACGCGAAATGAAACTCAAATGCCTTCCAACAGGCTTGGAAAAGTGTGTTCTATATCTCTGCCAAACAAACTCCCCGGAGGTTGAGCTTTCAGAAGCTAGTTTAACTCTAAGGGAGGAAGCAGCAGAATGTGCCTCTCACATCTAGCCTGTAGGAATTCAGGTTGGCAAGTTCTATGGGGAAGCCCATTGGCGCCTTCGTTGGAAACGGGTTTGGAAATTTCAGTTTCAAAATCTCTGTGAAAAAGCGTCAGAGAAGCTTCTCCGTTTAGAATCCAGCATATCTCACTGAACCGAAGAAGTGGTAGTTAGAAGGGAGTTAGAGCTGCAAGCAGTTTGGTTTGGGAAATTAGACGCAAAATGAAACTGCAAATGCCTTCCAACAGGCTTGGAAAAGTGTGTTCTATATCTCTGCCAAACAAACTCCCCGGAGGTTGAGCTTTCAGAAGCAAGTTTAACTCTAAGGGAGGAAGCAGCAGAATGTGCCTCTCACATCTAGCCTGTAGGAATTCAGGTTGGCAAGTTCTATGTGGAAGCCCATTGCTGCCTATGGTGCAAATGGCATGGGAGATTTCAGTTTCAAAATCTCTGTGAAAAAGCGTCAGAGAAGCTTCTCCTTTTAAAATCCAGCATATCTCACTGAACCGAAGAAGTGGTAGTTAGAAGGGAGTTAGAGCTGCAAGCAGTTTGGTTTGGGAAATTAGACGCGAAATGAAACTGCAAATGCCTTCCAACAGGCTTGGAAAAGTGTGTTCTATATCTCTGCCAAACAAACTCCCCGGAGGTTGAGCTTTCAGAAGCTAGTTTAACTCTAAGGGAGGAAGCAGCAGAATGTGCCTCTCACATCTAGCCTGTAGGAATTCAGGTTGGCAAGTTCTATGGGGAAGCCCATTGCTGCCTATGGTGGAAACGGCATGGGAGATTTCAGTTTCAAAATCTCTGTGAAAAAGCGTCAGAGAAGCTTCTCCGTTTAGAATCCAGCATATCTCACTGAACCGAAGAAGTGGTAGTTAGAAGGCAGTTAGAGCTGCAAGCAGTTTGGTTTGGGAAATTAGACGCGAAATGAAACTGCAAATGCCTTCCAACAGGCTTGGAAAAGTGTGTTCTATATCTCTGCCAAACAGACTCCCTGGAGGTTGAGCTTTCAGAAGCTAGTTTAACTCTAAGGGAGGAAGCAGCAGAATGTGCCTCTCACATCTAGCCTGTAGGAATTCAGGTTGGCAAGTTCTATGGGGAAGCCCATTGCTGCCTATGGTGGAAACGGCATGGGAGATTTCAGTTTCAAAATCTCTGTGAAAAAGCGTCAGAGAAGCTTCTCCGTTTAGAATCCAGCATATCTCACTGAACCGAAGAAGTGGTAGTTAGAAGGGAGTTAGAGCTGCAAGCAGTTTGGTTTAGGAAATTAGATGCGAAATGACACTGCAAAGGCCTTCCAACAGGCTTGGAAAAGTGTGTTCTATATCTCTGCCAAGCAGACTCCCCGGAGGTTGAGCTTTCAGAAGCAAGCTTAACTCTTAGGGAGGAAGCAGCAGAATGTGCCTCTCACATCTAGCCTGTAGGAATTCAGGTTGGCAAGTTCTATGGGGAAGCCCATTGCTGCCTATGGTGGAAACGGCATGGGAGATTTCAGTTTCAAAATCTCTGTGAAAAAGCGTCAGAGAAGCTTCTCCGTTTAGAATCCAGCATATCTCACTGAACCGAAGAAGTGGTAGTTAGAAGGCAGTTAGAGCTGCAAGCAGTTTGGTTTGGGAAATTAGACGCGAAATGAAACTGCAAATGCCTTCCAACAGGCTTGGAAAAGTGTGTTCTATATCTCTGCCAAGCAGACTCCCCGGAGGTTGAGCTTTCAGAAGCAAGCTTAACTCTTAGGGAGGAAGCAGCAGAATGTGCCTCTCACATCTAGCCTGTAGGAATTCAGGTTGGCAAGTTCTATGGGGAAGCCCATTGGCGCCTTCGTTGGAAACGGGTTTGGAAATTTCAGTTTCAAAATCTCTGTGAAAAAGCGTCAGAGAAGCTTCTCCGTTTAGAATCCAGCATATCTCACTGAACCGAAGAAGTGGTAGTTAGAAGGCAGTTAGAGCTGCAAGCAGTTTGGTTTGGGAAATTAGACGCGAAATGAAACTGCAAATGCCTTCCAACAGGCTTGGAAAAGTGTGTTCTATATCTCTGCCAAACAAACTCCCCGGAGGTTGAGCTTTCAGAAGCAAGTTTAACTCTAAGGGAGGAAGCTGCAGAATGTGCCTCTCACATCTAGCCTGTAGGAATTCAGGTTGGCAAGTTCTATGGGGAAGCACATTGCTGCCTATGGTGGAAACGGCATGGGAGATTTCAGTTTCAAAATCTCTGTGAAAAAGCGTCAGAGAAGCTTCTCCGTTTAGAATCCAGCATATCTCACTGAACCGAAGAAGTGGTAGTTAGAAGGCAGTTAGAGCTGCAAGCAGTTTGGTTTGGGAAATTAGACGCGAAATGAAACTGCAAATGCCTTCCAACAGGCTTGGAAAAGTGTGTTCTATATCTCTGCCAAACAAACTCCCCGGAGGTTGAGCTTTCAGAAGCAAGTTTAACTCTAAGGGAGGAAGCAGCAGAATGTGCCTCTCACATCTAGCCTGTAGGAATTCAGGTTGGCAAGTTCTATGGGGAAGCCCATTGCTGCCTATGGTGGAAACGGCATGGGAGATTTCAGTTTCAAAATCTCTGTGAAAAAGCGTCAGACAAGCTTCTCCGTTTAGAATCCAGCATATCTCACTGAACCGAAGAAGTGGTAGTTAGAAGGGAGTTAGAGCTGCAAGCAGTTTGGTTTGGGAAATTAGACGCGAAATGAAACTGCAAATGCCTTCCAACAGGCTTGGAAAAGTGTGTTCTATATCTCTGCCAAACAGACTCCCCGGAGGTTGAGCTTTCAGAAGCTAGTTTAACTCTAAGGGAGGAAGCAGCAGAATGTGCCTCTCACATCTAGCCTGTAGGAATTCAGGTTGGCAAGTTCTATGGGGAAGCCCATTGGCGCCTTCGTTGGAAACGGGTTTGGAAATTTCAGTTTCAAAATCTCTGTGAAAAAGCGTCAGAGAAGCTTCTCCGTTTAGAATCCAGCATATCTCACTGAACCGAAGAAGTGGTAGTTAGAAGGCAGTTAGAGCTGCAAGCAGTTTGGTTTGGGAAATTAGACGCGAAATGAAACTGCAAATGCCTTCCAACAGGCTTGGAAAAGTGTGTTCTATATCTCTGCCAAACAAACTCCCCGGAGGTTGAGCTTTCAGAAGCAAGTTTAACTCTAAGGGAGGAAGCAGCAGAATGTGCCTCTCACATCTAGCCTGTAGGAATTCAGGTTGGCAAGTTCTATGGGGAAGCCCATTGCTGCCTATGGTGGAAACGGGTTTGGAAATTTCAGTTTCAAAATCTCTGTGAAAAAGCGTCAGAGAAGCTTCTCCGTTTAGAATCCAGCATATCTCACTGAACCGAAGAAGTGGTAGTTAGAAGGGAGTTAGAGCTGCAAGCAGTTTGGTTTGGGAAATTAGACGCGAAATGAAACTGCAAAGGCCTTCCAACAGGCTTGGAAAAGTGTGTTCTATATCTCTGCCAAACAAACTCCCCGGAGGTTGAGCTTTCAGAAGCAAGTTTAACTCTAAGGGAGGAAGCAGCAGAATGTGCCTCTCACATCTAGCCTGTAGGAATTCAGGTTGGCAAGTTCTATGGGGAAGCCCATTGCTGCCTATGGTGGAAACGGCATGGGAGATTTCAGTTTCAAAATCTCTGTGAAAAAGCGTCAGAGAAGCTTCTCCGTTTAGAATCCAGCATATCTCACTGAACCGAAGAAGTGGTAGTTAGAAGGGAGTTAGAGCTGCAAGCAGTTTGGTTTGGGAAATTAGATGCGAAATGACACTGCAAAGGCCTTCCAACAGGCTTGGAAAAGTGTGTTCTATATCTGTGCCAAACAGGGTCCCCGGAGGTTGAGCTTTCAGAAGCAAGCTTAACTGTTAGGGAGGAAGCAGCAGAATGTGCCTCTCACATCTAGCCTGTAGGAATTCAGGTTGGCAAGTTCTATGGGGAAGCCCATTGCTGCCTATGGTGGAAACGGCATGGGAGATTTCAGTTTCAAAATCTCTGTGAAAAAGCGTCAGAGAAGCTTCTCCGTTTAGAATCCAGCATATCTCACTGAACCGAAGAAGTGGTAGTTAGAAGGCAGTTAGAGCTGCAAGCAGTTTGGTTTGGGAAATTAGACGCGAAATGAAACTCAAATGCCTTCCAACAGGCTTGGAAAAGTGTGTTCTATATCTCTGCCAAACAAACTCCCCGGAGGTTGAGCTTTCAGAAGCTAGTTTAACTCTAAGGGAGGAAGCAGCAGAATGTGCCTCTCACATCTAGCCTGTAGGAATTCAGGTTGGCAAGTTCTATGGGGAAGCCCATTGGCGCCTTCATTGGAAACGGGTTTGGAAATTTCAGTTTCAAAATCTCTGTGAAAAAGCGTCAGAGAAGCTTCTCCGTTTAGAATCCAGCATATCTCACTGAACCGAAGAAGTGGTAGTTAGAAGGGAGTTAGAGCTGCAAGCAGTTTGGTTTGGGAAATTAGACGCGAAATGAAACTGCAAATGCCTTCCAACAGGCTTGGAAAAGTGTGTTCTATATCTCTGCCAAACAAACTCCCCGGAGGTTGAGCTTTCAGAAGCAAGTTTAACTCTAAGGGAGGAAGCAGCAGAATGTGCCTCTCACATCTAGCCTGTAGGAATTCAGGTTGGCAAGTTCTATGTGGAAGCCCATTGCTGCCTATGGTGGAAACGGCATGGGAGATTTCAGTTTCAAAATCTCTGTGAAAAAGCGTCAGAGAAGCTTCTCCGTTTAGAATCCAGCATATCTCACTGAACCGAAGAAGGGGTAGTTAGAAGGCAGTTAGAGCTGCAAGCAGTTTGGTTTGGGAAATTAGACGCGAAATGAAACTGCAAATGCCTTCCAACAGGCTTGGAAAAGTGTGTTCTATATCTCTGCCAAACAGACTCCCTGGAGGTTGAGCTTTCAGAAGCTAGTTTAACTCTAAGGGAGGAAGCAGCAGAATGTGCCTCTCACATCTAGCCTGTAGGAATTCAGGTTGGCAAGTTCTATGGGGAAGCCCATTGCTGCCTATGGTGGAAACGGCATGGGAGATTTCAGTTTCAAAATCTCTGTGAAAAAGCGTCAGAGAAGCTTCTCCGTTTAGAATCCAGCATATCTCACTGAACCGAAGAAGTGGTAGTTAGAAGGGAGTTAGAGCTGCAAGCAGTTTGGTTTGGGAAATTAGATGCGAAATGACACTGCAAAGGCCTTCCAACAGGCTTGGAAAAGTGTGTTCTATATCTCTGCCAAACAAACTCCCCGGAGGTTGAGCTTTCAGAAGCTAGTTTAACTCTAAGGGAGGAAGCAGCAGAATGTGCCTCTCACATCTAGCCTGTAGGAATTCAGGTTGGCAAGTTCTATGGGGAAGCCCATTGCTGCCTATGGTGGAAACGGGTTTGGAAATTTCAGTTTCAAAATCTCTGTGAAAAAGCGTCAGAGAAGCTTCTCTGTTTAGAATCCAGCATATCTCACTGAACCGAAGAAGTGGTAGTTAGAAGGGAGTTAGAGCTGCAAGCAGTTTGGTTTGGGAAATTAGACGCGAAATGAAACTGCAAATGCCTTCCAACAGGCTTGGAAAAGTGTGTTCTATATCTCTGCCAAACAAACTCCCCGGAGTTTGAGCTTTCAGAAGCAAGTTTAACTCTAAGGGAGGAAGCAGCAGAATGTGCCTCTCACATCTAGCCTGTAGGAATTCAGGTTGGCAAGTTCTATGGGGAAGCCCATTGCTGCCTATGGTGGAAACGGCATGGGAGATTTCAGTTTCAAAATCTCTGTGAAAAAGCGTCAGAGAAGCTTCTCCGTTTAGAATCCAGCATATCTCACTGAACCGAAGAAGTGGTAGTTAGAAGGGAGTTAGAGCTGCAAGCAGTTTGGTTTGGGAAATTAGATGCGAAATGACACTGCAAAGGCCTTCCAACAGGCTTGGAAAAGTGTGTTCTATATCTGTGCCAAACAGGGTCCCCGGAGGTTGAGCTTTCAGAAGCAAGCTTAACTGTTAGGGAGGAAGCAGCAGAATGTGCCTCTCACATCTAGCCTGTAGGAATTCAGGTTGGCAAGTTCTATGGGGAAGCCCATTGCTGCCTATGGTGGAAACGGCATGGGAGATTTCAGTTTCAAAATCTCTGTGAAGAAGCGTCAGAGAAGCTTCTCCGTTTAGAATCCAGCATATCTCACTGAAACGAAGAAGTGGTAGTTAGAAGGCAGTTAGAGCTGCAAGCAGTTTGGTTTGGGAAATTAGACGCGAAATGAAACTCAAATGCCTTCCAACAGGCTTGGAAAAGTGTGTTCTATATCTCTGCCAAACAAACTCCCCGGAGGTTGAGCTTTCAGAAGCTAGTTTAACTCTAAGGGAGGAAGCAGCAGAATGTGCCTCTCCAATCTAGCCTGTAGGAATTCAGGTTGGCAAGTTCTATGGGGAAGCCCATTGGCGCCTTCGTTGGAAACGGGTTTGGAAATTTCAGTTTCAAAATCTCTGTGAAAAAGCGTCAGAGAAGCTTCTCCGTTTAGAATCCAGCATATCTCACTGAACCGAAGAAGTGGTAGTTAGAAGGGAGTTAGAGCTGCAAGCAGTTTGGTTTGGGAAATTAGACGCGAAATGAAACTGCAAATGCCTTCCAACAGGCTTGGAAAAGTGTGTTCTATATCTCTGCCAAACAAACTCCCCGGAGGTTGAGCTTTCAGAAGCAAGTTTAACTCTAAGGGAGGAAGCAGCAGAATGTGCCTCTCACATCTAGCCTGTAGGAATTCAGGTTGGCAAGTTCTATGTGGAAGCCCATTGCTGCCTATGGTGCAAACGGCATGGGAGATTTCAGTTTCAAAATCTCTGTGAAAAAGCGTCAGAGAAGCTTCTCCGTTTAAAATCCAGCATATCTCACTGAACCGAAGAAGTGGTAGTTAGAAGGGAGTTAGAGCTGCAAGCAGTTTGGTTTGGGAAATTAGACGCGAAATGAAACTGCAAATGCCTTCCAACAGGCTTGGAAAAGTGTGTTCTATATCTCTGCCAAACAAACTCCCCGGAGGTTGAGCTTTCAGAAGCTAGTTTAACTCTAAGGGAGGAAGCAGCAGAATGTGCCTCTCACATCTAGCCTGTAGGAATTCAGGTTGGCAAGTTCTATGGGGAAGCCCATTGCTGCCTATGGTGGAAACGGCATGGGAGATTTCAGTTTCAAAATCTCTGTGAAAAAGCGTCAGAGAAGCTTCTCCGTTTAGAATCCAGCATATCTCACTGAACCGAAGAAGGGGTAGTTAGAAGGCAGTTAGAGCTGCAAGCAGTTTGGTTTGGGAAATTAGACGCGAAATGAAACTGCAAATGCCTTCCAACAGGCTTGGAAAAGTGTGTTCTATATCTCTGCCAAACAGACTCCCTGGAGGTGGAGCTTTCAGAAGCTAGTTTAACTCTAAGGGAGGAAGCAGCAGAATGTGCCTCTCACATCTAGCCTGTAGGAATTCAGGTTGGCAAGTTCTATGGGGAAGCCCATTGCTGCCTATGGTGGAAACGGCATGGGAGATTTCAGTTTCAAAATCTCTGTGAAAAAGCGTCAGAGAAGCTTCTCCGTTTAGAATCCAGCATATCTCACTGAACCGAAGAAGTGGTAGTTAGAAGGGAGTTAGAGCTGCAAGCAGTTTGGTTTGGGAAATTAGATGCGAAATGACACTGCAAAGGCCTTCCAACAGGCTTGGAAAAGTGTGTTCTATATCTCTGCCAAACAAACTCCCCGGAGGTTGAGCTTTCAGAAGCTAGTTTAACTCTAAGGGAGGAAGCAGCAGAATGTGCCTCTCACATCTAGCCTGTAGGAATTCAGGTTGGCAAGTTCTATGGGGAAGCCCATTGCTGCCTATGGTGGAAACGGGTTTGGAAATTTCAGTTTCAAAATCTCTGTGAAAAAGCGTCAGAGAAGCTTCTCCGTTTAGAATCCAGCATATCTCACTGAACCGAAGAAGTGGTAGTTAGAAGGGAGTTAGAGCTGCAAGCAGTTTGGTTTGGGAAATTAGACGCGAAATGAAACTGCAAATGCCTTCCAACAGGCTTGGAAAAGTGTGTTCTATATCTCTGCCAAACAAACTCCCCGGAGGTTGAGCTTTCAGAAGCAAGTTTAACTCTAAGGGAGGAAGCAGCAGAATGTGCCTCTCACATCTAGCCTGTAGGAATTCAGGTTGGCAAGTTCTATGTGGAAGCCCATTGCTGCCTATGGTGCAAACGGCATGGGAGATTTCAGTTTCAAAATCTCTGTGAAAAAGCGTCAGAGAAGCTTCTCCGTTTAAAATCCAGCATATCTCACTGAACCGAAGAAGTGGTAGTTAGAAGGGAGTTAGAGCTGCAAGCAGTTTGGTTTGGGAAATTAGACGCGAAATGAAACTGCAAATGCCTTCCAACAGGCTTGGAAAAGTGTGTTCTATATCTCTGCCAAACAAACTCCCCGGAGGTTGAGCTTTCAGAAGCTAGTTTAACTCTAAGGGAGGAAGCAGCAGAATGTGCCTCTCACATCTAGCCTGTAGGAATTCAGGTTGGCAAGTTCTATGGGGAAGCCCATTGCTGCCTATGGTGGAAACGGCATGGGAGATTTCAGTTTCAAAATCTCTGTGAAAAAGCGTCAGAGAAGCTTCTCCGTTTAGAATCCAGCATATCTCACTGAACCGAAGAAGTGGTAGTTAGAAGGCAGTTAGAGCTGCAAGCAGTTTGGTTTGGGAAATTAGACGCGAAATGAAACTGCAAATGCCTTCCAACAGGCTTGGAAAAGTGTGTTCTATATCTCTGCCAAACAGACTCCCTGGAGGTTGAGCTTTCAGAAGCTAGTTTAACTCTAAGGGAGGAAGCAGCAGAATGTGCCTCTCACATCTAGCCTGTAGGAATTCAGTTTGGCAAGTTCTATGGGGAAGCCCATTGCTGCCTATGGTGGAAACGGCATGGGAGATTTCAGTTTCAAAATCTCTGTGAAAAAGCGTCAGAGAAGCTTCTCCGTTTAGAATCCAGCATATCTCACTGAACCGAAGAAGTGGTAGTTAGAAGGGAGTTAGAGCTGCAAGCAGTTTGGTTTAGGAAATTAGATGCGAAATGACACTGCAAAGGCCTTCCAACAGGCTTGGAAAAGTGTGTTCTATATCTCTGCCAAGCAGACTCCCCGGAGGTTGAGCTTTCAGAAGCAAGCTTAACTCTTAGGGAGGAAGCAGCAGAATGTGCCTCTCACATCTAGCCTGTAGGAATTCAGGTTGGCAAGTTCTATGGGGAAGCCCATTGCTGCCTATGGTGGAAACGGCATGGGAGATTTCAGTTTCAAAATCTCTGTGAAAAAGCGTCAGAGAAGCTTCTCCGTTTAGAATCCAGCATATCTCACTGAACCGAAGAAGTGGTAGTTAGAAGGCAGTTAGAGCTGCAAGCAGTTTGGTTTGGGAAATTAGACGCGAAATGAAACTGCAAATGCCTTCCAACAAGCTTGGAAAAGTGTGTTCTATATCTCTGCCAAACAAACTCCCCGGAGGTTGAGCTTTCAGAAGCAAGTTTAACTCTAAGGGAGGAAGCTGCAGAATGTGCCTCTCACATCTAGCCTGTAGGAATTCAGGTTGGCAAGTTCTATGGGGAAGCCCATTGCTGCCTATGGTGGAAACGGCATGGGAGATTTCAGTTTCAAAATCTCTGTGAAAAAGCGTCAGAGAAGCTTCTCCGTTTAGAATCCAGCATATCTCACTGAACCGAAGAAGTGGTAGTTAGAAGGCAGTTAGAGCTGCAAGCAGTTTGGTTTGGGAAATTAGACGCGAAATGAAACTGCAAATGCCTTCCAACAGGCTTGGAAAAGTGTGTTCTATATCTCTGCCAAACAAACTCCCCGGAGGTTGAGCTTTCAGAAGCAAGTTTAACTCTAAGGGAGGAAGCTGCAGAATGTGCCTCTCACATCTAGCCTGTAGGAATTCAGGTTGGCAAGTTCTATGGGGAAGCCCATTGCTGCCTATGGTGGAAACGGCATGGGAGATTTCAGTTTCAAAATCTCTGTGAAAAAGCGTCAGAGAAGCTTCTCCGTTTAGAATCCAGCATATCTCACTGAACCGAAGAAGTGGTAGTTAGAAGGGAGTTAGAGCTGCAAGCAGTTTGGTTTGGGAAATTAGATGCGAAATGACACTGCAAAGGCCTTCCAACAGGCTTGGAAAAGTGTGTTCTATATCTCTGCCAAACAAACTCCCCGGAGGTTGAGCTTTCAGAAGCTAGTTTAACTCTAAGGGAGGAAGCACCAGAATGTGCCTCTCACATCTAGCCTGTAGGAATTCAGGTTGGCAAGTTCTATGGGGAAGCCCATTGCTGCCTATGGTGGAAACGGGTTTGGAAATTTCAGTTTCAAAATCTCTGTGAAAAAGCGTCAGAGAAGCTTCTCCGTTTAGAATCCAGCATATCTCACTGAACCGAAGAAGTGGTAGTTAGAAGGCAGTTAGAGCTGCAAGCAGTTTGGTTTGGGAAATTAGACGCGAAATGAAACTGCAAATGCCTTCCAACAGGCTTGGAAAAGTGTGTTCTATATCTCTGCCAAACAAACTCCCCGGAGGTTGAGCTTTCAGAAGCAAGTTTAACTCTAAGGGAGGAAGCAGCAGAATGTGCCTCTCACATCTAGCCTGTAGGAATTCAGGTTGGCAAGTTCTATGGGGAAGCCCATTGCTGCCTATGGTGGAAACGGCATGGGAGATTTCAGTTTCAAAATCTCTGTGAAAAAGCGTCAGAGAAGCTTCTCCGTTTAGAATCCAGCATATCTCACTGAACCGAAGAAGTGGTAGTTAGAAGGGAGTTAGAGCTGCAAGCAGTTTGGTTTGGGAAATTAGATGCGAAATGACACTGCAAAGGCCTTCCAACAGGCTTGGAAAAGTGTGTTCTATATCTGTGCCAAACAGGGTCCCCGGAGGTTGAGCTTTCAGAAGCAAGCTTAACTGTTAGGGAGGAAGCAGCAGAATGTGCCTCTCACATCTAGCCTGTAGGAATTCAGGTTGGCAAGTTCTATGGGGAAGCCCATTGCTGCCTATGGTGGAAACGGCATGGGAGATTTCAGTTTCAAAATCTCTGTGAAAAAGCGTCAGAGAAGCTTCTCCGTTTAGAATCCAGCATATCTCACTGAACCGAAGAAGTGGTAGTTAGAAGGGAGTTAGAGCTGCAAGCAGTTTGGTTTGGGAAATTAGACGCGAAATGAAACTCAAATGCCTTCCAACAGGCTTGGAAAAGTGTGTTCTATATCTCTGCCAAACAAACTCCCCGGAGGTTGAGCTTTCAGAAGCTAGTTTAACTCTAAGGGAGGAAGCAGCAGAATGTGCCTCTCACATCTAGCCTGTAGGAATTCAGGATGGCAAGTTCTATGGGGAAGCCCATTGCTGCCTATGGTGCAAATGGCATGGGAGATTTCAGTTTCAAAATCTCTGTGAAAAAGCGTCAGAGAAGCTTCTCCGTTTAAAATCCAGCATATCTCACTGAACCGAAGAAGTGGTAGTTAGAAGGGAGTTAGAGCTGCAAGCAGTTTGGTTTGGGAAATTAGACGCGAAATGAAACTGCAAATGCCTTCCAACAGGCTTGGAAAAGTGTGTTCTATATCTCTGCCAAACAAACTCCCCGGAGGTTGAGCTTTCAGAAGCTAGTTTAACTCTAAGGGAGGAAGCAGCAGAATGTGCCTCTCACATCTAGCCTGTAGGAATTCAGGTTGGCAAGTTCTATGGGGAAGCCCATTGCTGCCTATGGTGGAAACGGCATGGGAGATTTCAGTTTCAAAATCTCTGTGAAAAAGCGTCAGAGAAGCTTCTCCGTTTAGAATCCAGCATATCTCACTGAACCGAAGAAGTGGTAGTTAGAAGGGAGTTAGAGCTGCAAGCAGTTTGGTTTAGGAAATTAGATGCGAAATGACACTGCAAAGGCCTTCCAACAGGCTTGGAAAAGTGTGTTCTATATCTCTGCCAAGCAGACTCCCCGGAGGTTGAGCTTTCAGAAGCAAGCTTAACTGTTAGGGAGGAAGCAGCAGAATGTGCCTCTCACATCTAGCCTGTAGGAATTCAGGTTGGCAAGTTCTATGGGGAAGCCCATTGCTGCCTATGGTGGAAACGGCATGGGAGATTTCAGTTTCAAAATCTCTGTGAAAAAGCGTCAGAGAAGCTTCTCCGTTTAGAATCCAGCATATCTCACTGAACCGAAGAAGTGGTAGTTAGAAGGCAGTTAGAGCTGCAAGCAGTTTGGTTTGGGAAATTAGACGCGAAATGAAACTGCAAATGCCTTCCAACAGGCTTGGAAAAGTGTGTTCTATATCTCTGCCAAGCAGACTCCCCGGAGGTTGAGCTTTCAGAAGCAAGCTTAACTCTTAGGGAGGAAGCAGCAGAATGTGCCTCTCACATCTAGCCTGTAGGAATTCAGGTTGGCAAGTTCTATGGGGAAGCCCATTGGCGCCTTCGTTGGAAACGGGTTTGGAAATTTCAGTTTCAAAATCTCTGTGAAAAAGCGTCAGAGAAGCTTCTCCGTTTAGAATCCAGCATATCTCACTGAACCGAAGAAGTGGTAGTTAGAAGGCAGTTAGAGCTGCAAGCAGTTTGGTTTGGGAAATTAGACGCGAAATGAAACTGCAAATGCCTTCCAACAGGCTTGGAAAAGTGTGTTCTATATCTCTGCCAAACAAACTCCCCGGAGGTTGAGCTTTCAGAAGCAAGTTTAACTCTAAGGGAGGAAGCTGCAGAATGTGCCTCTCACATCTAGCCTGTAGGAATTCAGGTTGGCAAGTTCTATGGGGAAGCCCATTGCTGCCTATGGTGGAAACGGCATGGGAGATTTCAGTTTCAAAATCTCTGTGAAAAAGCGTCAGAGAAGCTTCTCCGTTTAGAATCCAGCATATCTCACTGAACCGAAGAAGTGGTAGTTAGAAGGCAGTTAGAGCTGCAAGCAGTTTGGTTTGGGAAATTAGACGCGAAATGAAACTGCAAATGCCTTCCAACAGGCTTGGAAAAGTGTGTTCTATATCTCTGCCAAACAAACTCCCCGGAGGTTGAGCTTTCAGAAGCAAGTTTAACTCTAAGGGAGGAAGCAGCAGAATGTGCCTCTCACATCTAGCCTGTAGGAATTCAGGTTGGCAAGTTCTATGGGGAAGCCCATTGCTGCCTATGGTGGAAACGGCATGGGAGATTTCAGTTTCAAAATCTCTGTGAAAAAGCGTCAGACAAGCTTCTCCGTTTAGAATCCAGCATATCTCACTGAACCGAAGAAGTGGTAGTTAGAAGGGAGTTAGAGCTGCAAGCAGTTTGGTTTGGGAAATTAGACGCGAAATGAAACTGCAAATGCCTTCCAACAGGCTTGGAAAAGTGTGTTCTATATCTCTGCCAAACAGACTCCCCGGAGGTTGAGCTTTCAGAAGCTAGTTTAACTCTAAGGGAGGAAGCAGCAGAATGTGCCTCTCACATCTAGCCTGTAGGAATTCAGGTTGGCAAGTTCTATGGGGAAGCCCATTGGCGCCTTCGTTGGAAACGAGTTTGGAAATTTCAGTTTCAAAATCTCTGAGAAAAAGCGTCAGAGAAGCTTCTCCGTTTAGAATCCAGCATATCTCACTGAACCGAAGAAGTGGTAGTTAGAAGGGAGTTAGAGCTGCAAGCAGTTTGGTTTGGGAAATTAGATGCGAAATGACACTGCAAAGGCCTTCCAACAGGCTTGGAAAAGTGTGTTCTATATCTCTGCCAAGCAGACTCCCCGGAGGTTGAGCTTTCAGAAGCAAGCTTAACTCTTAGGGAGGAAGCAGCAGAATGTGCCTCTCACATCTAGCCTGTAGGAATTCAGGTTGGCAAGTTCTATGGGGAAGCCCATTGGCGCCTTCGTTGGAAACGGGTTTGGAAATTTCAGTTTCAAAATCTCTGTGAAAAAGCGTCAGAGAAGCTTCTCCGTTTAGAATCCAGCATATCTCACTGAACCGAAGAAGTGGTAGTTAGAAGGCAGTTAGAGCTGCAAGCAGTTTGGTTTGGGAAATTAGACGCGAAATGAAACTGCAAATGCCTTCCAACAGGCTTGGAAAAGTGTGTTCTATATCTCTGCCAAACAAACTCCCCGGAGGTTGAGCTTTCAGAAGCAAGTTTAACTCTAAGGGAGGAAGCAGCAGAATGTGCCTCTCACATCTAGCCTGTAGGAATTCAGGTTGGCAAGTTCTATGGGGAAGCCCATTGCTGCCTATGGTGGAAACGGGTTTGGAAATTTCAGTTTCAAAATCTCTGTGAAAAAGCGTCAGAGAAGCTTCTCCGTTTAGAATCCAGCATATCTCACTGAACCGAAGAAGTGGTAGTTAGAAGGGAGTTAGAGCTGCAAGCAGTTTGGTTTGGGAAATTAGACGCGAAATGAAACTGCAAAGGCCTTCCAACAGGCTTGGAAAAGTGTGTTCTATATCTCTGCCAAACAAACTCCCCGGAGGTTGAGCTTTCAGAAGCAAGTTTAACTCTAAGGGAGGAAGCAGCAGAATGTGCCTCTCACATCTAGCCTGTAGGAATTCAGGTTGGCAAGTTCTATGGGGAAGCCCATTGCTGCCTATGGTGGAAACGGCATGGGAGATTTCAGTTTCAAAATCTCTGTGAAAAAGCGTCAGAGAAGCTTCTCCGTTTAGAATCCAGCATATCTCACTGAACCGAAGAAGTGGTAGTTAGAAGGGAGTTAGAGCTGCAAGCAGTTTGGTTTGGGAAATTAGATGCGAAATGACACTGCAAAGGCCTTCCAACAGGCTTGGAAAAGTGTGTTCTATATCTGTGCCAAACAGGGTCCCCGGAGGTTGAGCTTTCAGAAGCAAGCTTAACTGTTAGGGAGGAAGCAGCAGAATGTGCCTCTCACATCTAGCCTGTAGGAATTCAGGTTGGCAAGTTCTATGGGGAAGCCCATTGCTGCCTATGGTGGAAACGGCATGGGAGATTTCAGTTTCAAAATCTCTGTGAAAAAGCGTCAGAGAAGCTTCTCCGTTTAGAATCCAGCATATCTCACTGAACCGAAGAAGTGGTAGTTAGAAGGCAGTTAGAGCTGCAAGCAGTTTGGTTTGGGAAATTAGACGCGAAATGAAACTCAAATGCCTTCCAACAGGCTTGGAAAAGTGTGTTCTATATCTCTGCCAAACAAACTCCCCGGAGGTTGAGCTTTCAGAAGCTAGTTTAACTCTAAGGGAGGAAGCAGCAGAATGTGCCTCTCACATCTAGCCTGTAGGAATTCAGGTTGGCAAGTTCTATGGGGAAGCCCATTGGCGCCTTCATTGGAAACGGGTTTGGAAATTTCAGTTTCAAAATCTCTGTGAAAAAGCGTCAGAGAAGCTTCTCCGTTTAGAATCCAGCATATCTCACTGAACCGAAGAAGTGGTAGTTAGAAGGGAGTTAGAGCTGCAAGCAGTTTGGTTTGGGAAATTAGACGCGAAATGAAACTGCAAATGCCTTCCAACAGGCTTGGAAAAGTGTGTTCTATATCTCTGCCAAACAAACTCCCCGGAGGTTGAGCTTTCAGAAGCAAGTTTAACTCTAAGGGAGGAAGCAGCAGAATGTGCCTCTCACATCTAGCCTGTAGGAATTCAGGTTGGCAAGTTCTATGTGGAAGCCCATTGCTGCCTATGGTGGAAACGGCATGGGAGATTTCAGTTTCAAAATCTCTGTGAAAAAGCGTCAGAGAAGCTTCTCCGTTTAGAATCCAGCATATCTCACTGAACCGAAGAAGGGGTAGTTAGAAGGTAGTTAGAGCTGCAAGCAGTTTGGTTTGGGAAATTAGACGCGAAATGAAACTGCAAATGCCTTCCAACAGGCTTGGAAAAGTGTGTTCTATATCTCTGCCAAACAGACTCCCTGGAGGTTGAGCTTTCAGAAGCTAGTTTAACTCTAAGGGAGGAAGCAGCAGAATGTGCCTCTCACATCTAGCCTGTAGGAATTCAGGTTGGCAAGTTCTATGGGGAAGCCCATTGCTGCCTATGGTGGAAACGGCATGGGAGATTTCAGTTTCAAAATCTCTGTGAAAAAGCGTCAGAGAAGCTTCTCCGTTTAGAATCCAGCATATCTCACTGAACCGAAGAAGTGGTAGTTAGAAGGGAGTTAGAGCTGCAAGCAGTTTGGTTTGGGAAATTAGATGCGAAATGACACTGCAAAGGCCTTCCAACAGGCTTGGAAAAGTGTGTTCTATATCTCTGCCAAACAAACTCCCCGGAGGTTGAGCTTTCAGAAGCTAGTTTAACTCTAAGGGAGGAAGCAGCAGAATGTGCCTCTCACATCTAGCCTGTAGGAATTCAGGTTGGCAAGTTCTATGGGGAAGCCCATTGCTGCCTATGGTGGAAACGGGTTTGGAAATTTCAGTTTCAAAATCTCTGTGAAAAAGCGTCAGAGAAGCTTCTCTGTTTAGAATCCAGCATATCTCACTGAACCGAAGAAGTGGTAGTTAGAAGGGAGTTAGAGCTGCAAGCAGTTTGGTTTGGGAAATTAGACGCGAAATGAAACTGCAAATGCCTTCCAACAGGCTTGGAAAAGTGTGTTCTATATCTCTGCCAAACAAACTCCCCGGAGGTTGAGCTTTCAGAAGCAAGTTTAACTCTAAGGGAGGAAGCAGCAGAATGTGCCTCTCACATCTAGCCTGTAGGAATTCAGGTTGGCAAGTTCTATGGGGAAGCCCATTGCTGCCTATGGTGGAAACGGCATGGGAGATTTCAGTTTCAAAATCTCTGTGAAAAAGCGTCAGAGAAGCTTCTCCGTTTAGAATCCAGCATATCTCACTGAACCGAAGAAGTGGTAGTTAGAAGGGAGTTAGAGCTGCAAGCAGTTTGGTTTGGGAAATTAGATGCGAAATGACACTGCAAAGGCCTTCCAACAGGCTTGGAAAAGTGTGTTCTATATCTGTGCCAAACAGGGTCCCCGGAGGTTGAGCTTTCAGAAGCAAGCTTAACTGTTAGGGAGGAAGCAGCAGAATGTGCCTCTCACATCTAGCCTGTAGGAATTCAGGTTGGCAAGTTCTATGGGGAAGCCCATTGCTGCCTATGGTGGAAACGGCATGGGAGATTTCAGTTTCAAAATCTCTGTGAAGAAGCGTCAGAGAAGCTTCTCCGTTTAGAATCCAGCATATCTCACTGAAACGAAGAAGTGGTAGTTAGAAGGCAGTTAGAGCTGCAAGCAGTTTGGTTTGGGAAATTAGACGCGAAATGAAACTCAAATGCCTTCCAACAGGCTTGGAAAAGTGTGTTCTATATCTCTGCCAAACAAACTCCCCGGAGGTTGAGCTTTCAGAAGCTAGTTTAACTCTAAGGGAGGAAGCAGCAGAATGTGCCTCTCCAATCTAGCCTGTAGGAATTCAGGTTGGCAAGTTCTATGGGGAAGCCCATTGGCGCCTTCGTTGGAAACGGGTTTGGAAATTTCAGTTTCAAAATCTCTGTGAAAAAGCGTCAGAGAAGCTTCTCCGTTTAGAATCCAGCATATCTCACTGAACCGAAGAAGTGGTAGTTAGAAGGGAGTTAGAGCTGCAAGCAGTTTGGTTTGGGAAATTAGACGCGAAATGAAACTGCAAATGCCTTCCAACAGGCTTGGAAAAGTGTGTTCTATATCTCTGCCAAACAAACTCCCCGGAGGTTGAGCTTTCAGAAGCAAGTTTAACTCTAAGGGAGGAAGCAGCAGAATGTGCCTCTCACATCTAGCCTGTAGGAATTCAGGTTGGCAAGTTCTATGTGGAAGCCCATTGCTGCCTATGGTGCAAACGGCATGGGAGATTTCAGTTTCAAAATCTCTGTGAAAAAGCGTCAGAGAAGCTTCTCCGTTTAAAATCCAGCATATCTCACTGAACCGAAGAAGTGGTAGTTAGAAGGGAGTTAGAGCTGCAAGCAGTTTGGTTTGGGAAATTAGACGCGAAATGAAACTGCAAATGCCTTCCAACAGGCTTGGAAAAGTGTGTTCTATATCTCTGCCAAACAAACTCCCCGGAGGTTGAGCTTTCAGAAGCTAGTTTAACTCTAAGGGAGGAAGCAGCAGAATGTGCCTCTCACATCTAGCCTGTAGGAATTCAGGTTGGCAAGTTCTATGGGGAAGCCCATTGCTGCCTATGGTGGAAACGGCATGGGAGATTTCAGTTTCAAAATCTCTGTGAAAAAGCGTCAGAGAAGCTTCTCCGTTTAGAATCCAGCATATCTCACTGAACCGAAGAAGGGGTAGTTAGAAGGCAGTTAGAGCTGCAAGCAGTTTGGTTTGGGAAATTAGACGCGAAATGAAACTGCAAATGCCTTCCAACAGGCTTGGAAAAGTGTGTTCTATATCTCTGCCAAACAGACTCCCTGGAGGTGGAGCTTTCAGAAGCTAGTTTAACTCTAAGGGAGGAAGCAGCAGAATGTGCCTCTCACATCTAGCCTGTAGGAATTCAGGTTGGCAAGTTCTATGGGGAAGCCCATTGCTGCCTATGGTGGAAACGGCATGGGAGATTTCAGTTTCAAAATCTCTGTGAAAAAGCGTCAGAGAAGCTTCTCCGTTTAGAATCCAGCATATCTCACTGAACCGAAGAAGTGGTAGTTAGAAGGGAGTTAGAGCTGCAAGCAGTTTGGTTTGGGAAATTAGATGCGAAATGACACTGCAAAGGCCTTCCAACAGGCTTGGAAAAGTGTGTTCTATATCTCTGCCAAACAAACTCCCCGGAGGTTGAGCTTTCAGAAGCTAGTTTAACTCTAAGGGAGGAAGCAGCAGAATGTGCCTCTCACATCTAGCCTGTAGGAATTCAGGTTGGCAAGTTCTATGGGGAAGCCCATTGCTGCCTATGGTGGAAACGGGTTTGGAAATTTCAGTTTCAAAATCTCTGTGAAAAAGCGTCAGAGAAGCTTCTCCGTTTAGAATCCAGCATATCTCACTGAACCGAAGAAGTGGTAGTTAGAAGGGAGTTAGAGCTGCAAGCAGTTTGGTTTGGGAAATTAGATGCGAAATGACACTGCAAAGGCCTTCCAACAGGCTTGGAAAAGTGTGTTCTATATCTCTGCCAAACAAACTCCCCGGAGGTTGAGCTTTCAGAAGCTAGTTTAACTCTAAGGGAGGAAGCAGCAGAATGTGCCTCTCACATCTAGCCTGTAGGAATTCAGGTTGGCAAGTTCTATGGGGAAGCCCATTGCTGCCTATGGTGGAAACGGGTTTGGAAATTTCAGTTTCAAAATCTCTGTGAAAAAGCGTCAGAGAAGCTTCTCTGTTTAGAATCCA
Source organism: Cynocephalus volans (assembly GCF_027409185.1). NCBI lineage: Eukaryota > Metazoa > Chordata > Mammalia > Dermoptera > Cynocephalidae > Cynocephalus > Cynocephalus volans. Next base: position 65,808 of record NW_026902414.1, read on the forward strand.
GCATATCTCACTGAACCGAAGAAGTGGTAGTTAGAAGGGAGTTAGAGCTGCAAGCAGTTTGGTTTGGGAAATTAGACGCGAAATGAAACTGCAAATGCCTTCCAACAGGCTTGGAAAAGTGTGTTCTATATCTCTGCCAAACAAACTCCCCGGAGGTTGAGCTTTCAGAAGCAAGTTTAACTCTAAGGGAGGAAGCAGCAGAATGTGCCTCTCACATCTAGCCTGTAGGAATTCAGGTTGGCAAGTTCTATGGGGAAGCCCATTGCTGCCTATGGTGGAAACGGCATGGGAGATTTCAGTTTCAAAATCTCTGTGAAAAAGCGTCAGAGAAGCTTCTCCGTTTAGAATCCAGCATATCTCACTGAACCGAAGAAGTGGTAGTTAGAAGGGAGTTAGAGCTGCAAGCAGTTTGGTTTGGGAAATTAGATGCGAAATGACACTGCAAAGGCCTTCCAACAGGCTTGGAAAAGTGTGTTCTATATCTGTGCCAAACAGGGTCCCCGGAGGTTGAGCTTTCAGAAGCAAGCTTAACTGTTAGGGAGGAAGCAGCAGAATGTGCCTCTCACATCTAGCCTGTAGGAATTCAGGTTGGCAAGTTCTATGGGGAAGCCCATTGCTGCCTATGGTGGAAACGGCATGGGAGATTTCAGTTTCAAAATCTCTGTGAAGAAGCGTCAGAGAAGCTTCTCCGTTTAGAATCCAGCATATCTCACTGAAACGAAGAAGTGGTAGTTAGAAGGCAGTTAGAGCTGCAAGCAGTTTGGTTTGGGAAATTAGACGCGAAATGAAACTCAAATGCCTTCCAACAGGCTTGGAAAAGTGTGTTCTATATCTCTGCCAAACAAACTCCCCGGAGGTTGAGCTTTCAGAAGCTAGTTTAACTCTAAGGGAGGAAGCAGCAGAATGTGCCTCTCCAATCTAGCCTGTAGGAATTCAGGTTGGCAAGTTCTATGGGGAAGCCCATTGGCGCCTTCGTTGGAAACGGGTTTGGAAATTTCAGTTTCAAAATCTCTGTGAAAAAGCGTCAGAGAAGCTTCTCCGTTTAGAATCCAGCATATCTCACTGAACCGAAGAAGTGGTAGTTAGAAGGGAGTTAGAGCTGCAAGCAGTTTGGTTTGGGAAATTAGACGCGAAATGAAACTGCAAATGCCTTCCAACAGGCTTGGAAAAGTGTGTTCTATATCTCTGCCAAACAAACTCCCCGGAGGTTGAGCTTTCAGAAGCAAGTTTAACTCTAAGGGAGGAAGCAGCAGAATGTGCCTCTCACATCTAGCCTGTAGGAATTCAGGTTGGCAAGTTCTATGTGGAAGCCCATTGCTGCCTATGGTGCAAACGGCATGGGAGATTTCAGTTTCAAAATCTCTGTGAAAAAGCGTCAGAGAAGCTTCTCCGTTTAAAATCCAGCATATCTCACTGAACCGAAGAAGTGGTAGTTAGAAGGGAGTTAGAGCTGCAAGCAGTTTGGTTTGGGAAATTAGACGCGAAATGAAACTGCAAATGCCTTCCAACAGGCTTGGAAAAGTGTGTTCTATATCTCTGCCAAACAAACTCCCCGGAGGTTGAGCTTTCAGAAGCTAGTTTAACTCTAAGGGAGGAAGCAGCAGAATGTGCCTCTCACATCTAGCCTGTAGGAATTCAGGTTGGCAAGTTCTATGGGGAAGCCCATTGCTGCCTATGGTGGAAACGGCATGGGAGATTTCAGTTTCAAAATCTCTGTGAAAAAGCGTCAGAGAAGCTTCTCCGTTTAGAATCCAGCATATCTCACTGAACCGAAGAAGGGGTAGTTAGAAGGCAGTTAGAGCTGCAAGCAGTTTGGTTTGGGAAATTAGACGCGAAATGAAACTGTAAATGCCTTCCAACAGGCTTGGAAAAGTGTGTTCTATATCTCTGCCAAACAGACTCCCTGGAGGTGGAGCTTTCAGAAGCTAGTTTAACTCTAAGGGAGGAAGCAGCAGAATGTGCCTCTCACATCTAGCCTGTAGGAATTCAGGTTGGCAAGTTCTATGGGGAAGCCCATTGCTGCCTATGGTGGAAACGGCATGGGAGATTTCAGTTTCAAAATCTCTGTGAAAAAGCGTCAGAGAAGCTTCTCCGTTTAGAATCCAGCATATCTCACTGAACCGAAGAAGTGGTAGTTAGAAGGGAGTTAGAGCTGCAAGCAGTTTGGTTTGGGAAATTAGATGCGAAATGACACTGCAAAGGCCTTCCAACAGGCTTGGAAAAGTGTGTTCTATATCTCTGCCAAACAAACTCCCCGGAGGTTGAGCTTTCAGAAGCTAGTTTAACTCTAAGGGAGGAAGCAGCAGAATGTGCCTCTCACATCTAGCCTGTAGGAATTCAGGTTGGCAAGTTCTATGGGGAAGCCCATTGCTGCCTATGGTGGAAACGGGTTTGGAAATTTCAGTTTCAAAATCTCTGTGAAAAAGCGTCAGAGAAGCTTCTCCGTTTAGAATCCAGCATATCTCACTGAACCGAAGAAGTGGTAGTTAGAAGGGAGTTAGAGCTGCAAGCAGTTTGGTTTGGGAAATTAGACGCGAAATGAAACTGCAAATGCCTTCCAACAGGCTTGGAAAAGTGTGTTCTATATCTCTGCCAAACAAACTCCCCGGAGGTTGAGCTTTCAGAAGCAAGTTTAACTCTAAGGGAGGAAGCAGCAGAATGTGCCTCTCACATCTAGCCTGTAGGAATTCAGGTTGGCAAGTTCTATGTGGAAGCCCATTGCTGCCTATGGTGCAAACGGCATGGGAGATTTCAGTTTCAAAATCTCTGTGAAAAAGCGTCAGAGAAGCTTCTCCGTTTAAAATCCAGCATATCTCACTGAACCGAAGAAGTGGTAGTTAGAAGGGAGTTAGAGCTGCAAGCAGTTTGGTTTGGGAAATTAGACGCGAAATGAAACTGCAAATGCCTTCCAACAGGCTTGGAAAAGTGTGTTCTATATCTCTGCCAAACAAACTCCCCGGAGGTTGAGCTTTCAGAAGCTAGTTTAACTCTAAGGGAGGAAGCAGCAGAATGTGCCTCTCACATCTAGCCTGTAGGAATTCAGGTTGGCAAGTTCTATGGGGAAGCCCATTGCTGCCTATGGTGGAAACGGCATGGGAGATTTCAGTTTCAAAATCTCTGTGAAAAAGCGTCAGAGAAGCTTCTCCGTTTAGAATCCAGCATATCTCACTGAACCGAAGAAGTGGTAGTTAGAAGGCAGTTAGAGCTGCAAGCAGTTTGGTTTGGGAAATTAGACGCGAAATGAAACTGCAAATGCCTTCCAACAGGCTTGGAAAAGTGTGTTCTATATCTCTGCCAAACAGACTCCCTGGAGGTTGAGCTTTCAGAAGCTAGTTTAACTCTAAGGGAGGAAGCAGCAGAATGTGCCTCTCACATCTAGCCTGTAGGAATTCAGGTTGGCAAGTTCTATGGGGAAGCCCATTGCTGCCTATGGTGGAAACGGCATGGGAGATTTCAGTTTCAAAATCTCTGTGAAAAAGCGTCAGAGAAGCTTCTCCGTTTAGAATCCAGCATATCTCACTGAACCGAAGAAGTGGTAGTTAGAAGGGAGTTAGAGCTGCAAGCAGTTTGGTTTAGGAAATTAGATGCGAAATGACACTGCAAAGGCCTTCCAACAGGCTTGGAAAAGTGTGTTCTATATCTCTGCCAAGCAGACTCCCCGGAGGTTGAGCTTTCAGAAGCAAGCTTAACTCTTAGGGAGGAAGCAGCAGAATGTGCCTCTCACATCTAGCCTGTAGGAATTCAGGTTGGCAAGTTCTATGGGGAAGCCCATTGCTGCCTATGGTGGAAACGGCATGGGAGATTTCAGTTTCAAAATCTCTGTGAAAAAGCGTCAGAGAAGCTTCTCCGTTTAGAATCCAGCATATCTCACTGAACCGAAGAAGTGGTAGTTAGAAGGCAGTTAGAGCTGCAAGCAGTTTGGTTTGGGAAATTAGACGCGAAATGAAACTGCAAATGCCTTCCAACAAGCTTGGAAAAGTGTGTTCTATATCTCTGCCAAACAAACTCCCCGGAGGTTGAGCTTTCAGAAGCAAGTTTAACTCTAAGGGAGGAAGCTGCAGAATGTGCCTCTCACATCTAGCCTGTAGGAATTCAGGTTGGCAAGTTCTATGGGGAAGCCCATTGCTGCCTATGGTGGAAACGGCATGGGAGATTTCAGTTTCAAAATCTCTGTGAAAAAGCGTCAGAGAAGCTTCTCCGTTTAGAATCCAGCATATCTCACTGAACCGAAGAAGTGGTAGTTAGAAGGCAGTTAGAGCTGCAAGCAGTTTGGTTTGGGAAATTAGACGCGAAATGAAACTGCAAATGCCTTCCAACAGGCTTGGAAAAGTGTGTTCTATATCTCTGCCAAACAAACTCCCCGGAGGTTGAGCTTTCAGAAGCAAGTTTAACTCTAAGGGAGGAAGCTGCAGAATGTGCCTCTCACATCTAGCCTGTAGGAATTCAGGTTGGCAAGTTCTATGGGGAAGCCCATTGCTGCCTATGGTGGAAACGGCATGGGAGATTTCAGTTTCAAAATCTCTGTGAAAAAGCGTCAGAGAAGCTTCTCCGTTTAGAATCCAGCATATCTCACTGAACCGAAGAAGTGGTAGTTAGAAGGGAGTTAGAGCTGCAAGCAGTTTGGTTTGGGAAATTAGATGCGAAATGACACTGCAAAGGCCTTCCAACAGGCTTGGAAAAGTGTGTTCTATATCTCTGCCAAACAAACTCCCCGGAGGTTGAGCTTTCAGAAGCTAGTTTAACTCTAAGGGAGGAAGCAGCAGAATGTGCCTCTCACATCTAGCCTGTAGGAATTCAGGTTGGCAAGTTCTATGGGGAAGCCCATTGCTGCCTATGGTGGAAACGGGTTTGGAAATTTCAGTTTCAAAATCTCTGTGAAAAAGCGTCAGAGAAGCTTCTCCGTTTAGAATCCAGCATATCTCACTGAACCGAAGAAGTGGTAGTTAGAAGGCAGTTAGAGCTGCAAGCAGTTTGGTTTGGGAAATTAGACGCGAAATGAAACTGCAAATGCCTTCCAACAGGCTTGGAAAAGTGTGTTCTATATCTCTGCCAAACAAACTCCCCGGAGGTTGAGCTTTCAGAAGCAAGTTTAACTCTAAGGGAGGAAGCAGCAGAATGTGCCTCTCACATCTAGCCTGTAGGAATTCAGGTTGGCAAGTTCTATGGGGAAGCCCATTGCTGCCTATGGTGGAAACGGCATGGGAGATTTCAGTTTCAAAATCTCTGTGAAAAAGCGTCAGAGAAGCTTCTCCGTTTAGAATCCAGCATATCTCACTGAACCGAAGAAGTGGTAGTTAGAAGGGAGTTAGAGCTGCAAGCAGTTTGGTTTGGGAAATTAGATGCGAAATGACACTGCAAAGGCCTTCCAACAGGCTTGGAAAAGTGTGTTCTATATCTGTGCCAAACAGGGTCCCCGGAGGTTGAGCTTTCAGAAGCAAGCTTAACTGTTAGGGAGGAAGCAGCAGAATGTGCCTCTCACATCTAGCCTGTAGGAATTCAGGTTGGCAAGTTCTATGGGGAAGCCCATTGCTGCCTATGGTGGAAACGGCATGGGAGATTTCAGTTTCAAAATCTCTGTGAAAAAGCGTCAGAGAAGCTTCTCCGTTTAGAATCCAGCATATCTCACTGAACCGAAGAAGTGGTAGTTAGAAGGGAGTTAGAGCTGCAAGCAGTTTGGTTTGGGAAATTAGACGCGAAATGAAACTCAAATGCCTTCCAACAGGCTTGGAAAAGTGTGTTCTATATCTCTGCCAAACAAACTCCCCGGAGGTTGAGCTTTCAGAAGCTAGTTTAACTCTAAGGGAGGAAGCAGCAGAATGTGCCTCTCACATCTAGCCTGTAGGAATTCAGGTTGGCAAGTTCTATGGGGAAGCCCATTGCTGCCTATGGTGGAAACGGCATGGGAGATTTCAGTTTCAAAATCTCTGTGAAAAAGCGTCAGAGAAGCTTCTCCGTTTAGAATCCAGCATATCTCACTGAACCGAAGAAGTGGTAGTTAGAAGGGAGTTAGAGCTGCAAGCAGTTTGGTTTGGGAAATTAGACGCGAAATGAAACTGCAAATGCCTTCCAACAGGCTTGGAAAAGTGTGTTCTATATCTCTGCCAAACAAACTCCCCGGAGGTTGAGCTTTCAGAAGCAAGTTTAACTCTAAGGGAGGAAGCAGCAGAATGTGCCTCTCACATCTAGCCTGTAGGAATTCAGGTTGGCAAGTTCTATGGGGAAGCCCATTGCTGCCTATGGTGGAAACGGCATGGGAGATTTCAGTTTCAAAATCTCTGTGAAAAAGCGTCAGAGAAGCTTCTCCGTTTAGAATCCAGCATATCTCACTGAACCGAAGAAGTGGTAGTTAGAAGGGAGTTAGAGCTGCAAGCAGTTTGGTTTGGGAAATTAGATGCGAAATGACACTGCAAAGGCCTTCCAACAGGCTTGGAAAAGTGTGTTCTATATCTCTGCCAAACAAACTCCCCGGAGGTTGAGCTTTCAGAAGCTAGTTTAACTCTAAGGGAGGAAGCAGCAGAATGTGCCTCTCACATCTAGCCTGTAGGAATTCAGGTTGGCAAGTTCTATGGGGAAGCCCATTGCTGCCTATGGTGGAAACGGGTTTGGAAATTTCAGTTTCAAAATCTCTGTGAAAAAGCGTCAGAGAAGCTTCTCCGTTTAGAATCCAGCATATCTCACTGAACCGAAGAAGTGGTAGTTAGAAGGCAGTTAGAGCTGCAAGCAGTTTGGTTTGGGAAATTAGACGCGAAATGAAACTGCAAATGCCTTCCAACAGGCTTGGAAAAGTGTGTTCTATATCTCTGCCAAACAAACTCCCCGGAGGTTGAGCTTTCAGAAGCAAGTTTAACTCTAAGGGAGGAAGCTGCAGAATGTGCCTCTCACATCTAGCCTGTAGGAATTCAGGTTGGCAAGTTCTATGGGGAAGCCCATTGCTGCCTATGGTGGAAACGGCATGGGAGATTTCAGTTTCAAAATCTCTGTGAAAAAGCGTCAGAGAAGCTTCTCCGTTTAGAATCCAGCATATCTCACTGAACCGAAGAAGTGGTAGTTAGAAGGGAGTTAGAGCTGCAAGCAGTTTGGTTTGGGAAATTAGATGCGAAATGACACTGCAAAGGCCTTCCAACAGGCTTGGAAAAGTGTGTTCTATATCTCTGCCAAACAAACTCCCCGGAGGTTGAGCTTTCAGAAGCTAGTTTAACTCTAAGGGAGGAAGCAGCAGAATGTGCCTCTCACATCTAGCCTGTAGGAATTCAGGTTGGCAAGTTCTATGGGGAAGCCCATTGCTGCCTATGGTGGAAACGGGTTTGGAAATTTCAGTTTCAAAATCTCTGTGAAAAAGCGTCAGAGAAGCTTCTCCGTTTAGAATCCAGCATATCTCACTGAACCGAAGAAGTGGTAGTTAGAAGGCAGTTAGAGCTGCAAGCAGTTTGGTTTGGGAAATTAGACGCGAAATGAAACTGCAAATGCCTTCCAACAGGCTTGGAAAAGTGTGTTCTATATCTCTGCCAAACAAACTCCCCGGAGGTTGAGCTTTCAGAAGCAAGTTTAACTCTAAGGGAGGAAGCAGCAGAATGTGCCTCTCACATCTAGCCTGTAGGAATTCAGGTTGGCAAGTTCTATGGGGAAGCCCATTGCTGCCTATGGTGGAAACGGCATGGGAGATTTCAGTTTCAAAATCTCTGTGAAAAAGCGTCAGAGAAGCTTCTCCGTTTAGAATCCAGCATATCTCACTGAACCGAAGAAGTGGTAGTTAGAAGGGAGTTAGAGCTGCAAGCAGTTTGGTTTGGGAAATTAGATGCGAAATGACACTGCAAAGGCCTTCCAACAGGCTTGGAAAAGTGTGTTCTATATCTGTGCCAAACAGGGTCCCCGGAGGTTGAGCTTTCAGAAGCAAGCTTAACTGTTAGGGAGGAAGCAGCAGAATGTGCCTCTCACATCTAGCCTGTAGGAATTCAGGTTGGCAAGTTCTATGGGGAAGCCCATTGCTGCCTATGGTGGAAACGGCATGGGAGATTTCAGTTTCAAAATCTCTGTGAAAAAGCGTCAGAGAAGCTTCTCCGTTTAGAATCCAGCATATCTCACTGAACCGAAGAAGTGGTAGTTAGAAGGGAGTTAGAGCTGCAAGCAGTTTGGTTTGGGAAATTAGATGCGAAATGACACTGCAAAGGCCTTCCAACAGGCTTGGAAAAGTGTGTTCTATATCTCTGCCAAGCAGACTCCCCGGAGGTTGAGCTTTCAGAAGCAAGCTTAACTCTTAGGGAGGAAGCAGCAGAATGTGCCTCTCACATCTAGCCTGTAGGAATTCAGGTTGGCAAGTTCTATGGGGAAGCCCATTGGCGCCTTCGTTGGAAACGGGTTTGGAAATTTCAGTTTCAAAATCTCTGTGAAAAAGCGTCAGAGAAGCTTCTCCGTTTAGAATCCAGCATATCTCACTGAACCGAAGAAGTGGTAGTTAGAAGACAGTTAGAGCTGCAAGCAGTTTGGTTTGGGAAATTAGACGCGAAATGAAACTGCAAATGCCTTCCAACAGGCTTGGAAAAGTGTGTTCTATATCTCTGCCAAACAAACTCCCCGGAGGTTGAGCTTTCAGAAGCAAGTTTAACTCTAAGGGAGGAAGCAGCAGAATGTGCCTCTCACATCTAGCCTGTAGGAATTCAGGTTGGCAAGTTCTATGGGGAAGCCCATTGCTGCCTATGGTGAAAACGGGTTTGGAAATTTCAGTTTCAAAATCTCTGTGAAAAAGCGTCAGAGAAGCTTCTCCGTTTAGAATCCAGCATATCTCACTGAACCGAAGAAGTGGTAGTTAGAAGGGAGTTAGAGCTGCAAGCAGTTTGGTTTGGGAAATTAGACGCGAAATGAAACTGCAAATGCCTTCCAACAGGCTTGGAAAAGTGTGTTCTATATCTCTGCCAAACAAACTCCCCGGAGGTTGAGCTTTCAGAAGCAAGTTTAACTCTAAGGGAGGAAGCAGCAGAATGTGCCTCTCACATCTAGCCTGTAGGAATTCAGGTTGGCAAGTTCTATGGGGAAGCCCATTGCTGCCTATGGTGGAAACGGCATGGGAGATTTCAGTTTCAAAATCTCTGTGAAAAAGCGTCAGAGAAGCTTCTCCGTTTAGAATCCAGCATATCTCACTGAACCGAAGAAGTGGTAGGTAGAAGGCAGTTAGAGCTGCAAGCAGTTTGGTTTGGGAAATTAGACGCGAAATGAAACTCAAATGCCTTCCAACAGGCTTGGAAAAGTGTGTTCTATATCTCTGCCAAACAAACTCCCCGGAGGTTGAGCTTTCAGAAGCTAGTTTAACTCTAAGGGAGGAAGCAGCAGAATGTGCCTCTCACATCTAGCCTGTAGGAATTCAGGTTGGCAAGTTCTATGGGGAAGCCCATTGGCGCCTTCATTGGAAACGGGTTTGTAAATTTCAGTTTCAAAATCTCTGTGAAAAAGCGTCAGAGAAGCTTCTCCGTTTAGAATCCAGCATATCTCACTGAACCGAAGAAGTGGTAGTTAGAAGGGAGTTAGAGCTGCAAGCAGTTTGGTTTGGGAAATTAGACGCGAAATGAAACTGCAAATGCCTTCCAACAGGCTTGGAAAAGTGTGTTCTATATCTCTGCCAAACAAACTCCCCGGAGGTTGAGCTTTCAGAAGCAAGTTTAACTCTAAGGGAGGAAGCAGCAGAATGTGCCTCTCACATCTAGCCTGTAGGAATTCAGGTTGGCAAGTTCTATGTGGAAGCCCATTGCTGCCTATGGTGCAAACGGCATGGGAGATTTCAGTTTCAAAATCTCTGTGAAAAAGCGTCAGAGAAGCTTCTCCGTTTAAAATCCAGCATATCTCACTGAACCGAAGAAGTGGTAGTTAGAAGGGAGTTAGAGCTGCAAGCAGTTTGGTTTGGGAAATTAGACGCGAAATGAAACTGCAAATGCCTTCCAACAGGCTTGGAAAAGTGTGTTCTATATCTCTGCCAAACAAACTCCCCGGAGGTTGAGCTTTCAGAAGCTAGTTTAACTCTAAGGGAGGAAGCAGCAGAATGTGCCTCTCACATCTAGCCTGTAGGAATTCAGGTTGGCAAGTTCTATGGGGAAGCCCATTGCTGCCTATGGTGGAAACGGCATGGGAGATTTCAGTTTCAAAATCTCTGTGAAAAAGCGTCAGAGAAGCTTCTCCGTTTAGAATACAGCATATCTCACTGAACCGAAGAAGTGGTAGTTAGAAGGCAGTTAGAGCTGCAAGCAGTTTGGTTTGGGAAATTAGACGCGAAATGAAACTGCAAATGCCTTCCAACAGGCTTGGAAAAGTGTGTTCTATATCTCTGCCAAACAGACTCCCTGGAGGTTGAGCTTTCAGAAGCTAGTTTAACTCTAAGGGAGGAAGCAGCAGAATGTGCCTCTCACATCTAGCCTGTAGGAATTCAGGTTGGCAAGTTCTATGGGGAAGCCCATTGCTGCCTATGGTGGAAACGGCATGGGAGATTTCAGTTTCAAAATCTCTGTGAAAAAGCGTCAGAGAAGCTTCTCCGTTTAGAATCCAGCATATCTCACTGAACCGAAGAAGTGGTAGTTAGAAGGGAGTTAGAGCTGCAAGCAGTTTGGTTTGGGAAATTAGATGCGAAATGACACTGCAAAGGCCTTCCAACAGGCTTGGAAAAGTGTGTTCTATATCTCTGCCAAACAAACTCCCCGGAGGTTGAGCTTTCAGAAGCTAGTTTAACTCTAAGGGAGGAAGCAGCAGAATGTGCCTCTCACATCTAGCCTGTAGGAATTCAGGTTGGCAAGTTCTATGGGGAAGCCCATTGCTGCCTATGGTGGAAACGGGTTTGGAAATTTCAGTTTCAAAATCTCTGTGAAAAAGCGTCAGAGAAGCTTCTCCGTTTAGAATCCAGCATATCTCACTGAACCGAAGAAGTGGTAGTTAGAAGGGAGTTAGAGCTGCAAGCAGTTTGGTTTGGGAAATTAGACGCGAAATGAAACTGCAAAGGCCTTCCAACAGGCTTGGAAAAGTGTGTTCTATATCTCTGCCAAACAAACTCCCCGGAGGTTGAGCTTTCAGAAGCAAGTTTAACTCTAAGGGAGGAAGCAGCAGAATGTGCCTCTCACATCTAGCCTGTAGGAATTCAGGTTGGCAAGTTCTATGGGGAAGCCCATTGCTGCCTATGGTGGAAACGGCATGGGAGATTTCAGTTTCAAAATCTCTGTGAAAAAGCGTCAGAGAAGCTTCTCCGTTTAGAATCCAGCATATCTCACTGAACCGAAGAAGTGGTAGTTAGAAGGGAGTTAGAGCTGCAAGCAGTTTGGTTTGGGAAATTAGATGCGAAATGACACTGCAAAGGCCTTCCAACAGGCTTGGAAAAGTGTGTTCTATATCTGTGCCAAACAGGGTCCCCGGAGGTTGAGCTTTCAGAAGCAAGCTTAACTGTTAGGGAGGAAGCAGCAGAATGTGCCTCTCACATCTAGCCTGTAGGAATTCAGGTTGGCAAGTTCTATGGGGAAGCCCATTGCTGCCTATGGTGGAAACGGCATGGGAGATTTCAGTTTCAAAATCTCTGTGAAAAAGCGTCAGAGAAGCTTCTCCGTTTAGAATCCAGCATATCTCACTGAACCGAAGAAGTGGTAGTTAGAAGGCAGTTAGAGCTGCAAGCAGTTTGGTTTGGGAAATTAGACGCGAAATGAAACTCAAATGCCTTCCAACAGGCTTGGAAAAGTGTGTTCTATATCTCTGCCAAACAAACTCCCCGGAGGTTGAGCTTTCAGAAGCTAGTTTAACTCTAAGGGAGGAAGCAGCAGAATGTGCCTCTCACATCTAGCCTGTAGGAATTCAGGTTGGCAAGTTCTATGGGGAAGCCCATTGGCGCCTTCGTTGGAAACGGGTTTGGAAATTTCAGTTTCAAAATCTCTGTGAAAAAGCGTCAGAGAAGCTTCTCCGTTTAGAATCCAGCATATCTCACTGAACCGAAGAAGTGGTAGTTAGAAGGGAGTTAGAGCTGCAAGCAGTTTGGTTTGGGAAATTAGACGCAAAATGAAACTGCAAATGCCTTCCAACAGGCTTGGAAAAGTGTGTTCTATATCTCTGCCAAACAAACTCCCCGGAGGTTGAGCTTTCAGAAGCAAGTTTAACTCTAAGGGAGGAAGCAGCAGAATGTGCCTCTCACATCTAGCCTGTAGGAATTCAGGTTGGCAAGTTCTATGTGGAAGCCCATTGCTGCCTATGGTGCAAACGGCATGGGAGATTTCAGTTTCAAAATCTCTGTGAAAAAGCGTCAGAGAAGCTTCTCCGTTTAAAATCCAGCATATCTCACTGAACCGAAGAAGTGGTAGTTAGAAGGGAGTTAGAGCTGCAAGCAGTTTGGTTTGGGAAATTAGACGCGAAATGAAACTGCAAATGCCTTCCAACAGGCTTGGAAAAGTGTGTTCTATATCTCTGCCAAACAAACTCCCCGGAGGTTGAGCTTTCAGAAGCTAGTTTAACTCTAAGGGAGGAAGCAGCAGAATGTGCCTCTCACATCTAGCCTGTAGGAATTCAGGTTGGCAAGTTCTATGGGGAAGCCCATTGCTGCCTATGGTGGAAACGGCATGGGAGATTTCAGTTTCAAAATCTCTGTGAAAAAGCGTCAGAGAAGCTTCTCCGTTTAGAATCCAGCATATCTCACTGAACCGAAGAAGTGGTAGTTAGAAGGCAGTTAGAGCTGCAAGCAGTTTGGTTTGGGAAATTAGACGCGAAATGAAACTGCAAATGCCTTCCAACAGGCTTGGAAAAGTGTGTTCTATATCTCTGCCAAACAGACTCCCTGGAGGTTGAGCTTTCAGAAGCTAGTTTAACTCTAAGGGAGGAAGCAGCAGAATGTGCCTCTCACATCTAGCCTGTAGGAATTCAGGTTGGCAAGTTCTATGGGGAAGCCCATTGCTGCCTATGGTGGAAACGGCATGGGAGATTTCAGTTTCAAAATCTCTGTGAAAAAGCGTCAGAGAAGCTTCTCCGTTTAGAATCCAGCATATCTCACTGAACCGAAGAAGTGGTAGTTAGAAGGGAGTTAGAGCTGCAAGCAGTTTGGTTTAGGAAATTAGATGCGAAATGACACTGCAAAGGCCTTCCAACAGGCTTGGAAAAGTGTGTTCTATATCTCTGCCAAGCAGACTCCCCGGAGGTTGAGCTTTCAGAAGCAAGCTTAACTCTTAGGGAGGAAGCAGCAGAATGTGCCTCTCACATCTAGCCTGTAGGAATTCAGGTTGGCAAGTTCTATGGGGAAGCCCATTGCTGCCTATGGTGGAAACGGCATGGGAGATTTCAGTTTCAAAATCTCTGTGAAAAAGCGTCAGAGAAGCTTCTCCGTTTAGAATCCAGCATATCTCACTGAACCGAAGAAGTGGTAGTTAGAAGGCAGTTAGAGCTGCAAGCAGTTTGGTTTGGGAAATTAGACGAGAAATGAAACTGCAAATGCCTTCCAACAGGCTTGGAAAAGTGTGTTCTATATCTCTGCCAAGCAGACTCCCCGGAGGTTGAGCTTTCAGAAGCAAGCTTAACTCTTAGGGAGGAAGCAGCAGAATGTGCCTCTCACATCTAGCCTGTAGGAATTCAGGTTGGCAAGTTCTATGGGGAAGCCCATTGGCGCCTTCGTTGGAAACGGGTTTGGAAATTTCAGTTTCAAAATCTCTGTGAAAAAGCGTCAGAGAAGCTTCTCCGTTTAGAATCCAGCATATCTCACTGAACCGAAGAAGTGGTAGTTAGAAGGCAGTTAGAGCTGCAAGCAGTTTGGTTTGGGAAATTAGACGCGAAATGAAACTGCAAATGCCTTCCAACAGGCTTGGAAAAGTGTGTTCTATATCTCTGCCAAACAAACTCCCCGGAGGTTGAGCTTTCAGAAGCAAGTTTAACTCTAAGGGAGGAAGCTGCAGAATGTGCCTCTCACATCTAGCCTGTAGGAATTCAGGTTGGCAAGTTCTATGGGGAAGCCCATTGCTGCCTATGGTGGAAACGGCATGGGAGATTTCAGTTTCAAAATCTCTGTGAAAAAGCGTCAGAGAAGCTTCTCCGTTTAGAATCCAGCATATCTCACTGAACCGAAGAAGTGGTAGTTAGAAGGCAGTTAGAGCTGCAAGCAGTTTGGTTTGGGAAATTAGACGCGAAATGAAACTGCAAATGCCTTCCAACAGGCTTGGAAAAGTGTGTTCTATATCTCTGCCAAACAAACTCCCCGGAGGTTGAGCTTTCAGAAGCAAGTTTAACTCTAAGGGAGGAAGCAGCAGAATGTGCCTCTCACATCTAGCCTGTAGGAATTCAGGTTGGCAAGTTCTATGGGGAAGCCCATTGCTGCCTATGGTGGAAACGGCATGGGAGATTTCAGTTTCAAAATCTCTGTGAAAAAGCGTCAGACAAGCTTCTCCGTTTAGAATCCAGCATATCTCACTGAACCGAAGAAGTGGTAGTTAGAAGGGAGTTAGAGCTGCAAGCAGTTTGGTTTGGGAAATTAGACGCGAAATGAAACTGCAAATGCCTTCCAACAGGCTTGGAAAAGTGTGTTCTATATCTCTGCCAAACAGACTCCCCGGAGGTTGAGCTTTCAGAAGCTAGTTTAACTCTAAGGGAGGAAGCAGCAGAATGTGCCTCTCACATCTAGCCTGTAGGAATTCAGGTTGGCAAGTTCTATGGGGAAGCCCATTGGCGCCTTCGTTGGAAACGAGTTTGGAAATTTCAGTTTCAAAATCTCTGTGAAAAAGCGTCAGAGAAGCTTCTCCGTTTAGAATCCAGCATATCTCACTGAACCGAAGAAGTGGTAGTTAGAAGGGAGTTAGAGCTGTAAGCAGTTTGGTTTGGGAAATTAGATGCGAAATGACACTGCAAAGGCCTTCCAACAGGCTTGGAAAAGTGTGTTCTATATCTCTGCCAAGCAGACTCCCCGGAGGTTGAGCTTTCAGAAGCAAGCTTAACTCTTAGGGAGGAAGCAGCAGAATGTGCCTCTCACATCTAGCCTGTAGGAATTCAGGTTGGCAAGTTCTATGGGGAAGCCCATTGGCGCCTTCGTTGGAAACGGGTTTGGAAATTTCAGTTTCAAAATCTCTGTGAAAAAGCGTCAGAGAAGCTTCTCCGTTTAGAATCCAGCATATCTCACTGAACCGAAGAAGTGGTAGTTAGAAGGCAGTTAGAGCTGCAAGCAGTTTGGTTTGGGAAATTAGACGCGAAATGAAACTGCAAATGCCTTCCAACAGGCTTGGAAAAGTGTGTTCTATATCTCTGCCAAACAAACTCCCCGGAGGTTGAGCTTTCAGAAGCAAGTTTAACTCTAAGGGAGGAAGCAGCAGAATGTGCCTCTCACATCTAGCCTGTAGGAATTCAGGTTGGCAAGTTCTATGGGGAAGCCCATTGCTGCCTATGGTGGAAACGGGTTTGGAAATTTCAGTTTCAAAATCTCTGTGAAAAAGCGTCAGAGAAGCTTCTCCGTTTAGAATCCAGCATATCTCACTGAACCGAAGAAGTGGTAGTTAGAAGGGAGTTAGAGCTGCAAGCAGTTTGGTTTGGGAAATTAGACGCGAAATGAAACTGCAAAGGCCTTCCAACAGGCTTGGAAAAGTGTGTTCTATATCTCTGCCAAACAAACTCCCCGGAGGTTGAGCTTTCAGAAGCAAGTTTAACTCTAAGGGAGGAAGCAGCAGAATGTGCCTCTCACATCTAGCCTGTAGGAATTCAGGTTGGCAAGTTCTATGGGGAAGCCCATTGCTGCCTATGGTGGAAACGGCATGGGAGATTTCAGTTTCAAAATCTCTGTGAAAAAGCGTCAGAGAAGCTTCTCCGTTTAGAATCCAGCATATCTCACTGAACCGAAGAAGTGGTAGTTAGAAGGGAGTTAGAGCTGCAAGCAGTTTGGTTTGGGAAATTAGATGCGAAATGACACTGCAAAGGCCTTCCAACAGGCTTGGAAAAGTGTGTTCTATATCTGTGCCAAACAGGGTCCCCGGAGGTTGAGCTTTCAGAAGCAAGCTTAACTGTTAGGGAGGAAGCAGCAGAATGTGCCTCTCACATCTAGCCTGTAGGAATTCAGGTTGGCAAGTTCTATGGGGAAGCCCATTGCTGCCTATGGTGGAAACGGCATGGGAGATTTCAGTTTCAAAATCTCTGTGAAAAAGCGTCAGAGAAGCTTCTCCGTTTAGAATCCAGCATATCTCACTGAACCGAAGAAGTGGTAGTTAGAAGGCAGTTAGAGCTGCAAGCAGTTTGGTTTGGGAAATTAGACGCGAAATGAAACTCAAATGCCTTCCAACAGGCTTGGAAAAGTGTGTTCTATATCTCTGCCAAACAAACTCCCCGGAGGTTGAGCTTTCAGAAGCTAGTTTAACTCTAAGGGAGGAAGCAGCAGAATGTGCCTCTCACATCTAGCCTGTAGGAATTCAGGTTGGCAAGTTCTATGGGGAAGCCCATTGGCGCCTTCATTGGAAACGGGTTTGGAAATTTCAGTTTCAAAATCTCTGTGAAAAAGCGTCAGAGAAGCTTCTCCGTTTAGAATCCAGCATATCTCACTGAACCGAAGAAGTGGTAGTTAGAAGGGAGTTAGAGCTGCAAGCAGTTTGGTTTGGGAAATTAGACGCGAAATGAAACTGCAAATGCCTTCCAACAGGCTTGGAAAAGTGTGTTCTATATCTCTGCCAAACAAACTCCCCGGAGGTTGAGCTTTCAGAAGCAAGTTTAACTCTAAGGGAGGAAGCAGCAGAATGTGCCTCTCACATCTAGCCTGTAGGAATTCAGGTTGGCAAGTTCTATGTGGAAGCCCATTGCTGCCTATGGTGGAAACGGCATGGGAGATTTCAGTTTCAAAATCTCTGTGAAAAAGCGTCAGAGAAGCTTCTCCGTTTAGAATCCAGCATATCTCACTGAACCGAAGAAGGGGTAGTTAGAAGGCAGTTAGAGCTGCAAGCAGTTTGGTTTGGGAAATTAGACGCGAAATGAAACTGCAAATGCCTTCCAACAGGCTTGGAAAAGTGTGTTCTATATCTCTGCCAAACAGACTCCCTGGAGGTTGAGCTTTCAGAAGCTAGTTTAACTCTAAGGGAGGAAGCAGCAGAATGTGCCTCTCACATCTAGCCTGTAGGAATTCAGGTTGGCAAGTTCTATGGGGAAGCCCATTGCTGCCTATGGTTGAAACGGCATGGGAGATTTCAGTTTCAAAATCTCTGTGAAAAAGCGTCAGAGAAGCTTCTCCGTTTAGAATCCAGCATATCTCACTGAACCGAAGAAGTGGTAGTTAGAAGGGAGTTAGAGCTGCAAGCAGTTTGGTTTGGGAAATTAGATGCGAAATGACACTGCAAAGGCCTTCCAACAGGCTTGGAAAAGTGTGTTCTATATCTCTGCCAAACAAACTCCCCGGAGGTTGAGCTTTCAGAAGCTAGTTTAACTCTAAGGGAGGAAGCAGCAGAATGTGCCTCTCACATCTAGCCTGTAGGAATTCAGGTTGGCAAGTTCTATGGGGAAGCCCATTGCTGCCTATGGTGGAAACGGGTTTGGAAATTTCAGTTTCAAAATCTCTGTGAAAAAGCGTCAGAGAAGCTTCTCTGTTTAGAATCCAGCATATCTCACTGAACCGAAGAAGTGGTAGTTAGAAGGGAGTTAGAGCTGCAAGCAGTTTGGTTTGGGAAATTAGACGCGAAATGAAACTGCAAATGCCTTCCAACAGGCTTGGAAAAGTGTGTTCTATATCTCTGCCAAACAAACTCCCCGGAGGTTGAGCTTTCAGAAGCAAGTTTAACTCTAAGGGAGGAAGCAGCAGAATGTGCCTCTCACATCTAGCCTGTAGGAATTCAGGTTGGCAAGTTCTATGGGGAAGCCCATTGCTGCCTATGGTGGAAACGGCATGGGAGATTTCAGTTTCAAAATCTCTGTGAAAAAGCGTCAGAGAAGCTTCTCCGTTTAGAATCCAGCATATCTCACTGAACCGAAGAAGTGGTAGTTAGAAGGGAGTTAGAGCTGCAAGCAGTTTGGTTTGGGAAATTAGATGCGAAATGACACTGCAAAGGCCTTCCAACAGGCTTGGAAAAGTGTGTTCTATATCTGTGCCAAACAGGGTCCCCGGAGGTTGAGCTTTCAGAAGCAAGCTTAACTGTTAGGGAGGAAGCAGCAGAATGTGCCTCTCACATCTAGCCTGTAGGAATTCAGGTTGGCAAGTTCTATGGGGAAGCCCATTGCTGCCTATGGTGGAAACGGCATGGGAGATTTCAGTTTCAAAATCTCTGTGAAGAAGCGTCAGAGAAGCTTCTCCGTTTAGAATCCAGCATATCTCACTGAAACGAAGAAGTGGTAGTTAGAAGGCAGTTAGAGCTGCAAGCAGTTTGGTTTGGGAAATTAGACGCGAAATGAAACTCAAATGCCTTCCAACAGGCTTGGAAAAGTGTGTTCTATATCTCTGCCAAACAAACTCCCCGGAGGTTGAGCTTTCAGAAGCTAGTTTAACTCTAAGGGAGGAAGCAGCAGAATGTGCCTCTCCAATCTAGCCTGTAGGAATTCAGGTTGGCAAGTTCTATGGGGAAGCCCATTGGCGCCTTCGTTGGAAACGGGTTTGGAAATTTCAGTTTCAAAATCTCTGTGAAAAAGCGTCAGAGAAGCTTCTCCGTTTAGAATCCAGCATATCTCACTGAACCGAAGAAGTGGTAGTTAGAAGGGAGTTAGAGCTGCAAGCAGTTTGGTTTGGGAAATTAGACGCGAAATGAAACTGCAAATGCCTTCCAACAGGCTTGGAAAAGTGTGTTCTATATCTCTGCCAAACAAACTCCCCGGAGGTTGAGCTTTCAGAAGCAAGTTTAACTCTAAGGGAGGAAGCAGCAGAATGTGCCTCTCACATCTAGCCTGTAGGAATTCAGGTTGGCAAGTTCTATGTGGAAGCCCATTGCTGCCTATGGTGCAAACGGCATGGGAGATTTCAGTTTCAAAATCTCTGTGAAAAAGCGTCAGAGAAGCTTCTCCGTTTAAAATCCAGCATATCTCACTGAACCGAAGAAGTGGTAGTTAGAAGGGAGTTAGAGCTGCAAGCAGTTTGGTTTGGGAAATTAGACGCGAAATGAAACTGCAAATGCCTTCCAACAGGCTTGGAAAAGTGTGTTCTATATCTCTGCCAAACAAACTCCCCGGAGGTTGAGCTTTCAGAAGCTAGTTTAACTCTAAGGGAGGAAGCAGCAGAATGTGCCTCTCACATCTAGCCTGTAGGAATTCAGGTTGGCAAGTTCTATGGGGAAGCCCATTGCTGCCTATGGTGGAAACGGCATGGGAGATTTCAGTTTCAAAATCTCTGTGAAAAAGCGTCAGAGAAGCTTCTCCGTTTAGAATCCAGCATATCTCACTGAACCGAAGAAGGGGTAGTTAGAAGGCAGTTAGAGCTGCAAGCAGTTTGGTTTGGGAAATTAGACGCGAAATGAAACTGCAAATGCCTTCCAACAGGCTTGGAAAAGTGTGTTCTATATCTCTGCCAAACAGACTCCCTGGAGGTGGAGCTTTCAGAAGCTAGTTTAACTCTAAGGGAGGAAGCAGCAGAATGTGCCTCTCACATCTAGCCTGTAGGAATTCAGGTTGGCAAGTTCTATGGGGAAGCCCATTGCTGCCTATGGTGGAAACGGCATGGGAGATTTCAGTTTCAAAATCTCTGTGAAAAAGCGTCAGAGAAGCTTCTCCGTTTAGAATCCAGCATATCTCACTGAACCGAAGAAGTGGTAGTTAGAAGGGAGTTAGAGCTGCAAGCAGTTTGGTTTGGGAAATTAGATGCGAAATGACACTGCAAAGGCCTTCCAACAGGCTTGGAAAAGTGTGTTCTATATCTCTGCCAAACAAACTCCCCGGAGGTTGAGCTTTCAGAAGCTAGTTTAACTCTAAGGGAGGAAGCAGCAGAATGTGCCTCTCACATCTAGCCTGTAGGAATTCAGGTTGGCAAGTTCTATGGGGAAGCCCATTGCTGCCTATGGTGGAAACGGGTTTGGAAATTTCAGTTTCAAAATCTCTGTGAAAAAGCGTCAGAGAAGCTTCTCCGTTTAGAATCCAGCATATCTCACTGAACCGAAGAAGTGGTAGTTAGAAGGGAGTTAGAGCTGCAAGCAGTTTGGTTTGGGAAATTAGACGCGAAATGAAACTGCAAATGCCTTCCAACAGGCTTGGAAAAGTGTGTTCTATATCTCTGCCAAACAAACTCCCCGGAGGTTGAGCTTTCAGAAGCAAGTTTAACTCTAAGGGAGGAAGCAGCAGAATGTGCCTCTCACATCTAGCCTGTAGGAATTCAGGTTGGCAAGTTCTATGTGGAAGCCCATTGCTGCCTATGGTGCAAACGGCATGGGAGATTTCAGTTTCAAAATCTCTGTGAAAAAGCGTCAGAGAAGCTTCTCCGTTTAAAATCCAGCATATCTCACTGAACCGAAGAAGTGGTAGTTAGAAGGGAGTTAGAGCTGCAAGCAGTTTGGTTTGGGAAATTAGACGCGAAATGAAACTGCAAATGCCTTCCAACAGGCTTGGAAAAGTGTGTTCTATATCTCTGCCAAACAAACTCCCCGGAGGTTGAGCTTTCAGAAGCTAGTTTAACTCTAAGGGAGGAAGCAGCAGAATGTGCCTCTCACATCTAGCCTGTAGGAATTCAGGTTGGCAAGTTCTATGGGGAAGCCCATTGCTGCCTATGGTGGAAACGGCATGGGAGATTTCAGTTTCAAAATCTCTGTGAAAAAGCGTCAGAGAAGCTTCTCCGTTTAGAATCCAGCATATCTCACTGAACCGAAGAAGTGGTAGTTAGAAGGCAGTTAGAGCTGCAAGCAGTTTGGTTTGGGAAATTAGACGCGAAATGAAACTGCAAATGCCTTCCAACAGGCTTGGAAAAGTGTGTTCTATATCTCTGCCAAACAGACTCCCTGGAGGTTGAGCTTTCAGAAGCTAGTTTAACTCTAAGGGAGGAAGCAGCAGAATGTGCCTCTCACATCTAGCCTGTAGGAATTCAGGTTGGCAAGTTCTATGGGGAAGCCCATTGCTGCCTATGGTGGAAACGGCATGGGAGATTTCAGTTTCAAAATCTCTGTGAAAAAGCGTCAGAGAAGCTTCTCCGTTTAGAATCCAGCATATCTCACTGAACCGAAGAAGTGGTAGTTAGAAGGGAGTTAGAGCTGCAAGCAGTTTGGTTTAGGAAATTAGATGCGAAATGACACTGCAAAGGCCTTCCAACAGGCTTGGAAAAGTGTGTTCTATATCTCTGCCAAGCAGACTCCCCGGAGGTTGAGCTTTCAGAAGCAAGCTTAACTCTTAGGGAGGAAGCAGCAGAATGTGCCTCTCACATCTAGCCTGTAGGAATTCAGGTTGGCAAGTTCTATGGGGAAGCCCATTGCTGCCTATGGTGGAAACGGCATGGGAGATTTCAGTTTCAAAATCTCTGTGAAAAAGCGTCAGAGAAGCTTCTCCGTTTAGAATCCAGCATATCTCACTGAACCGAAGAAGTGGTAGTTAGAAGGCAGTTAGAGCTGCAAGCAGTTTGGTTTGGGAAATTAGACGCGAAATGAAACTGCAAATGCCTTCCAACAAGCTTGGAAAAGTGTGTTCTATATCTCTGCCAAACAAACTCCCCGGAGGTTGAGCTTTCAGAAGCAAGTTTAACTCTAAGGGAGGAAGCTGCAGAATGTGCCTCTCACATCTAGCCTGTAGGAATTCAGGTTGGCAAGTTCTATGGGGAAGCCCATTGCTGCCTATGGTGGAAACGGCATGGGAGATTTCAGTTTCAAAATCTCTGTGAAAAAGCGTCAGAGAAGCTTCTCCGTTTAGAATCCAGCATATCTCACTGAACCGAAGAAGTGGTAGTTAGAAGGGAGTTAGAGCTGCAAGCAGTTTGGTTTGGGAAATTAGACGCGAAATGAAACTGCAAATGCCTTCCAACAGGCTTGGAAAAATGTGTTCTATATCTCTGCCAAACAAACTCCCCGGAGGTTGAGCTTTCAGAAGCTAGTTTAACTCTAAGGGAGGAAGCAGCAGAATGTGCCTCTCACATCTAGCCTGTAGGAATTCAGGTTGGCAAGTTCTATGGGGAAGCCCATTGCTGCCTATGGTGGAAACGGCATGGGAGATTACAGTTTCAAAATCTCTGTGAAAAAGCGTCAGAGAAGCTTCTCCGTTTAGAATCCAGCATATCTCACTGAACCGAAGAAGTGGTAGTTAGAAGGGAGTTAGAGCTGCAAGCAGTTTGGTTTGGGAAATTAGATGCGAAATGACACTGCAAAGGCCTTCCAACAGGCTTGGAAAAGTGTGTTCTATATCTCTGCCAAACAGACTCCCCGGAGGTTGAGCTTTCAGAAGCAAGCTTACCTCTTAGGGAGGAAGCAGCAGAATGTGCCTCTCACATCTAGCCTGTAGGAATTCAGGTTGGCAAGTTCTATGGGGAAGCCCATTGCTGCCTATGGTGGAAACGGCATGGGAGATTTCAGTTTCAAAATCTCTGTGAAAAAGCGTCAGAGAAGCTTCTCCGTTTAGAATCCAGCATATCTCACTGAACCGAAGAAGTGGTAGTTAGAAGGCAGTTAGAGCTGCAAGCAGTTTGGTTTGGGAAATTAGACGCGAAATGAAACTGCAAATGCCTTCCAACAGGCTTGGAAAAGTGTGTTCTATATCTCTGCCAAACAGACTCCCTGGAGGTTGAGCTTTCAGAAGCTAGTTTAACTCTAAGGGAGGAAGCAGCAGAATGTGCCTCTCACATCTAGCCTGTAGGAATTCAGGTTGGCAAGTTCTATGGGGAAGCCCATTGCTGCCTATGGTGGAAACGGCATGGGAGATTTCAGTTTCAAAATCTCTGTGAAAAAGCGTCAGAGAAGCTTCTCCGTTTAGAATCCAGCATATCTCACTGAACCGAAGAAGTGGTAGTTAGAAGGGAGTTAGAGCTGCAAGCAGTTTGGTTTGGGAATTTAGACGCGAAATGAAAATGCAAATGCCTTCCAACAGGCTTGGAAAAGTGTGTTCTATATCTCTGCCAAACAGACTCCCCGGAGGTTGAGCTTTCAGAAGCTAGTTTAACTCTAAGGGAGGAAGCAGCAGAATGTGCCTCTCACATCTAGCCTGTAGGAATTCAGGTTGGCAAGTTCTATGGTGAAGCCCATTGCTGCCTATGGTGGAAACAGCATGGGAGATTTCAGTTTCAAAATCTCTGTGAAAAAGCGTCAGAGAAGCTTCTCCGTTTAGAATCCAGCATATCTCACTGAACCGAAGAAGTGGTAGTTAGAAGGCAGTTAGAGCTGCAAGCAGTTTGGTTTGGGAAATTAGACGCGAAATGAAACTGCAAATGCCTTCCAACAGGCTTGGAAAAGTGTGTTCTATATCTCTGCCAAACAGACTCCCTGGAGGTTGAGCTTTCAGAAGCTAGTTTAACTCTAAGGGAGGAAGCAGCAGAATGTGCCTCTCACATCTAGCCTGTAGGAATTCAGGTTGGCAAGTTCTATGGGGAAGCCCATTGCTGCCTATGGTGGAAACGGCATGGGAGATTTCAGTTTCAAAATCTCTGTGAAAAAGCGTCAGAGAAGCTTCTCCGTTTAGAATCCAGCATATCTCACTGAACCGAAGAAGTGGTAGTTAGAAGGGAGTTAGAGCTGCAAGCAGTTTGGTTTGGGAAATTAGACGCGAAATGAAACTGCAAATGCCTTCCAACAGGCTTGGAAAAGTGTGTTCTATATCTGTGCCAAACAGGGTCCCCGGAGGTTGAGCTTTCAGAAGCAAGTTTAACTCTAAGGGAGGAAGCAGCAGAATGTGCCTCTCACATCTAGCCTGTAGGAATTCAGGTTGGCAAGTTCTATGGGGAAGCCCATTGCTGCCTATGGTGGAAACGGCATGGGAGATTTCAGTTTCAAAATCTCTGTGAAAAAGCGTCAGAGAAGCTTCTCCGTTTAGAATCCAGCATATCTCACTGAACCGAAGAAGTGGTAGTTAGAAGGGAGTTAGAGCTGCAAGCAGTTTGGTTTGGGAAATTAGATGCGAAATGACACTGCAAAGGCCTTCCAACAGGCTTGGAAAAGTGTGTTCTATATCTCTGCCAAGCAGAGTCCCCGGAGGTTGAGCTTTCAGAAGCAAGCTTAACTGTTAGGGAGGAAGCAGCAGAATGTGCCTCTCACATCTAGCCAGTAGGAATTCAGGTTGGCAAGTTCTAAGGGGAAGCCCATTGCTGCCTATGGTGGAAACGGCATGGGAGATTTCAGTTTCAAAATCTCTGTGAAAAAGCGTCAGAGAAGCTTCTCCGTTTAGAATCCAGCATATCTCACTGAACTGAAGAAGTGGTAGTTAGAAGGCAGTTAGAGCTGCAAGCAGTTTGGTTTGGGAAATTAGACGCGAAATGAAACTGCAAATGCCTTCCAACAGGCTTGGAAAAGTGTGTTCTATATCTCTGCCAAACAGACTCCCTGGAGGTTGAGCTTTCAGAAGCTAGTTTAACTCTAAGGGAGGAAGCAGCAGAATGTGCCTCTCACATCTAGCCTGTAGGAATTCAGGTTGGCAAGTTCTATGGGGAAGCCCATTGCTGCCTATGGTGGAAACAGCATGGGAGATTTCAGTTTCAAAATCTCTGTGAAAAAGCGTCAGAGAAGCTTCTCCGTTTAGAATCCAGCATATCTCACTGAACCGAAGAAGTGGTAGTTAGAAGGGAGTTAGAGCTGCAAGCAGTTTGGTTTGGGAAATTAGACGCGAAATGAAACTGCAAATGCCTTCCAACAGGCTTGGAAAAGTGTGTTCTATATCTCTGCCAAACAAACTCCCCGGAGGTTGAGCTTTCAGAAGCAAGTTTAACTCTAAGGGAGGAAGCAGCAGAATGTGCCTCTCACATCTAGCCTGTAGGAATTCAGGTTGGCAAGTTCTATGTGGAAGCCCATTGCTGCCTATGGTGCAAACGGCATGGGAGATTTCAGTTTCAAAATCTCTGTGAAAAAGCGTCAGAGAAGCTTCTCCGTTTAAAATCCAGCATATCTCACTGAACCGAAGAAGTGGTAGTTAGAAGGGAGTTAGAGCTGCAAGCAGTTTGGTTTGGGAAATTAGACGCGAAATGAAACTGCAAATGCCTTCCAACAGGCTTGGAAAAGTGTGTTCTATATCTCTGCCAAACAAACTCCCCGGAGGTTGAGCTTTCAGAAGCTAGTTTAACTCTAAGGGAGGAAGCAGCAGAATGTGCCTCTCACATCTAGCCTGTAGGAATTCAGGTTGCCAAGTTCTATGGGGAAGCCCATTGCTGCCTATGGTGGAAACGGCATGGGAGATTTCAGTTTCAAAATCTCTGTGAAAAAGCGTCAGAGAAGCTTCTCCGTTTAGAATCCAGCATATCTCACTGAACCGAAGAAGTGGTAGTTAGAAGGCAGTTAGAGCTGCAAGCAGTTTGGTTTGGGAAATTAGACGCGAAATGAAACTGCAAATGCCTTCCAACAGGCTTGGAAAAGTGTGTTCTATATCTCTGCCAAACAGACTCCCTGGAGGTTGAGCTTTCAGAAGCTAGTTTAACTCTAAGGGAGGAAGCAGCAGAATGTGCCTCTCACATCTAGCCTGTAGGAATTCAGGTTGGCAAGTTCTATGGGGAAGCCCATTGCTGCCTATGGTGGAAACGGCATGGGAGATTTCAGTTTCAAAATCTCTGTGAAAAAGCGTCAGAGAAGCTTCTCCGTTTAGAATCCAGCATATCTCACTGAACCGAAGAAGTGGTAGTTAGAAGGGAGTTAGAGCTGCAAGCAGTTTGGTTTAGGAAATTAGATGCGAAATGACACTGCAAAGGCCTTCCAACAGGCTTGGAAAAGTGTGTTCTATATCTCTGCCAAGCAGACTCCCCGGAGGTTGAGCTTTCAGAAGCAAGCTTAACTCTTAGGGAGGAAGCAGCAGAATGTGCCTCTCACATCTAGCCTGTAGGAATTCAGGTTGGCAAGTTCTATGGGGAAGCCCATTGCTGCCTATGGTGGAAACGGCATGGGAGATTTCAGTTTCAAAATCTCTGTGAAAAAGCGTCAGAGAAGCTTCTCCGTTTAGAATCCAGCATATCTCACTGAACCGAAGAAGTGGTAGTTAGAAGGCAGTTAGAGCTGCAAGCAGTTTGGTTTGGGAAATTAGACGCGAAATGAAACTGCAAATGCCTTCCAACAAGCTTGGAAAAGTGTGTTCTATATCTCTGCCAAACAAACTCCCCGGAGGTTGAGCTTTCAGAAGCAAGTTTAACTCTAAGGGAGGAAGCTGCAGAATGTGCCTCTCACATCTAGCCTGTAGGAATTCAGGTTGGCAAGTTCTATGGGGAAGCCCATTGCTGCCTATGGTGGAAACGGCATGGGAGATTTCAGTTTCAAAATCTCTGTGAAAAAGCGTCAGAGAAGCTTCTCCGTTTAGAATCCAGCATATCTCACTGAACCGAAGAAGTGGTAGTTAGAAGGGAGTTAGAGCTGCAAGCAGTTTGGTTTGGGAAATTAGACGCGAAATGAAACTGCAAATGCCTTCCAACAGGCTTGGAAAAATGTGTTCTATATCTCTGCCAAACAAACTCCCCGGAGGTTGAGCTTTCAGAAGCTAGTTTAACTCTAAGGGAGGAAGCAGCAGAATGTGCCTCTCACATCTAGCCTGTAGGAATTCAGGTTGGCAAGTTCTATGGGGAAGCCCATTGCTGCCTATGGTGGAAACGGCATGGGAGATTACAGTTTCAAAATCTCTGTGAAAAAGCGTCAGAGAAGCTTCTCCGTTTAGAATCCAGCATATCTCACTGAACCGAAGAAGTGGTAGTTAGAAGGGAGTTAGAGCTGCAAGCAGTTTGGTTTGGGAAATTAGATGCGAAATGACACTGCAAAGGCCTTCCAACAGGCTTGGAAAAGTGTGTTCTATATCTCTGCCAAACAGACTCCCCGGAGGTTGAGCTTTCAGAAGCAAGCTTACCTCTTAGGGAGGAAGCAGCAGAATGTGCCTCTCACATCTAGCCTGTAGGAATTCAGGTTGGCAAGTTCTATGGGGAAGCCCATTGCTGCCTATGGTGGAAACGGCATGGGAGATTTCAGTTTCAAAATCTCTGTGAAAAAGCGTCAGAGAAGCTTCTCCGTTTAGAATCCAGCATATCTCACTGAACCGAAGAAGTGGTAGTTAGAAGGCAGTTAGAGCTGCAAGCAGTTTGGTTTGGGAAATTAGACGCGAAATGAAACTGCAAATGCCTTCCAACAGGCTTGGAAAAGTGTGTTCTATATCTCTGCCAAACAGACTCCCTGGAGGTTGAGCTTTCAGAAGCTAGTTTAACTCTAAGGGAGGAAGCAGCAGAATGTGCCTCTCACATCTAGCCTGTAGGAATTCAGGTTGGCAAGTTCTATGGGGAAGCCCATTGCTGCCTATGGTGGAAACGGCATGGGAGATTTCAGTTTCAAAATCTCTGTGAAAAAGCGTCAGAGAAGCTTCTCCGTTTAGAATCCAGCATATGTCACTGAACCGAAGAAGTGGTAGTTAGAAGGGAGTTAGAGCTGCAAGCAGTTTGGTTTGGGAATTTAGACGCGAAATGAAAATGCAAATGCCTTCCAACAGGCTTGGAAAAGTGTGTTCTATATCTCTGCCAAACAGACTCCCCGGAGGTTGAGCTTTCAGAAGCTAGTTTAACTCTAAGGGAGGAAGCAGCAGAATGTGCCTCTCACATCTAGCCTGTAGGAATTCAGGTTGGCAAGTTCTATGGTGAAGCCCATTGCTGCCTATGGTGGAAACAGCATGGGAGATTTCAGTTTCAAAATCTCTGTGAAAAAGCGTCAGAGAAGCTTCTCCGTTTAGAATCCAGCATATCTCACTGAACCGAAGAAGTGGTAGTTAGAAGGCAGTTAGAGCTGCAAGCAGTTTGGTTTGGGAAATTAGACGCGAAATGAAACTGCAAATGCCTTCCAACAGGCTTGGAAAAGTGTGTTCTATATCTCTGCCAAACAGACTCCCTGGAGGTTGAGCTTTCAGAAGCTAGTTTAACTCTAAGGGAGGAAGCAGCAGAATGTGCCTCTCACATCTAGCCTGTAGGAATTCAGGTTGGCAAGTTCTATGGGGAAGCCCATTGCTGCCTATGGTGGAAACGGCATGGGAGATTTCAGTTTCAAAATCTCTGTGAAAAAGCGTCAGAGAAGCTTCTCCGTTTAGAATCCAGCATATCTCACTGAACCGAAGAAGTGGTAGTTAGAAGGGAGTTAGAGCTGCAAGCAGTTTGGTTTGGGAAATTAGACGCGAAATGAAACTGCAAATGCCTTCCAACAGGCTTGGAAAAGTGTGTTCTATATCTGTGCCAAACAGGGTCCCCGGAGGTTGAGCTTTCAGAAGCAAGTTTAACTCTAAGGGAGGAAGCAGCAGAATGTGCCTCTCACATCTAGCCTGTAGGAATTCAGGTTGGCAAGTTCTATGGGGAAGCCCATTGCTGCCTATGGTGGAAACGGCATGGGAGATTTCAGTTTCAAAATCTCTGTGAAAAAGCGTCAGAGAAGCTTCTCCGTTTAGAATCCAGCATATCTCACTGAACCGAAGAAGTGGTAGTTAGAAGGGAGTTAGAGCTGCAAGCAGTTTGGTTTGGGAAATTAGATGCGAAATGACACTGCAAAGGCCTTCCAACAGGCTTGGAAAAGTGTGTTCTATATCTCTGCCAAGCAGAGTCCCCGGAGGTTGAGCTTTCAGAAGCAAGCTTAACTGTTAGGGAGGAAGCAGCAGAATGTGCCTCTCACATCTAGCCAGTAGGAATTCAGGTTGGCAAGTTCTAAGGGGAAGCCCATTGCTGCCTATGGTGGAAACGGCATGGGAGATTTCAGTTTCAAAATCTCTGTGAAAAAGCGTCAGAGAAGCTTCTCCGTTTAGAATCCAGCATATCTCACTGAACTGAAGAAGTGGTAGTTAGAAGGCAGTTAGAGCTGCAAGCAGTTTGGTTTGGGAAATTAGACGCGAAATGAAACTGCAAATGCCTTCCAACAGGCTTGGAAAAGTGTGTTCTATATCTCTGCCAAACAGACTCCCCGGAGGTTGAGCTTTCAGAAGCTAGTTTAACTCTAAGGGAGGAAGCAGCAGAATGTGCCTCTCACATCTAGCCTGTAGGAATTCAGGTTGGCAAGTTCTATGGTGAAGCCCATTGCTGCCTATGGTGGAAACAGCATGGGAGATTTCAGTTTCAAAATCTCTGTGAAAAAGCGTCAGAGAAGCTTCTCCGTTTAGAATCCAGCATATCTCACTGAACCGAAGAAGTGGTAGTTAGAAGGCAGTTAGAGCTGCAAGCAGTTTGGTTTGGGAAATTAGACGCGAAATGAAACTGCAAATGCCTTCCAACAGGCTTGGAAAAGTGTGTTCTATATCTCTGCCAAACAGACTCCCTGGAGGTTGAGCTTTCAGAAGCTAGTTTAACTCTAAGGGAGGAAGCAGCAGAATGTGCCTCTCACATCTAGCCTGTAGGAATTCAGGTTGGCAAGTTCTATGGGGAAGCCCATTGCTGCCTATGGTGGAAACGGCATGGGAGATTTCAGTTTCAAAATCTCTGTGAAAAAGCGTCAGAGAAGCTTCTCCGTTTAGAATCCAGCATATCTCACTGAACCGAAGAAGTGGTAGTTAGAAGGGAGTTAGAGGTGCAAGCAGTTTGGTTTGGGAAATTAGACGCGAAATGAAACTGCAAATGCCTTCCAACAGGCTTGGAAAAGTGTGTTCTATATCTGTGCCAAACAGGGTCCCCGGAGGTTGAGCTTTCAGAAGCAAGTTTAACTCTAAGGGAGGAAGCAGCAGAATGTGCCTCTCACATCTAGCCTGTAGGAATTCAGGTTGGCAAGTTCTATGGGGAAGCCCATTGCTGCCTATGGTGGAAACGGCATGGGAGATTTCAGTTTCAAAATCTCTGTGAAAAAGCGTCAGAGAAGCTTCTCCGTTTAGAATCCAGCATATCTCACTGAACCGAAGAAGTGGTAGTTAGAAGGGAGTTAGAGCTGCAAGCAGTTTGGTTTGGGAAATTAGATGCGAAATGACACTGCAAAGGCCTTCCAACAGGCTTGGAAAAGTGTGTTCTATATCTCTGCCAAGCAGAGTCCCCGGAGGTTGAGCTTTCAGAAGCAAGCTTAACTGTTAGGGAGGAAGCAGCAGAATGTGCCTCTCACATCTAGCCAGTAGGAATTCAGGTTGGCAAGTTCTAAGGGGAAGCCCATTGCTGCCTATGGTGGAAACGGCATGGGAGATTTCAGTTTCAAAATCTCTGTGAAAAAGCGTCAGAGAAGCTTCTCCGTTTAGAATCCAGCATATCTCACTGAACTGAAGAAGTGGTAGTTAGAAGGCAGTTAGAGCTGCAAGCAGTTTGGTTTGGGAAATTAGACGCGAAATGAAACTGCAAATGCCTTCCAACAGGCTTGGAAAAGTGTGTTCTATATCTCTGCCAAACAGACTCCCTGGAGGTTGAGCTTTCAGAAGCTAGTTTAACTCTAAGGGAGGAAGCAGCAGAATGTGCCTCTCACATCTAGCCTGTAGGAATTCAGGTTGGCAAGTTCTATGGGGAAGCCCATTGCTGCCTATGGTGGAAACAGCATGGGAGATTTCAGTTTCAAAATCTCTGTGAAAAAGCGTCAGAGAAGCTTCTCCGTTTAGAATCCAGCATATCTCACTGAACCGAAGAAGTGGTAGTTAGAAGGGAGTTAGAGCTGCAAGCAGTTTGGTTTGGGAAATTAGACGCGAAATGAAACTGCAAATGCCTTCCAACAGGCTTGGAAGAGTGTGTTCTATATCTCTGCCAAACAAACTCCCCGGAGGTTGAGCTTTCAGAAGCAAGTTTAACTCTAAGGGAGGAAGCAGCAGAATGTGCCTCTCACATCTAGCCTGTAGGAATTCAGGTTGGCAAGTTCTATGTGGAAGCCCATTGCTGCCTATGGTGCAAACGGCATGGGAGATTTCAGTTTCAAAATCTCTGTGAAAAAGCGTCAGAGAAGCTTCTCCGTTTAAAATCCAGCATATCTCACTGAACCGAAGAAGTGGTAGTTAGAAGGGAGTTAGAGCTGCAAGCAGTTTGGTTTGGGAAATTAGACGCGAAATGAAACTGCAAATGCCTTCCAACAGGCTTGGAAAAGTGTGTTCTATATCTCTGCCAAACAAACTCCCCGGAGGTTGAGCTTTCAGAAGCTAGTTTAACTCTAAGGGAGGAAGCAGCAGAATGTGCCTCTCACATCTAGCCTGTAGGAATTCAGGTTGGCAAGTTCTATGGGGAAGCCCATTGCTGCCTATGGTGGAAACGGCATGGGAGATTTCAGTTTCAAAATCTCTGTGAAAAAGCGTCAGAGAAGCTTCTCCGTTTAGAATCCAGCATATCTCACTGAACCGAAGAAGTGGTAGTTAGAAGGCAGTTAGAGCTGCAAGCAGTTTGGTTTGGGAAATTAGACGCGAAATGAAACTGCAAATGCCTTCCAACAGGCTTGGAAAAGTGTGTTCTATATCTCTGCCAAACAGACTCCCTGGAGGTTGAGCTTTCAGAAGCTAGTTTAACTCTAAGGGAGGAAGCAGCAGAATGTGCCTCTCACATCTAGCCTGTAGGAATTCAGGTTGGCAAGTTCTATGGGGAAGCCCATTGCTGCCTATGGTGGAAACGGCATGGGAGATTTCAGTTTCAAAATCTCTGTGAAAAAGCGTCAGAGAAGCTTCTCCGTTTAGAATCCAGCATATCTCACTGAACCGAAGAAGTGGTAGTTAGAAGGGAGTTAGAGCTGCAAGCAGTTTGGTTTAGGAAATTAGATGCGAAATGACACTGCAAAGGCCTTCCAACAGGCTTGGAAAAGTGTGTTCTATATCTCTGCCAAGCAGACTCCCCGGAGGTTGAGCTTTCAGAAGCAAGCTTAACTCTTAGGGAGGAAGCAGCAGAATGTGCCTCTCACATCTAGCCTGTAGGAATTCAGGTTGGCAAGTTCTATGGGGAAGCCCATTGCTGCCTATGGTGGAAACGGCATGGGAGATTTCAGTTTCAAAATCTCTGTGAAAAAGCGTCAGAGAAGCTTCTCCGTTTAGAATCCAGCATATCTCACTGAACCGAAGAAGTGGTAGTTAGAAGGCAGTTAGAGCTGCAAGCAGTTTGGTTTGGGAAATTAGACGCGAAATGAAACTGCAAATGCCTTCCAACAAGCTTGGAAAAGTGTGTTCTATATCTCTGCCAAACAAACTCCCCGGAGGTTGAGCTTTCAGAAGCAAGTTTAACTCTAAGGGAGGAAGCTGCAGAATGTGCCTCTCACATCTAGCCTGTAGGAATTCAGGTTGGCAAGTTCTATGGGGAAGCCCATTGCTGCCTATGGTGGAAACGGCATGGGAGATTTCAGTTTCAAAATCTCTGTGAAAAAGCGTCAGAGAAGCTTCTCCGTTTAGAATCCAGCATATCTCACTGAACCGAAGAAGTGGTAGTTAGAAGGGAGTTAGAGCTGCAAGCAGTTTGGTTTGGGAAATTAGACGCGAAATGAAACTGCAAATGCCTTCCAACAGGCTTGGAAAAATGTGTTCTATATCTCTGCCAAACAAACTCCCCGGAGGTTGAGCTTTCAGAAGCTAGTTTAACTCTAAGGGAGGAAGCAGCAGAATGTGCCTCTCACATCTAGCCTGTAGGAATTCAGGTTGGCAAGTTCTATGGGGAAGCCCATTGCTGCCTATGGTGGAAACGGCATGGGAGATTACAGTTTCAAAATCTCTGTGAAAAAGCGTCAGAGAAGCTTCTCCGTTTAGAATCCAGCATATCTCACTGAACCGAAGAAGTGGTAGTTAGAAGGGAGTTAGAGCTGCAAGCAGTTTGGTTTGGGAAATTAGATGCGAAATGACACTGCAAAGGCCTTCCAACAGGCTTGGAAAAGTGTGTTCTATATCTCTGCCAAACAGACTCCCCGGAGGTTGAGCTTTCAGAAGCAAGCTTACCTCTTAGGGAGGAAGCAGCAGAATGTGCCTCTCACATCTAGCCTGTAGGAATTCAGGTTGGCAAGTTCTATGGGGAAGCCCATTGCTGCCTATGGTGGAAACGGCATGGGAGATTTCAGTTTCAAAATCTCTGTGAAAAAGCGTCAGAGAAGCTTCTCCGTTTAGAATCCAGCATATCTCACTGAACCGAAGAAGTGGTAGTTAGAAGGCAGTTAGAGCTGCAAGCAGTTTGGTTTGGGAAATTAGACGCGAAATGAAACTGCAAATGCCTTCCAACAGGCTTGGAAAAGTGTGTTCTATATCTCTGCCAAACAGACTCCCTGGAGGTTGAGCTTTCAGAAGCTAGTTTAACTCTAAGGGAGGAAGCAGCAGAATGTGCCTCTCACATCTAGCCTGTAGGAATTCAGGTTGGCAAGTTCTATGGGGAAGCCCATTGCTGCCTATGGTGGAAACGGCATGGGAGATTTCAGTTTCAAAATCTCTGTGAAAAAGCGTCAGAGAAGCTTCTCCGTTTAGAATCCAGCATATCTCACTGAACCGAAGAAGTGGTAGTTAGAAGGGAGTTAGAGCTGCAAGCAGTTTGGTTTGGGAATTTAGACGCGAAATGAAAATGCAAATGCCTTCCAACAGGCTTGGAAAAGTGTGTTCTATATCTCTGCCAAACAGACTCCCCGGAGGTTGAGCTTTCAGAAGCTAGTTTAACTCTAAGGGAGGAAGCAGCAGAATGTGCCTCTCACATCTAGCCTGTAGGAATTCAGGTTGGCAAGTTCTATGGTGAAGCCCATTGCTGCCTATGGTGGAAACAGCATGGGAGATTTCAGTTTCAAAATCTCTGTGAAAAAGCGTCAGAGAAGCTTCTCCGTTTAGAATCCAGCATATCTCACTGAACCGAAGAAGTGGTAGTTAGAAGGCAGTTAGAGCTGCAAGCAGTTTGGTTTGGGAAATTAGACGCGAAATGAAACTGCAAATGCCTTCCAACAGGCTTGGAAAAGTGTGTTCTATATCTCTGCCAAACAGACTCCCTGGAGGTTGAGCTTTCAGAAGCTAGTTTAACTCTAAGGGAGGAAGCAGCAGAATGTGCCTCTCACATCTAGCCTGTAGGAATTCAGGTTGGCAAGTTCTATGGGGAAGCCCATTGCTGCCTATGGTGGAAACGGCATGGGAGATTTCAGTTTCAAAATCTCTGTGAAAAAGCGTCAGAGAAGCTTCTCCGTTTAGAATCCAGCATATCTCACTGAACCGAAGAAGTGGTAGTTAGAAGGGAGTTAGAGCTGCAAGCAGTTTGGTTTGGGAAATTAGACGCGAAATGAAACTGCAAATGCCTTCCAACAGGCTTGGAAAAGTGTGTTCTATATCTGTGCCAAACAGGGTCCCCGGAGGTTGAGCTTTCAGAAGCAAGTTTAACTCTAAGGGAGGAAGCAGCAGAATGTGCCTCTCACATCTAGC
Organism: Cynocephalus volans; assembly: GCF_027409185.1. Lineage (NCBI taxonomy): Eukaryota > Metazoa > Chordata > Mammalia > Dermoptera > Cynocephalidae > Cynocephalus > Cynocephalus volans. The sequence goes on from NW_026902414.1 coordinate 100,071, forward strand.
CTGTAGGAATTCAGGTTGGCAAGTTCTATGGGGAAGCCCATTGCTGCCTATGGTGGAAACGGCATGGGAGATTTCAGTTTCAAAATCTCTGTGAAAAAGCGTCAGAGAAGCTTCTCCGTTTAGAATCCAGCATATCTCACTGAACCGAAGAAGTGGTAGTTAGAAGGGAGTTAGAGCTGCAAGCAGTTTGGTTTGGGAAATTAGATGCGAAATGACACTGCAAAGGCCTTCCAACAGGCTTGGAAAAGTGTGTTCTATATCTCTGCCAAGCAGAGTCCCCGGAGGTTGAGCTTTCAGAAGCAAGCTTAACTGTTAGGGAGGAAGCAGCAGAATGTGCCTCTCACATCTAGCCAGTAGGAATTCAGGTTGGCAAGTTCTAAGGGGAAGCCCATTGCTGCCTATGGTGGAAACGGCATGGGAGATTTCAGTTTCAAAATCTCTGTGAAAAAGCGTCAGAGAAGCTTCTCCGTTTAGAATCCAGCATATCTCACTGAACTGAAGAAGTGGTAGTTAGAAGGCAGTTAGAGCTGCAAGCAGTTTGGTTTGGGAAATTAGACGCGAAATGAAACTGCAAATGCCTTCCAACAGGCTTGGAAAAGTGTGTTCTATATCTCTGCCAAACAGACTCCCTGGAGGTTGAGCTTTCAGAAGCTAGTTTAACTCTAAGGGAGGAAGCAGCAGAATGTGCCTCTCACATCTAGCCTGTAGGAATTCAGGTTGGGAAGTTCTATGGGGAAGCCCATTGCTGCCTATGGTGGAAACAGCATGGGAGATTTCAGTTTCAAAATCTCTGTGAAAAAGCGTCAGAGAAGCTTCTCCGTTTAGAATCCAGCATATCTCACTGAACCGAAGAAGTGGTAGTTAGAAGGGAGTTAGAGCTGCAAGCAGTTTGGTTTGGGAAATTAGACGCGAAATGAAACTGCAAATGCCTTCCAACAGGCTTGGAAAAGTGTGTTCTATATCTCTGCCAAACACACTCGCCGGAGGTTGAGCTTTCAGAAGCAAGTATAACTCTAAGGGAGGAAGCAGCAGAATGTGCCTCTCACATCTAGCCTGTAGGAATTCAGGTTGGCAAGTTCTATGGGGAAGCCCATTGCTGCCTATGGTGGAAACGGCATGGGAGATTTCAGTTTCAAAATCTCTGTGAAAAAGCGTCAGAGAAGCTTCTCCGTTTAGAATCCAGCATATCTCACTGAACCGAAGAAGTGGTAGTTAGAAGGGAGTTAGAGCTGCAAGCAGTTTGGTTTGGGAAATTAGATGCGAAATGACACTGCAAAGGCCTTCCAACAGGCTTGGAAAAGTGTGTTCTATATCTCTGCCAAACAGAGTCCCCGGAGGTTGAGCTTTCAGAAGCATGCTTAACTGTTAGGGAGGAAGCAGCAGAATGTGCCTCTCACATCTAGCCTGTAGGAATTCAGGTTGGCAAGTTCTAAGGGGAAGCCCATTGCTGCCTATGGTGGAAACGGCATGGGAGATTTCAGTTTCAAAATCTCTGTGAAAAAGCGTCAGAGAAGCTTCTCCGTTTAGAATCCAGCATATCTCACTGAACCGAAGAAGTGGTAGTTAGAAGGCAGTTAGAGCTGCAAGCAGTTTGGTTTGGGAAATTAGACGCGAAATGAAACTGCAAATGCCTTCCAACAGGCTTGGAAAAGTGTGTTCTATATCTCTGCCAAACAGACTCCCTGGAGGTTGAGCTTTCAGAAGCTAGTTTAACTCTAAGGGAGGAAGCAGCAGAATGTGCCTCTCACATCTAGCCTGTAGGAATTCAGGTTGGCAAGTTCTATGGGGAAGCCCATTGCTGCCTATGGTGGAAACGGCATGGGAGATTTCAGTTTCAAAATCTCTGTGAAAAAGCGTCAGAGAAGCTTCTCCGTTTAGAATCCAGCATATCTCACTGAACCGAAGAAGTGGTAGTTAGAAGGCAGTTAGAGCTGCAAGCAGTTTGGTTTGGGAAATTAGACGCGAAATGAAACTGCAAATGCCTTCCAACAGGCTTGGAAAAGTGTGTTCTATATCTCTGCCAAACAGACTCCCTGGAGGTTGAGCTTTCAGAAGCTAGTTTAACTCTAAGGGAGGAAGCAGCAGAATGTGCCTCTCACATCTAGCCTGTAGGAATTCAGGTTGGCAAGTTCTATGGGGAAGCCCATTGCTGCCTATGGTGGAAACGGCATGGGAGATTTCAGTTTCAAAATCTCTGTGAAAAAGCGTCAGAGAAGCTTCTCCGTTTAGAATCCAGCATATCTCACTGAACCGAAGAAGTGGTAGTTAGAAGGGAGTTAGAGCTGCAAGCAGTTTGGTTTGGGAAATTAGACGCGAAATGAAACTGCAAATGCCTTCCAACAGGCTTGGAAAAGTGTGTTCTATATCTCTGCCAAACAAACTCCCCGGAGGTTGAGCTTTCAGAAGCAAGTTTAACTCTAAGGGAGGAAGCAGCAGAATGTGCCTCTCACATCTAGCCTGTAGGAATTCAGGTTGGCAAGTTCTATGTGGAAGCCCATTGCTGCCTATGGTGCAAACGGCATGGGAGATTTCAGTTTCAAAATCTCTGTGAAAAAGCGTCAGAGAAGCTTCTCCGTTTAAAATCCAGCATATCTCACTGAACCGAAGAAGTGGTAGTTAGAAGGGAGTTAGAGCTGCAAGCAGTTTGGTTTGGGAAATTAGACGCGAAATGAAACTGCAAATGCCTTCCAACAGGCTTGGAAAAGTGTGTTCTATATCTCTGCCAAACAAACTCCCCGGAGGTTGAGCTTTCAGAAGCTAGTTTAACTCTAAGGGAGGAAGCAGCAGAATGTGCCTCTCACATCTAGCCTGTAGGAATTCAGGTTGGCAAGTTCTATGGGGAAGCCCATTGCTGCCTATGGTGGAAACGGCATGGGAGATTTCAGTTTCAAAATCTCTGTGAAAAAGCGTCAGAGAAGCTTCTCCGTTTAGAATCCAGCATATCTCACTGAACCGAAGAAGGGGTAGTTAGAAGGCAGTTAGAGCTGCAAGCAGTTTGGTTTGGGAAATTAGACGCGAAATGAAACTTCAAATGCCTTCCAACAGGCTTGGAAAAGTGTGTTCTATATCTCTGCCAAACAGACTCCCTGGAGGTTGAGCTTTCAGAAGCTAGTTTAACTCTAAGGGAGGAAGCAGCAGAATGTGCCTCTCACATCTAGCCTGTAGGAATTCAGGTTGGCAAGTTCTATGGGGAAGCCCATTGCTGCCTATGGTGGAAACGGCATGGGAGATTTCAGTTTCAAAATCTCTGTGAAAAAGCGTCAGAGAAGCTTCTCCGTTTAGAATCCAGCATATCTCACTGAACCGAAGAAGTGGTAGTTAGAAGGGAGTTAGAGCTGCAAGCAGTTTGGTTTAGGAAATTAGATGCGAAATGACACTGCAAAGGCCTTCCAACAGGCTTGGAAAAGTGTGTTCTATATCTCTGCCAAGCAGACTCCCCGGAGGTTGAGCTTTCAGAAGCAAGCTTAACTCTTAGGGAGGAAGCAGCAGAATGTGCCTCTCACATCTAGCCTGTAGGAATTCAGGTTGGCAAGTTCTATGGGGAAGCCCATTGCTGCCTATGGTGGAAACGGCATGGGAGATTTCAGTTTCAAAATCTCTGTGAAAAAGCGTCAGAGAAGCTTCTCCGTTTAGAATCCAGCATATCTCACTGAACCGAAGAAGTGGTAGTTAGAAGGCAGTTAGAGCTGCAAGCAGTTTGGTTTGGGAAATTAGACGCGAAATGAAACTGCAAATGCCTTCCAACAAGCTTGGAAAAGTGTGTTCTATATCTCTGCCAAACAAACTCCCCGGAGGTTGAGCTTTCAGAAGCAAGTTTAACTCTAAGGGAGGAAGGTGCAGAATGTGCCTCTCACATCTAGCCTGTAGGAATTCAGGTTGGCAAGTTCTATGGGGAAGCCCATTGCTGCCTATGGTGGAAACGGCATGGGAGATTTCAGTTTCAAAATCTCTGTGAAAAAGCGTCAGAGAAGCTTCTCCGTTTAGAATCCAGCATATCTCACTGAACCGAAGAAGTGGTAGTTAGAAGGGAGTTAGAGCTGCAAGCAGTTTGGTTTGGGAAATTAGACGCGAAATGAAACTGCAAATGCCTTCCAACAGGCTTGGAAAAATGTGTTCTATATCTCTGCCAAACAAACTCCCCGGAGGTTGAGCTTTCAGAAGCTAGTTTAACTCTAAGGGAGGAAGCAGCAGAATGTGCCTCTCACATCTAGCCTGTAGGAATTCAGGTTGGCAAGTTCTATGTGGAAGCCCATTGCTGCCTATGGTGCAAACGGCATGGGAGATTTCAGTTTCAAAATCTCTGTGAAAAAGCGTCAGAGAAGCTTCTCCGTTTAGAATCCAGCATATCTCACTGAACCGAAGAAGGGGTAGTTAGAAGGCAGTTAGAGCTGCAAGCAGTTTGGTTTGGGAAATTAGACGCGAAATGAAACTGCAAATGCCTTCCAACAGGCTTGGAAAAGTGTGTTCTATATCTCTGCCAAACAGACTCCCTGGAGGTGGAGCTTTCAGAAGCTAGTTTAACTCTAAGGGAGGAAGCAGCAGAATGTGCCTCTCACATCTAGCCTGTAGGAATTCAGGTTGGCAAGTTCTATGGGGAAGCCCATTGCTGCCTATGGTGGAAACGGCATGGGAGATTTCAGTTTCAAAATCTCTGTGAAAAAGCGTCAGAGAAGCTTCTCCGTTTAGAATCCAGCATATCTCACTGAACCGAAGAAGTGGTAGTTAGAAGGGAGTTAGAGCTGCAAGCAGTTTGGTTTGGGAATTTAGACGCGAAATGAAAATGCAAATGCCTTCCAACAGGCTTGGAAAAGTGTGTTCTATATCTCTGCCAAACAGACTCCCCGGAGGTTGAGCTTTCAGAAGCTAGTTTAACTCTAAGGGAGGAAGCAGCAGAATGTGCCTCTCACATCTAGCCTGTAGGAATTCAGGTTGGCAAGTTCTATGGTGAAGCCCATTGCTGCCTATGGTGGAAACAGCATGGGAGATTTCAGTTTCAAAATCTCTGTGAAAAAGCGTCAGAGAAGCTTCTCCGTTTAGAATCCAGCATATCTCACTGAACCGAAGAAGTGGTAGTTAGAAGGCAGTTAGAGCTGCAAGCAGTTTGGTTTGGGAAATTAGACGCGAAATGAAACTGCAAATGCCTTCCAACAGGCTTGGAAAAGTGTGTTCTATATCTCTGCCAAACAGACTCCCTGGAGGTTGAGCTTTCAGAACCTAGTTTAACTCTAAGGGAGGAAGCAGCAGAATGTGCCTCTCACATCTAGCCTGTAGGAATTCAGGTTGGCAAGTTCTATGGGGAAGCCCATTGCTGCCTATGGTGGAAACGGCATGGGAGATTTCAGTTTCAAAATCTCTGTGAAAAAGCGTCAGAGAAGCTTCTCCGTTTAGAATCCAGCATATCTCACTGAACCGAAGAAGTGGTAGTTAGAAGGGAGTTAGAGCTGCAAGCAGTTTGGTTTGGGAAATTAGACGCGAAATGAAACTGCAAATGCCTTCCAACAGGCTTGGAAAAGTGTGTTCTATATCTCTGCCAAACACACTCGCCGGAGGTTGAGCTTTCAGAAGCAAGTTTAACTCTAAGGGAGGAAGCAGCAGAATGTGCCTCTCACATCTAGCCTGTAGGAATTCAGGTTGGCAAGTTCTATGGGGAAGCCCATTGCTGCCTATGGTGGAAACGGCATGGGAGATTTCAGTTTCAAAATCTCTGTGAAAAAGCGTCAGAGAAGCTTCTCCGTTTAGAATCCAGCATATCTCACTGAACCGAAGAAGTGGTAGTTAGAAGGGAGTTAGAGCTGCAAGCAGTTTGGTTTGGGAAATTAGATGCGAAATGACACTGCAAAGGCCTTCCAACAGGCTTGGAAAAGTGTGTTCTATATCTCTGCCAAACAGAGTCCCCGGAGGTTGAGCTTTCAGAAGCAAGCTTAACTGTTAGGGAGGAAGCAGCAGAATGTGCCTCTCACATCTAGCCAGTAGGAATTCAGGTTGGCAAGTTCTAAGGGGAAGCCCATTGCTGCCTATGGTGGAAACGGCATGGGAGATTTCAGTTTCAAAATCTCTGTGAAAAAGCGTCAGAGAAGCTTCTCCGTTTAGAATCCAGCATATCTCACTGAACTGAAGAAGTGGTAGTTAGAAGGCAGTTAGAGCTGCAAGCAGTTTGGTTTGGGAAATTAGACGCGAAATGAAACTGCAAATGCCTTCCAACAGGCTTGGAAAAGTGTGTTCTATATCTCTGCCAAACAGACTCCCTGGAGGTTGAGCTTTCAGAAGCTAGTTTAACTCTAAGGGAGGAAGCAGCAGAATGTGCCTCTCACATCTAGCCTGTAGGAATTCAGGTTGGCAAGTTCTATGGGGAAGCCCATTGCTGCCTATGGTGGAAACAGCATGGGAGATTTCAGTTTCAAAATCTCTGTGAAAAAGCGTCAGAGAAGCTTCTCCGTTTAGAATCCAGCATATCTCACTGAACCGAAGAAGTGGTAGTTAGAAGGGAGTTAGAGCTGCAAGCAGTTTGGTTTGGGAAATTAGACGCGAAATGAAACTGCAAATGCCTTCCAACAGGCTTGGAAAAGTGTGTTCTATATCTCTGCCAAACACACTCGCCGGAGGTTGAGCTTTCAGAAGCAAGTATAACTCTAAGGGAGGAAGCAGCAGAATGTGCCTCTCACATCTAGCCTGTAGGAATTCAGGTTGGCAAGTTCTATGGGGAAGCCCATTGCTGCCTATGGTGGAAACGGCATGGGAGATTTCAGTTTCAAAATCTCTGTGAAAAAGCGTCAGAGAAGCTTCTCCGTTTAGAATCCAGCATATCTCACTGAACCGAAGAAGTGGTAGTTAGAAGGGAGTTAGAGCTGCAAGCAGTTTGGTTTGGGAAATTAGATGCGAAATGACACTGCAAAGGCCTTCCAACAGGCTTGGAAAAGTGTGTTCTATATCTCTGCCAAACAGAGTCCCCGGAGGTTGAGCTTTCAGAAGCATGCTTAACTGTTAGGGAGGAAGCAGCAGAATGTGCCTCTCACATCTAGCCTGTAGGAATTCAGGTTGGCAAGTTCTAAGGGGAAGCCCATTGCTGCCTATGGTGGAAACGGCATGGGAGATTTCAGTTTCAAAATCTCTGTGAAAAAGCGTCAGAGAAGCTTCTCCGTTTAGAATCCAGCATATCTCACTGAACCGAAGAAGTGGTAGTTAGAAGGCAGTTAGAGCTGCAAGCAGTTTGGTTTGGGAAATTAGACGCGAAATGAAACTGCAAATGCCTTCCAACAGGCTTGGAAAAGTGTGTTCTATATCTCTGCCAAACAGACTCCCTGGAGGTTGAGCTTTCAGAAGCTAGTTTAACTCTAAGGGAGGATGCAGCAGAATGTGCCTCTCACATCTAGCCTGTAGGAATTCAGGTTGGCAAGTTCTATGGGGAAGCCCATTGCTGCCTATGGTGGAAACGGCATGGGAGATTTCAGTTTCAAAATCTCTGTGAAAAAGCGTCAGAGAAGCTTCTCCGTTTAGAATCCAGCATATCTCACTGAACCGAAGAAGTGGTAGTTAGAAGGCAGTTAGAGCTGCAAGCAGTTTGGTTTGGGAAATTAGACGCGAAATGAAACTGCAAATGCCTTCCAACAGGCTTGGAAAAGTGTGTTCTATATCTCTGCCAAACAGACTCCCTGGAGGTTGAGCTTTCAGAAGCTAGTTTAACTCTAAGGGAGGAAGCAGCAGAATGTGCCTCTCACATCTAGCCTGTAGGAATTCAGGTTGGCAAGTTCTATGGGGAAGCCCATTGCTGCCTATGGTGGAAACGGCATGGGAGATTTCAGTTTCAAAATCTCTGTGAAAAAGCGTCAGAGAAGCTTCTCCGTTTAGAATCCAGCATATCTCACTGAACCGAAGAAGTGGTAGTTAGAAGGGAGTTAGAGCTGCAAGCAGTTTGGTTTGGGAAATTAGACGCGAAATGAAACTGCAAATGCCTTCCAACAGGCTTGGAAAAGTGTGTTCTATATCTCTGCCAAACACACTCACCGGAGGTTGAGCTTTCAGAAGCAAGTTTAACTCTAAGGGAGGAAGCAGCAGAATGTGCCTCTCACATCTAGCCTGTAGGAATTCAGGTTGGCAAGTTCTATGGGGAAGCCCATTGCTGCCTATGGTGGAAACGGCATGGGAGATTTCAGTTTCAAAATCTCTGTGAAAAAGCGTCAGAGAAGCTTCTCCGTTTAGAATCCAGCATATCTCACTGAACCGAAGAAGTGGTAGTTAGAAGGGAGTTAGAGCTGCAAGCAGTTTGGTTTGGGAAATTAGATAAGAAATGACACTGCAAAGGCCTTCCAACAGGCTTGGAAAAGTGTGTTCTATATCTCTGCCAAACAGAGTCCCCGGAGGTTGAGCTTTCAGAAGCAAGCTTAACTGTTAGGGAGGAAGCAGCAGAATGTGCCTCTCACATCTAGCCTGTAGGAATTCAGGTTGGCAAGTTCTAAGGGGAAGCCCATTGCTGCCTATGGTGGAAACGGCATGGGAGATTTCAGTTTCAAAATCTCTGTGAAAAAGCGTCAGAGAAGCTTCTCCGTTTAGAATCCAGCATATCTCACTGAACCGAAGAAGTGGTAGTTAGAAGGCAGTTAGAGCTGCAAGCAGTTTGGTTTGGGAAATTAGACGCGAAATGAAACTGCAAATGCCTTCCAACAGGCTTGGAAAAGTGTGTTCTATATCTCTGCCAAACAGACTCCCTGGAGGTTGAGCTTTCAGAAGCTAGTTTAACTCTAAGGGAGGAAGCAGCAGAATGTGCCTCTCACATCTAGCCTGTAGGAATTCAGGTTGGCAAGTTCTATGGGGAAGCCCATTGCTGCCTATGGTGGAAACAGCATGGGAGATTTCAGTTTCAAAATCTCTGTGAAAAAGCGTCAGAGAAGCTTCTCCGTTTAGAATCCAGCATATCTCACTGAACCGAAGAAGTGGTAGTTAGAAGGCAGTTAGAGCTGCAAGCAGTTTGGTTTGGGAAATTAGACGCGAAATGAAACTGCAAATGCCTTCCAACAGGCTTGGAAAAGTGTGTTCTATATCTCTGCCAAACAGACTCCCTGGAGGTTGAGCTTTCAGAAGCTAGTTTAACTCTAAGGGAGGAAGCAGCAGAATGTGCCTCTCACATCTAGCCTGTAGGAATTCAGGTTGGCAAGTTCTATGGGGAAGCCCATTGCTGCCTATGGTGGAAACGGCATGGGAGATTTCAGTTTCAAAATCTCTGTGAAAAAGCGTCAGAGAAGCTTCTCCGTTTAGAATCCAGCATATCTCACTGAACCGAAGAAGTGGTAGTTAGAAGGGAGTTAGAGCTGCAAGCAGTTTGGTTTGGGAAATTAGACGCGGAATGAAACTGCAAATGCCTTCCAACAGGCTTGGAAAAGTGTGTTCTATATCTCTGCCAAACACACTCGCCGGAGGTTGAGCTTTCAGAAGCAAGTTTAACTCTAAGGGAGGAAGCAGCAGAATGTGCCTCTCACATCTAGCCTGTAGGAATTCAGGTTGGCAAGTTCTATGGGGAAGCCCATTGCTGCCTAGGGTGGAAACGGCATGGGAGATTTCAGTTTCAAAATCTCTGTGAAAAAGCGTCAGAGAAGCTTCTCCGTTTAGAATCCAGCATATCTCACTGAACCGAAGAAGTGGTAGTTAGAAGGGAGTTAGAGCTGCAAGCAGTTTGGTTTGGGAAATTAGATGCGAAATGACACTGCAAAGGCCTTCCAACAGGCTTGGAAAAGTGTGTTCTATATCTGTGCCAAACAGAGTCCCCGGAGGTTGAGCTTCAGAAGCAAGCTTAACTGTTAGGGAGGAAGCAGCAGAATGTGCCTCTCACATCTAGCCTGTAGGAATTCAGTTTGGCAAGTTCTATGGGGAAGCCCATTGCTGCCTATGGTGGAAACGGCATGGGAGATTTCAGTTTCAAAATCTCTGTGAAAAAGCGTCAGAGAAGCTTCTCCGTTTAGAATCCAGCATATCTCACTGAACCGAAGAAGTGGTAGTTAGAAGGGAGTTAGAGCTGCAAGCAGTTTGGTTTGGGAAATTAGATGCGAAATGACACTGCAAAGGCCTTCCAACAGGCTTGGAAAAGTGTGTTCTATATCTGTGCCAAACAGAGTCCCCGGAGGTTGAGCTTTCAGAAGCAAGCTTAACTGTTAGGGAGGAAGCAGCAGAATGTGCCTCTCACATGTAGCCTGTAGGAATTCAGGTTGGCAAGTTCTATGGGGAAGCCCATTGCTGCCTATGGTGGAAACGGCATGGGAGATTTCAGTTTCAAAATGTCTGTGAAAAAGCGTCAGAGAAGCTTCTTCGTTTAGAATCCAGCATATCTCACTGAACCGAAGAAGTGGTAGTTAGAAGGCAGTTAGAGCTGCAAGCAGTTTGGTTTGGGAAATTAGACGCGAAATGAAACTGCAAATGCCTTCCAACAGGCTTGGAAAAGTGTGTTCTATATCTCTGCCAAACAGACTCCCTGGAGGTTGAGCTTTCAGAAGCTAGTTTAACTCTAAGGGAGGAAGCAGCAGAATGTGCCTCTCACATCTAGCCTGTAGGAATTCAGGTTGGCAAGTTCTATGGGGAAGCCCATTGCTGCCTATGGTGGAAACAGCATGGGAGATTTCAGTTTCAAAATCTCTGTGAAAAAGCGTCAGAGAAGCTTCTCCGTTTAGAATCCAGCATATCTCACTGAACCGAAGAAGTGGTAGTTAGAAGGGAGTTAGAGCTGCAAGCAGTTTGGTTTGGGAAATTAGACGCGAAATGAAACTGCAAATGCCTTCCAACAGGCTTGGAAAAGTGTGTTCTATATCTCTGCCAAACACACTCGCCGGAGGTTGAGCTTTCAGAAGCAAGTTTAACTCTAAGGGAGGAAGCAGCAGAATGTGCCTCTCACATCTAGCCTGTAGGAATTCAGGTTGGCAAGTTCTAAGGGGAAGCCCATTGCTGCCTATGGTGGAAACGGCATGGGAGATTTCAGTTTCAAAATCTCTGTGAAAAAGCGTCAGAGAAGCTTCTCCGTTTAGAATCCAGCATATCTCACTGAACCGAAGAAGTGGTAGTTAGAAGGCAGTTAGAGCTGCAAGCAGTTTGGTTTGGGAAATTAGACGCGAAATGAAACTGCAAATGCCTTCCAACAGGCTTGGAAAAGTGTGTTCTATATCTCTGCCAAACAGACTCCCTGGAGGTTGAGCTTTCAGAAGCTAGTTTAACTCTAAGGGAGGAAGCAGCAGAATGTGCCTCTCACATCTAGCCTGTAGGAATTCAGGTTGGCAAGTTCTATGGGGAAGCCCATTGCTGCCTATGGTGGAAACAGCATGGGAGATTTCAGTTTCAAAATCTCTGTGAAAAAGCGTCAGAGAAGCTTCTCCGTTTAGAATCCAGCATATCTCACTGAACCGAAGAAGTGGTAGTTAGAAGGGAGTTAGAGCTGCAAGCAGTTTGGTTTGGGAAATTAGACGCGAAATGAAACTGCAAATGCCTTCCAACAGGCTTGGAAAAATGTGTTCTATATCTCTGCCAAACACACTCGCCGGAGGTTGAGCTTTCAGAAGCAAGTTTAACTCTAAGGGAGGAAGCAGCAGAATGTGCCTCTCACATCTAGCCTGTAGGAATTCAGGTTGGCAAGTTCTAAGGGGAAGCCCATTGCTGCCTATGGTGGAAACGGCATGGGAGATTTCAGTTTCAAAATCTCTGTGAAAAAGCGTCAGAGAAGCTTCTCCGTTTAGAATCCAGCATATCTCACTGAACCGAAGAAGTGGTAGTTAGAAGGCAGTTAGAGCTGCAAGCAGTTTGGTTTGGGAAATTAGACGCGAAATGAAACTGCAAATGCCTTCCAACAGGCTTGGAAAAGTGTGTTCTATATCTCTGCCAAACAGACTCCCTGGAGGTTGAGCTTTCAGAAGCTAGTTTAACTCTAAGGGAGGAAGCAGCAGAATGTGCCTCTCACATCTAGCCTGTAGGAATTCAGGTTGGCAAGTTCTATGGGGAAGCCCATTGCTGCCTATGGTGGAAACGGCATGGGAGATTTCAGTTTCAAAATCTCTGTGAAAAAGCGTCAGAGAAGCTTCTCCGTTTAGAATCCAGCAAATCTCACTGAACCGAAGAAGTGGTAGTTAGAAGGCAGTTAGAGCTGCAAGCAGTTTGGTTTGGGAAATTAGACGCGAAATGAAACTGCAAATGCCTTCCAACAGGCTTGGAAAAGTGTGTTCTATATCTCTGCCAAACAGACTCCCTGGAGGTTGAGCTTTCAGAAGCTAGTTTAACTCTAAGGGAGGAAGCAGCAGAATGTGCCTCTCACATCTAGCCTGTAGGAATTCAGGTTGGCAAGTTCTATGGGGAAGCCCATTGCTGCCTATGGTGGAAACGGCATGGGAGATTTCAGTTTCAAAATCTCTGTGAAAAAGCGTCAGAGAAGCTTCTCCGTTTAGAATCCAGCATATCTCACTGAACCGAAGAAGTGGTAGTTAGAAGGGAGTTAGAGCTGCAAGCAGTTTGGTTTGGGAAATTAGACGCGAAATGAAACTGCAAATGCCTTCCAACAGGCTTGGAAAAGTGTGTTCTATATCTCTGCCAAACACACTCGCCGGAGGTTGAGCTTTCAGAAGCAAGTTTAACTCTAAGGGAGGAAGCAGCAGAATGTGCCTCTCACATCTAGCCTGTAGGAATTCAGGTTGGCAAGTTCTATGGGGAAGCCCATTGCTGCCTATGGTGGAAACGGCATGGGAGATTTCAGTTTCAAAATCTCTGTGAAAAAGCGTCAGAGAAGCTTCTCCGTTTAGAATCCAGCATATCTCACTGAACCGAAGAAGTGGTAGTTAGAAGGGAGTTAGAGCTGCAAGCAGTTTGGTTTGGGAAATTAGATGCGAAATGACACTGCAAAGGCCTTCCAACAGGCTTGGAAAAGTGTGTTCTATATCTGTGCCAAACAGACTCCCCGGAGGTTGAGCTTTCAGAAGCAAGCTTAACTGTTAGGGAGGAAGCAGCAGAATTTGCCTCTCACATCTAGCCTGTAGGAAATCAGGTTGGCAAGTTCTATGGGGAAGCCCATTGCTGCCTATGGTGGAAACGGCATGGGAGATTTCAGTTTCAAAATCTCTGTGAAAAAGCGTCAGAGAAGCTTCTCCGTTTATTTTTTTTTTTTTATTTTTTTTTTTTTTATTTTATTTTTTTTTTTTTAAATTTTATTTTGTCGATATACATTGTAGCTGATTAATGCTCCCCATCACCAAAACCTCCCTCCCTTCTCCCTCCCCCCTCCCCCCCAACAATGTCCTTTCTGTTTGCTTGTTGTATCAACTTCAAATAATTGTTGTTGTTATATCTTCTTCCCCCCCCCCCCCGGTTTGTGTGTGTGTGTGTGTATGTGTGTGTGTGTGAATTTATATATTAATTTTTAGCTCCCTCCAATAAGTGAGAACATGTGGTATTTCTCTTTCTGTGCCTGACTTGTTTCACTTAATATAATTCTCTCAAGGTCCATCCATGTTGTTGCAAATGGCAGTATTTCATTCGTTTTTATAGCTGAGTAGTATTCCATTTTGTAGATGTACCACATTTTCCGTATCCACTCATCTGATGATGGGCATTTGGGCTGGTTCCAACTCTTGGCTATTGTAAAGAGTGCTGCGATGAACATTGGGGAACAGGTATACCTTCGACTTGATGATTTCCATTCCTCTGGGTATATTCCCAGCAGTGGGATGGCTGGGTCGTATGGTAGATCTATTTGCAATTGTTTAAGGAACCTCCATACCATTTTCCATAGAGGCTGCACCATTTTGCAGTCCCACCAACAATGTATGAGAGTTCCTTTTTCTCCGCAGCCTCGCCAGCATTTATCGTTCATAGTCTTTTGGATTTTAGCCATCCTAACTGGGGTTAGATGGTATCTCAATGTGGTTTTTATTTGCATTTCCCGGATGCTGAGTGATGTTGAGCATCTTTTCATATGTCTGTTGGCCATTTGGATATCTTCCTTAGAGAAATGCCTACTTAGCTCTTTTGCCCATTTTTTAATTGGGTTGCTTGTTTTCTTCTTGTAAAGTTGTTTGAGTTCCTTATATATTCTGGATATTAATCCTTTGTCAGATGTATATTTTGCAAATATTTTCTCCCACTCTGTTGGTTGTCTTTTAACTCTTTTAATTGTTTCTTTTGCTGTGCAGAAGCTTTTTAGTTTGATATAATCCCATTTGTTTATTTTTCCTTTGGTTGCCCGTGCTTTTGGGGTTGTATTCATGAAGTCTGTGCCCAGTCCTATTTCCTGAAGTGTTTCCCCTATGTTTTCTTTAAGAAGTTTTATTGTCTCAGGGTGTATATTTAAATCCTTAATCCATTTTGAGTTGATTTTAGTATACGGTGAGAGGTATGGATCTAGTTTCATTCTCCTGCATATCGATATCCAGTTTTCCCAGCACCACTTGCTGAAGAGGCAGTCCCTTCCCCAGTGAATAGGCTTGGTGCCTTTGTCAAAGATCAGATGGCAGTAAGTGTGTGGGTTGATTTCTGGATTCTCTATTCTATTCCATTGGTCAGTGTGTCTGTTTTTATGCCAGTACCATACTGTTTTGGTTATTATAGCTTTGTAGTATAGCTTAAAGTCAGGTAGTGTTATGCCTCCAGCTTTATTTTTTTTGCTGAGCATTGCTTTGGCTATTCGTGGTCTTTTATTGTTCCATATAAATGTCTGAATAGTTTTTTCCATTTCTGAGAAAAATGTCTTTGGAATTTTGATGGGGATTGCATTGAATTTGTATATCACTTTGGGTAGTATGGACATTTTCACTATGTTGATTCTTCCAATCCAAGAGCATGGAATATCTTTCCATCTTCTTGTATCCTCTCTAATTTCTCTCAGCAGTGGTTTGTAGTTCTCATTATAGAGATTTTTCACCTCCTTGGTTAACTCAATTCCTAAGTATTTTATTTTTTTGGTGGCTATTGTAAATGGGCAGGCTTTCTTGATTTCTCCTTCTGCATGTTCACTATTGGAGAAAAGAAATGCTACTGATTTTTGTGTGTTGATTTTGTATCCTGCTACTGTGCTGAAATCATTTATCAATTCCAACAGTTTTTTTGTAGAGGTTTTAGGCTGTTTGATATATAGGATCATGTCATCTGCAAACAGGGACAGTTTGACTTCATCTTTTCCAATCTGGATGCCCTTTATTTCCTTCTCTTCTCTGATTGCTCTGGCTAGTACTTCCAACACTATGTTGAATAGGAGTGGTGAGAGTGGGCATCCTTGTCTAGTGCCTGTTCTTAAAGGAAAAGCTTTCAGCTTTTCCCCATTCAGGATGATATTGGCAGTGGGTTTGGCATATATGGCTTTAATTATGTTGAGATACTTTCCCTCTATACCTAACTTATAGAGGGTCTTTGTCATGAATGAGTGCTGAACTTTATCAAATGCTTTTTCAGCGTCTATAGAGATGATCATATGGTCCTTGTGTTTGAGTTTATTAATATGGTGTATCACATTTATTGATTTGCGTATGTTGAACCAACCTTGCATCCCTGGGATGAATCCCACTTGATCGTGATGAATAATTTTTCGTATGTGTTGCTGTATTCTGTTTGCTAGTATTTTAGTGAGGATTTTTGCATCTATATTCATCAAGGATATCGGCCTGTAGTTTTCTTTTTTGGTTATATCTTTACCTGGTTTTGGTATCAGGATGATGTTTGCTTCATAGAATGAGTTTGGGAGATTTGCGTCCGTTTCAATCTTTTGGAATAGTTTGTAAAGAATCGGTGTCAATTCCTCTTTGAATGTTTGGTAAAATTCTGCTGTGAATCCATCTGGTCCTGGGCTTTTCTTTGTTGGGAGCCTTCTGATAACAGCTTCAATCTCCTTTATTGTTATTGGTCTGTTCAAATTTTCTACGTCTTCACGGTTCAGTTTTGGGAGCTTGTGTGTGTCCAGAAATTTATCCATTTCCTCCAGATTTTCAAATTTGTTGGCGTATAGTTGTTTATAGTAGTCTCGAATGATTCCTTGTATTTCAGATGAATCAGTTGTAATATCGCCTTTTTCATTTCTAATTTTTGTTATTTGAGTCTTCTCTCTTCTTTTTTTTGTTAGCCAAGCTAATGGTTTGTCAATTTTATTTATCTTTTCAAAAAACCAACTTTTTGATTCGTTGATCTTTTGAATTGTTTTTTCGTTTTCAATTTCATTCAGTTCTGCTCTGATCTTAATGATTTCTTTCCGTCTGCTAACTTTAGGATTGGATTGTTCTTGTTTTTCTAGTTCTTTAAGGTGAAGTGTTAGGTTGTTCACTTGCCATCTTTCCATTCTTCTGAAGTGAGCATTTAATGCAATAAATTTTCCCCTCAATACTGCTTTTGCAGTATCCCACAGGTTTTGGTATGATGTATCATTGTTTTCATTAGTTTCAATAAACTTTTTGATTTCCTGCTTGATTTCTTCTTGGACCCATATGTCATTAAGTAGAATGCTGTTTAATTTCCATGTGTTTGTATAGTTTCCAGAGTTTTGTTTGTTATTAATTTCTAGTTTTAATCCATTGTGGTCTGAGAAGATACATGGGATAATTGCAATTTTTTTGAATTTATTGAGACTTGATTTGTGACCTAATATGTGATCTATCCTGGAGAATGATCCATGTGCTGATGAGAAGAATGAATATTCTGAGGTTGTTGGGTGGAATGTTCTGTAGATATCTGCCAATTCCAATTGGTCTAGAGTCTTGTTTAGATCTTGTGTTTCTCTACTGATTCTTTGCCTAGATGATCTGTCTAATATTGACAGTGGAGTGTTCAGGTCCCCTGCTATTATGGTATTAGTGTCTATTTCCTTCTTTAGGTCTAATAGAGTTTGTTTTATAAATCTGGCTGCTCCAACATTGGGTGCGTACATATTTATGATTGTTATGTCTTCTTGATGGATCAGTCCTTTTATCATTAAGTAGTGTCCCTCATTGTCTCTTTTTATGGTTTTTAGTTTAAAGTCTATTTTGTCAGATATAAGAATAGCCACTCCAGCTCGTTTTTCTTTTCTGTTTGCATGGTAAATCTTTTTCCATCCTTTCACTCTTAGTCTGTGTGAATCTTTATGGGTGAGGTGGGTCTCTTGTAGGCAGCATATAGTTGGGTCCTGCTTTTTGATCCAGTCAGCCAGTCTGTGTCTTTTAATTGGGGAATTTAAGCCTTTAACATTAAGAGTTGTTATTGAAAGGTGTTGATTTATTCCTAGCATTTTATTGGTTGTTTGGTTGTCTTAGGTGTCTTTTGTTCCTTGCTTTCTGATTTACTGTTTGGTTTCTTTGTTTGTTGGTTCCTTAGGTTGTAGATAGTGTTTTTGTTAGCTTGTTTTCTCTTCATGAATGCCATTTTTATTGTACTAGCGGGTTTTGATTTTTCTTGGGTTTTTATGGCAGTGGTAGTTATTTTTCAGGAACCAAACCCAGTACTCCCTTGAGGATTTCTTGTAAGGGTGGTCTTGTGGTAGTGAACTCCCGCAGTTTTTGTTTGTCTGAGAAATATACTATTTGCCCCTCATTTCGGAAGGATAGCCTTGCAGGGTAGAGTATTCTTGGCTGGCAATCTTTGTCTTTTAGTATTTTGAAAATATCATCCCATTCCTTTCTAGCTTTTAGGGTTTGTGATGAAAAGTCTGATGTTAACCTGATTGGGGCTCCCTTATAGGTGATTTGACGCTTCTCTCTTGCAGCTTTTAAGATTCTCTCTTTGTCTCTGAGTTTTGCCAATTTGACTATGACATGTCTTGGAGAAGGCCTTTTTGGGTTGAATACGTTTGGAGATCGTTGAGCTTCCTGGATCTGAAGATCAGTGATTTTTCCTATACCTGGGAAGTTTTCTGCCACTATTTTGTTGAATATGTTTTCAATGGAATCTCCATTTTCCTCCCCTTCTGGAATACCCATGACTCGGATATTTGAGCGCTTGAGGTTGTCTGATATCTCTCTCAGATTTTCTTCCATGTCCTTGATTCTTTTCTCTTTCTTTTTGTCTGCTTGTGTTATTTCAAACAGCCCATCTTCAAGTTCAGAGGTTCTCTCTTCAACTTCGACAAGCCTGCTGGTTAAACTCTCCGTTGTGTTTTTTATTTCGCTGAATAATTTCTTCAGTTCAGCAAGTTCTGCTACATTTTTTTTCAGGAAATTGATTTCCTTGTATATTTCCTCTTTCAGATCCTGTATACTTTTCCTCATTTCATCATGATGTCTAGCTGAGTTTTCTTGTATCTCATTCAGTTTCCTTAGAATTATCACTCGAAATTCCTTGTCAGTTATTTCAAGGGCTTCTTGTTCTATAGGATCTAGAGTATGAGATTTATTAACTTTTGGTGGTGTACTTTCTTGATTTTTTGTATTTCTGGTGTCTTTTTTTTGGTGTTTATTCATTGTGGCAGGGGGTTTCACAGTCCACCGGTTTAAGACTAATGACTAACTAGGATGTTGCTGTGGTTGCCAATTTGGTATGGCTCCCGCCGTGACTGCTCAGTTGGCCTCTAGTGTCTTGTGTGTGTGGTTGCCTTGGGTCTTGGGCTTCTCCGGGGATCCACCTTTCTGGTCAGCTTGTACTCTGCTGGGCTGGTGGATCACGTACCACAGGGTGTGTGATCTCTGTTGAGCTTTCACTTTCTGTACAGGACTTCTCCCCGTTCTGTGTGCTCTGGCCCAGGCTGTTAGATCGTGCAGTGGCGACCCCACCGGGTGTGTGGTTCCTGTCGAGTCTCCGCCTCCCTGGCCGCACGTCTCCCCCCTCTGTGCACACTGTGCTGGGCTGGGGCGTGTGTTCTGCACCCCTCGTCTATCAGCTGGGCCTTCAAGACCCTGCTCAGCACCGCCTCGCCCAGGAAGTCCACCAGGTTTCTGCTAGGCACAGACGACCGGTCTCTCTGGGTGCCTTTGTAGCACTGTGTAGATCTTTTTTGGGTCTTGTTCACCTTTGTATCCCCCCGGTATAAACCGAGTCTAGTGCCCGCCTGCAGCCTGCTCTCCGGCAGGTTCAAGCGGACCTGGGAACTCTCCTACCACACTATTCCCAACCAGAAATTCGTTAGGCTTTTTTCCAAACTGGTGGTCGCAGAGATGGTATCTGCCTCCCAGTAACAGGAAGTTTACCGGGGCGGAGTCCAGGGTGTGGTGGAGTGACAGTCGGCCCGCCCGTACTTCCTAGCCCTCCCAAAACTGGTCGGGACGCCCCACACCCACAGCCCTGCCAGAGAACCGCGGAGGGAGTGGGAGAGGAGGTCGGCCCGCAGGGCCCGGAAAGCCCCGCGCCAGGCCAAGCAAATGGGCTCAGTGATGGCCGAGCAGGGCGGAGCTGCCCGCACCTGGGAAAATGGAGGCAGCACCGGGGCAATGAGTGGCCTGGTGGTGCAGGCGGAAGCCGCGTGGGCATCCACCCCCCCGAACAGAGCTGTGCCAGGGATCACTCACAGTGCTGTGCCAGGTCGGGCGCTCGCTCTGTCTCTGGTTTGTTGCCTTCCGTGTTCTCGGCGCTGCCGCCTCGGGCTGTTCAATCGCGGCGCCGCTCGGGCGCTCCCAGGAATCTTCTTTAATGCCGGCCTGAAACCTTGAATCCTGAATAGGGCAGCTGGCCGCCTTCTTCAGCGCGGCCCCGGTCTCCGGGATCCTGGCTGCATCCACAGCAGCCCTGGCGCCGTGTTCCCTGTTTCAAGACTCACTTTTGCAGCTAAGAATCAGTTCTTTTCCTGCTCCACACTTCAAAGCTGTTGCCTGTAAATGAGGCAGCCTCTCCTGCCGGGGGCAAAGTGGCGTTGAGCCCCCACGACCGGCCAGCAGCAGCAGTCCTCCCTTAAGAGATGGCCAGAGGAAGGTCCACAAGTTTCCTGGCTGCCTGAGGCCCAGTGGCCACCTTTTCCACCTCAGCTACTCCGCGCCAGCCGCCGCAGCCGCCGCCATCTTGAAACCCCAAGCTTCTCCGTTTAGAATCCAGCATATCTCACTGAACCGAAGAAGTGGTAGTTAGAAGGGAGTTAGAGCTGCAAGCAGTTTGGTTTGGGAAATTAGATGCGAAATGACACTGCAAAGGCCTTCCAACAGGCTTGGAAAAGTGTGTTCTATATCTCTGCCAAACAGAGTCCCCGGAGGTTGAGCTTTCAGAAGCAAGCTTAACTGTTAGGGAGGAAGCAGCAGAATGTGCCTCTCACATCTAGCCTGTAGGAATTCAGGTTGGCAAGTTCTAAGGGGAAGCCCATTGCTGCCTATGGTGGAAACGGCATGGGAGATTTCAGTTTCAAAATCTCTGTGAAAAAGCGTCAGAGAAGCTTCTCCGTTTAGAATCCAGCATATCTCACTGAACCGAAGAAGTGGTAGTTAGAAGGGAGTTAGAGCTGCAAGCAGTTTGGTTTTGGAAATTAGACGCGAAATGAAACTGCAAATGCCTTCCAACAGGCTTGGAAAAGTGTGTTCTATATCTCTGCCAAACAGACTCCCTGGAGGTTGAGCTTTCAGAAGCTAGTTTAACTCTAAGGGAGGAAGCAGCAGAATGTGCCTCTCACATCTAGCCTGTAGGAATTCAGGTTGGCAAGTTCTATGGGAAGCCCATTGCTGCCTATGGTGGAAACAGCATGGGAGATTTCAGTTTCAAAATCTCTGTGAAAAAGCGTCAGAGAAGCTTCTCCGTTTAGAATCCAGCATATCTCACTGAACCGAAGAAGTGGTAGTTAGAAGGCAGTTAGAGCTGCAAGCAGTTTGGTTTGGGAAATTAGACGCGAAATGAAACTGCAAATGCCTTCCAACAGGCTTGGAAAAGTGTGTTCTATATCTCTGCCAAACAGACTCCCTGGAGGTTGAGCTTTCAGAAGCTAGTTTAACTCTAAGGGAGGAAGCAGCAG
The DNA here is from genome assembly GCF_027409185.1 of Cynocephalus volans. NCBI lineage: Eukaryota > Metazoa > Chordata > Mammalia > Dermoptera > Cynocephalidae > Cynocephalus > Cynocephalus volans. The sequence goes on from NW_026902414.1 coordinate 120,901, forward strand.
AATGTGCCTCTCACATCTAGCCTGTAGGAATTCAGGTTGGCAAGTTCTATGGGGAAGCCCATTGCTGCCTATGGTGGAAACGGCATGGGAGATTTCAGTTTCAAAATCTCTGTGAAAAAGCGTCAGAGAAGCTTCTCCGTTTAGAATCCAGCATATCTCACTGAACCGAAGAAGTGGTAGATAGAAGGGAGTTAGAGCTGCAAGCAGTTTGGTTTGGGAAATTAGACGCGAAATGAAACTGCAAATGCCTTCCAACAGGCTTGGAAAAGTGTGTTCTATATCTCTGCCAAACACACTCGCCGGAGGTTGAGCTTTCAGAAGCAAGTTTAACTCTAAGGGAGGAAGCAGCAGAATGTGCCTCTCACATCTAGCCTGTAGGAATTCAGGTTGGCAAGTTCTATGGGGAAGCCCATTGCTGCCTATGGTGGAAACGGCATGGGAGATTTCAGTTTCAAAATCTCTGTGAAAAAGCGTCAGAGAAGCTTCTCCGTTTAGAATCCAGCATATCTCACTGAACCGAAGAAGTGGTAGTTAGAAGGGAGTTAGAGCTGCAAGCAGTTTGGTTTGGGAAATTAGATGCGAAATGACACTGCAAAGGCCTTCCAACAGGCTTGGAAAAGTGTGTTCTATATCTGTGCCAAACAGACTCCCCGGAAGTTGAGCTTTCAGAAGCAAGCTTAACTGTTAGGGAGGAAGCAGCAGAATGTGCCTCTCACATCTAGCCTGTAGGAATTCAGGTTGGCAAGTTCTATGGGGAAGCCCATTGCTGCCTATGGTGGAAACGGCATGGGAGATTTCAGTTTCAAAATCTCTGTGAAAAAGCGTCAGAGAAGCTTCTCCGTTTAGAATCCAGCATATCTCACTGAACCGAAGAAGTGGTAGTTAGAAGGGAGTTAGAGCTGCAAGCAGTTTGGTTTGGGAAATTAGATGCGAAATGACACTGCAAAGGCCTTCCAACAGGCTTGGAAAAGTGTGTTCTATATCTGTGCCAAACAGAGTCCCCGGAGGTTGAGCTTTCAGAAGCAAGCTTAACTGTTAGGGAGGAAGCAGCAGAATGTGCCTCTCACATCTAGCCTGTAGGAATTCAGGTTGGCAAGTTCTATGGGGAAGCCCATTGCTGCCTATGGTGGAAACGGCATGGGAGATTTCAGTTTCAAAATGTCTGTGAAAAAGCGTCAGAGAAGCTTCTTCGTTTAGAATCCAGCATATCTCACTGAACCGAAGAAGTGGTAGTTAGAAGGCAGTTAGAGCTGCAAGCAGTTTGGTTTGGGAAATTAGACGCGAAATGAAACTGCAAATGCCTTCCAACAGGCTTGGAAAAGTGTGTTCTATATCTCTGCCAAACAGACTCCCCGGAGGTTGAGCTTTCAGAAGCTAGTTTAACTCTAAGGGAGGAAGCAGCAGAATGTGCCTCTCACATCTAGCCTGTAGGAATTCAGGTTGGCAAGTTCTATGGGGAAGCCCATTGCTGCCTATGGTGGAAACGGCATGGGAGATTTCAGTTTCAAAATCTCTGTGAAAAAGCGTCAGAGAAGCTTCTCCGTTTAGAATCCAGCATATCTCACTGAACCGAAGAAGTGGTAGTTAGAAGGGAGTTAGAGCTGCAAGCAGTTTGGTTTGGGAAATTAGACGCGAAATGAAACTGCAAATGCCTTCCAACAGGCTTGGAAAAGTGTGTTCTATATCTCTGCCAAACACACTCGCCGGAGGTTGAGCTTTCAGAAGCAAGTTTAACTCTAAGGGAGGAAGCAGCAGAATGTGCCTCTCACATCTAGCCTGTAGGAATTCAGGTTGGCAAGTTCTATGGGGAAGCCCATTGCTGCCTATGGTGGAAACGGCATGGGAGATTTCAGTTTCAAAATCTCTGTGAAAAAGCGTCAGAGAAGCTTCTCCGTTTAGAATCCAGCATATCTCACTGAACCGAAGAAGTGGTAGTTAGAAGGGAGTTAGAGCTGCAAGCAGTTTGGTTTGGGAAATTAGATGCGAAATGACACTGCAAAGGCCTTCCAACAGGCTTGGAAAAGTGTGTTCTATATCTCTGCCAAACAGAGTCCCCGGAGGTTGAGCTTTCAGAAGCAAGCTTAACTGTTAGGGAGGAAGCAGCAGAATGTGCCTCTCACATCTAGCCTGTAGGAATTCAGGTTGGCAAGTTCTAAGGGGAAGCCCATTGCTGCCTATGGTGGAAACGGCATGGGAGATTTCAGTTTCAAAATCTCTGTGAAAAAGCGTCAGAGAAGCTTCTCCGTTTAGAATCCAGCATATCTCACTGAACCGAAGAAGTGGTAGTTAGAAGGCAGTTAGAGCTGCAAGCAGTTTGGTTTGGGAAATTAGACGCGAAATGAAACTGCAAATGCCTTCCAACAGGCTTGGAAAAGTGTGTTCTATATCTCTGCCAAACAGACTCCCTGGAGGTTGAGCTTTCAGAAGCTAGTTTAACTCTAAGGGAGGAAGCAGCAGAATGTGCCTCTCACATCTAGCCTGTAGGAATTCAGGTTGGCAAGTTCTATGGGGAAGCCCATTGCTGCCTATGGTGGAAACGGCATGGGAGATTTCAGTTTCAAAATCTCTGTGAAAAAGCGTCAGAGAAGCTTCTCCGTTTAGAATCCAGCATATCTCACTGAACCGAAGAAGTGGTAGTTAGAAGGGAGTTAGAGCTGCAAGCAGTTTGGTTTGGGAAATTAGACGCGAAATGAAACTGCAAATGCCTTCCAACAGGCTTGGAAAAGTGTGTTCTATATCTCTGCCAAACACACTCACCGGAGGTTGAGCTTTCAGAAGCAAGTTTAACTCTAAGGGAGGAAGCAGCAGAATGTGCCTCTCACATCTAGCCTGTAGGAATTCAGGTTGGCAAGTTCTATGGGGAAGCCCATTGCTGCCTATGGTGGAAACGGCATGGGAGATTTCAGTTTCAAAATCTCTGTGAAAAAGCGTCAGAGAAGCTTCTCCGTTTAGAATCCAGCATATCTCACTGAACCGAAGAAGTGGTAGTTAGAAGGGAGTTAGAGCTGCAAGCAGTTTGGTTTGGGAAATTAGATAAGGAATGACACTGCAAAGGCCTTCCAACAGGCTTGGAAAAGTGTGTTCTATATCTCTGCCAAACAGAGTCCCCGGAGGTTGAGCTTTCAGAAGCAAGCTTAACTGTTAGGGAGGAAGCAGCAGAATGTGCCTCTCACATCTAGCCTGTAGGAATTCAGGTTGGCAAGTTCTAAGGGGAAGCCCATTGCTGCCTATGGTGGAAACGGCATGGGAGATTTCAGTTTCAAAATCTCTGTGAAAAAGCGTCAGAGAAGCTTCTCCGTTTAGAATCCAGCATATCTCACTGAACCGAAGAAGTGGTAGTTAGAAGGCAGTTAGAGCTGCAAGCAGTTTGGTTTGGGAAATTAGACGCGAAATGAAACTGCAAATGCCTTCCAACAGGCTTGGAAAAGTGTGTTCTATATCTCTGCCAAACAGACTCCCTGGAGGTTGAGCTTTCAGAAGCTAGTTTAACTCTAAGGGAGGAAGCAGCAGAATGTGCCTCTCACATCTAGCCTGTAGGAATTCAGGTTGGCAAGTTCTATGGGGAAGCCCATTGCTGCCTATGGTGGAAACGGCATGGGAGATTTCAGTTTCAAAATGTCTGTGAAAAAGCGTCAGAGAAGCTTCTTCGTTTAGAATCCAGCATATCTCACTGAACCGAAGAAGTGGTAGTTAGAAGGCAGTTAGAGCTGCAAGCAGTTTGGTTTGGGAAATTAGACGTGAAATGAAACTGCAAATGCCTTCCAACAGGCTTGGAAAAGTGTGTTCTATATCTCTGCCAAACAGACTCCCTGGAGGTTGAGCTTTCAGAAGCTAGTTTAACTCTAAGGGAGGAAGCAGCAGAATGTGCCTCTCACATCTAGCCTGTAGGAATTCAGGTTGGCAAGTTCTATGGGGAAGCCCATTGCTGCCTATGGTGGAAACAGCATGGGAGATTTCAGTTTCAAAATCTCTGTGAAAAAGCGTCAGAGAAGCTTCTCCGTTTAGAATCCAGCATATCTCACTGAACCGAAGAAGTGGTAGTTAGAAGGGAGTTAGAGCTGCAAGCAGTTTGGTTTGGGAAATTAGACGCGAAATGAAACTGCAAATGCCTTCCAACAGGCTTGGAAAAGTGTGTTCTATATCTCTGCCAAACACACTCGCCGGGGGTTGAGCTTTCAGAAGCAAGTTTAACTCTAAGGGAGGAAGCAGCAGAATGTGCCTCTCACATCTAGCCTGTAGGAATTCAGGTTGGCAAGTTCTATGGGGAAGCCCATTGCTGCCTATGGTGGAAACGGCATGGGAGATTTCAGTTTCAAAATCTCTGTGAAAAAGCGTCAGAGAAGCTTCTCCGTTTAGAATCCAGCATATCTCACTGAACCGAAGAAGTGGTAGTTAGAAGGGAGTTAGAGCTGCAAGCAGTTTGGTTTGGGAAATTAGATGCGAAATGACACTGCAAAGGCCTTCCAACAGGCTTGGAAAAGTGTGTTCTATATCTCTGCCAAACAGAGTCCCCGGAGGTTGAGCTTTCAGAAGCAAGCTTAACTGTTAGGGAGGAAGCAGCAGAATGTGCCTCTCACATCTAGCCTGTAGGAATTCAGGTTGGCAAGTTCTAAGGGGAAGCCCATTGCTGCCTATGGTGGAAACGGCATGGGAGATTTCAGTTTCAAAATCTCTGTGAAAAATCGTCAGAGAAGCTTCTCCGTTTAGAATCCAGCATATCTCACTGAACCGAAGAAGTGGTAGTTAGAAGGGAGTTAGAGCTGCAAGCAGTTTGGTTTGGGAAATTAGACGCGAAATGAAACTGCAAATGCCTTCCAACAGGCTTGGAAAAGTGTGTTCTATATCTGTGCCAAACAGAGTCCCCGGAGGTTGAGCTTTCAGAAGCAAGCTTAACTGTTAGGGAGGAAGCAGCAGAATGTGCCTCTCACATCTAGCCTGTAGGAATTCAGGTTGGCAAGTTCTATGGGGAAGCCCATTGCTGCCTATGGTGGAAACGGCATGGGAGATTTCAGTTTCAAAATCTCTGTGAAAAAGCGTCAGAGAAGCTTCTCCGTTTAGAATCCAGCATATCTCACTGAACCGAAGAAGTGGTAGTTAGAAGGCAGTTAGAGCTGCAAGCAGTTTGGTTTGGGAAATTAGACGCGAAATGAAACTGCAAATGCCTTCCAACAGGCTTGGAAAAGTGTGTTCTATATCTCTGCCAAACAGACTCCCTGGAGGTTGAGCTTTCAGAAGCTAGTTTAACTCTAAGGGAGGAAGCAGCAGAATGTGCCTCTCACATCTAGCCTGTAGGAATTCAGGTTGGCAAGTTCTATGGGGAAGCCCATTGCTGCCTATGGTGGAAACGGCATGGGAGATTTCAGTTTCAAAATCTCTGTGAAAAAGCGTCAGAGAAGCTTCTCCGTTTAGAATCCAGCATATCTCACTGAACCGAAGAAGTGGTAGTTAGAAGGGAGTTAGAGCTGCAAGCAGTTTGGTTTGGGAAATTAGACGCGAAATGAAACTGCAAATGCCTTCCAACAGGCTTGGAAAAGTGTGTTCTATATCTCTGCCAAACACACTCACCGGAGGTTGAGCTTTCAGAAGCAAGTTTAACTCTAAGGGAGGAAGCAGCAGAATGTGCCTCTCACATCTAGCCTGTAGGAATTCAGGTTGGCAAGTTCTATGGGGAAGCCCATTGCTGCCTATGGTGGAAACGGCATGGGAGATTTCAGTTTCAAAATCTCTGTGAAAAAGCGTCAGAGAAGCTTCTCCGTTTAGAATCCAGCATATCTCACTGAACCGAAGAAGTGGTAGTTAGAAGGGAGTTAGAGCTGCAAGCAGTTTGGTTTGGGAAATTAGGTAAGAAATGACACTGCAAAGGCCTTCCAACAGGCTTGGAAAAGTGTGTTCTATATCTCTGCCAAACAGAGTCCCCGGAGGTTGAGCTTTCAGAAGCAAGCTTAACTGTTAGGGAGGAAGCAGCAGAATGTGCCTCTCACATCTAGCCTGTAGGAATTCAGGTTGGCAAGTTCTAAGGGGAAGCCCATTGCTGCCTATGGTGGAAACGGCATGGGAGATTTCAGTTTCAAAATCTCTGTGAAAAAGCGTCAGAGAAGCTTCTCCGTTTAGAATCCAGCATATCTCACTGAACCGAAGAAGTGGTAGTTAGAAGGCAGTTAGAGCTGCAAGCAGTTTGGTTTGGGAAATTAGACGCGAAATGAAACTGCAAATGCCTTCCAACAGGCTTGGAAAAGTGTGTTCTATATCTCTGCCAAACAGACTCCCTGGAGGTTGAGCTTTCAGAAGCTAGTTTAACTCTAAGGGAGGAAGCAGCAGAATGTGCCTCTCACATCTAGCCTGTAGGAATTCAGGTTGGCAAGTTCTATGGGGAAGCCCATTGCTGCCTATGGTGGAAACAGCATGGGAGATTTCAGTTTCAAAATCTCTGTGAAAAAGCGTCAGAGAAGCTTCTCCGTTTAGAATCCAGCATATCTCACTGAACCGAAGAAGTGGTAGTTAGAAGGCAGTTAGAGCTGCAAGCAGTTTGGTTTGGGAAATTAGACGCGAAATGAAACTGCAAATGCCTTCCAACAGGCTTGGAAAAGTGTGTTCTATATCTCTGCCAAACAGACTCCCTGGAGGTTGAGCTTTCAGAAGCTAGTTTAACTCTAAGGGAGGAAGCAGCAGGATGTGCCTCTCACATCTAGCCTGTAGGAATTCAGGTTGGCAAGTTCTATGGGGAAGCCCATTGTTGCCTATGGTGGAAACGGCATGGGAGATTTCAGTTTCAAAATCTCTGTGAAAAAGCGTCAGAGAAGCTTCTCCGTTTAGAATCCAGCATATCTCACTGAACCGAAGAAGTGGTAGTTAGAAGGGAGTTAGAGCTGCAAGCAGTTTGGTTTGGGAAATTAGACGCGAAATGAAACTGCAAATGCCTTCCAACAGGCTTGGAAAAGTGTGTTCTATATCTCTGCCAAACACACTCGCCGGAGGTTGAGCTTTCAGAAGCAAGTTTAACTCTAAGGGAGGAAGCAGCAGAATGTGCCTCTCACATCTAGCCTGTAGGAATTCAGGTTGGCAAGTTCTATGGGGAAGCCCATTGCTGCCTATGGTGGAAACGGCATGGGAGATTTCAGTTTCAAAATCTCTGTGAAAAAGCGTCAGAGAAGCTTCTCCGTTTAGAATCCAGCATATCTCACTGAACCGAAGAAGTGGTAGTTAGAAGGGAGTTAGAGCTGCAAGCAGTTTGGTTTGGGAAATTAGATAAGAAATGACACTGCAAAGGCCTTCCAACAGGCTTGGAAAAGTGTGTTCTATATCTCTGCCAAACAGAGTCCCCGGAGGTTGAGCTTTCAGAAGCAAGCTTAACTGTTAGGGAGGAAGCAGCAGAATGTGCCTCTCACATCTAGCCTGTAGGAATTCAGGTTGGCAAGTTCTAAGGGGAAGCCCATTGCTGCCTATGGTGGAAACGGCATGGGAGATTTCAGTTTCAAAATCTCTGTGAAAAAGCGTCAGAGAAGCTTCTCCGTTTAGAATCCAGCATATCTCACTGAACCGAAGAAGTGGTAGTTAGAAGGCAGTTAGAGCTGCAAGCAGTTTGGTTTGGGAAATTAGACGCGAAATGAAACTGCAAATGCCTTCCAACAGGCTTGGAAAAGTGTGTTCTATATCTCTGCCAAACAGACTCCCTGGAGGTTGAGCTTTCAGAAGCTAGTTTAACTCTAAGGGAGGAAGCAGCAGAATGTGCCTCTCACATCTAGCCTGTAGGAATTCAGGTTGGCAAGTTCTATGGGGAAGCCCATTGCTGCCTATGGTGGAAACAGCATGGGAGATTTCAGTTTCAAAATCTCTGTGAAAAAGCGTCAGAGAAGCTTCTCCGTTTAGAATCCAGCATATCTCACTGAACCGAAGAAGTGGTAGTTAGAAGGCAGTTAGAGCTGCAAGCAGTTTGGTTTGGGAAATTAGACGCGAAATGAAACTGCAAATGCCTTCCAACAGGCTTGGAAAAGTGTGTTCTATATCTCTGCCAAACAGACTCCCTGGAGGTTGAGCTTTCAGAAGCTAGTTTAACTCTAAGGGAGGAAGCAGCAGAATGTGCCTCTCACATCTAGCCTGTAGGAATTCAGGTTGGCAAGTTCTATGGGGAAGCCCATTGCTGCCTATGGTGGAAACGGCATGGGAGATTTCAGTTTCAAAATGTCTGTGAAAAAGCGTCAGAGAAGCTTCTTCGTTTAGAATCCAGCATATCTCACTGAACCGAAGAAGTGGTAGTTAGAAGGCAGTTAGAGCTGCAAGCAGTTTGGTTTGGGAAATTAGACGCGAAATGAAACTGCAAATGCCTTCCAACAGGCTTGGAAAAGTGTGTTCTATATCTCTGCCAAACAGACTCCCTGGAGGTTGAGCTTTCAGAAGCTAGTTTAACTCTAAGGGAGGAAGCAGCAGAATGTGCCTCTCACATCTAGCCTGTAGGAATTCAGGTTGGCAAGTTCTATGGGGAAGCCCATTGCTGCCTATGGTGGAAACAGCATGGGAGATTTCAGTTTCAAAATCTCTGTGAAAAAGCGTCAGAGAAGCTTCTCCGTTTAGAATCCAGCATATCTCACTGAACCGAAGAAGTGGTAGTTAGAAGGGAGTTAGAGCTGCAAGCAGTTTGGTTTGGGAAATTAGACGCGAAATGAAACTGCAAATGCCTTCCAACAGGCTTGGAAAAGTGTGTTCTATATCTCTGCCAAACACACTCGCCGGGGGTTGAGCTTTCAGAAGCAAGTTTAACTCTAAGGGAGGAAGCAGCAGAATGTGCCTCTCACATCTAGCCTGTAGGAATTCAGGTTGGCAAGTTCTATGGGGAAGCCCATTGCTGCCTATGGTGGAAACGGCATGGGAGATTTCAGTTTCAAAATCTCTGTGAAAAAGCGTCAGAGAAGCTTCTCCGTTTAGAATCCAGCATATCTCACTGAACCGAAGAAGTGGTAGTTAGAAGGGAGTTAGAGCTGCAAGCAGTTTGGTTTGGGAAATTAGATGCGAAATGACACTGCAAAGGCCTTCCAACAGGCTTGGAAAAGTGTGTTCTATATCTCTGCCAAACAGAGTCCCCGGAGGTTGAGCTTTCAGAAGCAAGCTTAACTGTTAGGGAGGAAGCAGCAGAATGTGCCTCTCACATCTAGCCTGTAGGAATTCAGGTTGGCAAGTTCTAAGGGGAAGCCCATTGCTGCCTATGGTGGAAACGGCATGGGAGATTTCAGTTTCAAAATCTCTGTGAAAAAGCGTCAGAGAAGCTTCTCCGTTTAGAATCCAGCATATCTCACTGAACCGAAGAAGTGGTAGTTAGAAGGCAGTTAGAGCTGCAAGCACTTTGGTTTGGGAAATTAGACGCGAAATGAAACTGCAAATGCCTTCCAACAGGCTTGGAAAAGTGTGTTCTATATCTCTGCCAAACAGACTCCCTGGAGGTTGAGCTTTCAGAAGCTAGTTTAACTCTAAGGGAGGAAGCAGCAGAATGTGCCTCTCACATCTAGCCTGTAGGAATTCAGGTTGGCAAGTTCTATGGGGAAGCCCATTGCTGCCTATGGTGGAAACGGCATGGGAGATTTCAGTTTCAAAATCTCTGTGAAAAAGCGTCAGAGAAGCTTCTCCGTTTAGAATCCAGCATATCTCACTGAACCGAAGAAGTGGTAGTTAGAAGGCAGTTAGAGCTGCAAGCAGTTTGGTTTGGGAAATTAGACGCGAAATGAAACTGCAAATGCCTTCCAACAGGCTTGGAAAAGTGTGTTCTATATCTCTGCCAAACAGACTCCCTGGAGGTTGAGCTTTCAGAAGCTAGTTTAACTCTAAGGGAGGAAGCAGCAGAATGTGCCTCTCACATCTAGCCTGTAGGAATTCAGGTTGGCAAGTTCTATGGGGAAGCCCATTGCTGCCTATGGTGGAAACGGCATGGGAGATTTCAGTTTCAAAATCTCTGTGAAAAAGCGTCAGAGAAGCTTCTCCGTTTAGAATCCAGCATATCTCACTGAACCGAAGAAGTGGTAGTTAGAAGGGAGTTAGAGCTGCAAGCAGTTTGGTTTGGGAAATTAGACGCGAAATGAAACTGCAAATGCCTTCCAACAGGCTTGGAAAAGTGTGTTCTATATCTCTGCCAAACACACTCACCGGAGGTTGAGCTTTCAGAAGCAAGTTTAACTCTAAGGGAGGAAGCAGCAGAATGTGCCTCTCACATCTAGCCTGTAGGAATTCAGGTTGGCAAGTTCTATGGGGAAGCCCATTGCTGCCTATGGTGGAAACGGCATGGGAGATTTCAGTTTCAAAATCTCTGTGAAAAAGCGTCAGAGAAGCTTCTCCGTTTAGAATCCAGCATATCTCACTGAACCAAAGAAGTGGTAGTTAGAAGGGAGTTAGAGCTGCAAGCAGTTTGGTTTGGGAAATTAGATAAGAAATGACACTGCAAAGCCCTTCCAACAGGCTTGGAAAAGTGTGTTCTATATCTCTGCCAAACAGAGTCCCCGGAGGTTGAGCTTTCAGAAGCAAGCTTAACTGTTAGGGAGGAAGCAGCAGAATGTGCCTCTCACATCTAGCCTGTAGGAATTCAGGTTGGCAAGTTCTAAGGGGAAGCCCATTGCTGCCTATGGTGGAAACGGCATGGGAGATTTCAGTTTCAAAATCTCTGTGAAAAAGCGTCAGAGAAGCTTCTCCGTTTAGAATCCAGCATATCTCACTGAACCGAAGAAGTGGTAGTTAGAAGGCAGTTAGAGCTGCAAGCAGTTTGGTTTGGGAAATTAGACGCGAAATGAAACTGCAAATGCCTTCCAACAGGCTTGGAAAAGTGTGTTCTATATCTCTGCCAAACAGACTCCCTGGAGGTTGAGCTTTCAGAAGCTAGTTTAACTCTAAGGGAGGAAGCAGCAGAATGTGCCTCTCACATCTAGCCAGTAGGAATTCAGGTTGGCAAGTTCTATGGGGAAGCCCATTGCTGCCTATGGTGGAAACAGCATGGGAGATTTCAGTTTCAAAATCTCTGTGAAAAAGCGTCAGAGAAGCTTCTCCGTTTAGAATCCAGCATATCTCACTGAACCGAAGAAGTGGTAGTTAGAAGGCAGTTAGAGCTGCAAGCAGTTTGGTTTGGGAAATTAGACGCGAAATGAAACTGCAAATGCCTTCCAACAGGCTTGGAAAAGTGTGTTCTATATCTCTGCCAAACAGACTCCCTGGAGGTTGAGCTTTCAGAACCTAGTTTAACTCTAAGGGAGGAAGCAGCAGAATGTGCCTCTCACATCTAGCCTGTAGGAATTCAGGTTGGCAAGTTCTATGGGGAAGCCCATTGCTGCCTATGGTGGAAACGGCATGGGAGATTTCAGTTTCAAAATCTCTGTGAAAAAGCGTCAGAGAAGCTTCTCCGTTTAGAATCCAGCATATCTCACTGAACCGAAGAAGTGGTAGTTAGAAGGGAGTTAGAGCTGCAAGCAGTTTGGTTTGGGAAATTAGACGCGAAATGAAACTGCAAATGCCTTCCAACAGGCTTGGAAAAGTGTGTTCTATATCTCTGCCAAACACAGTCGCCGGAGGTTGAGCTTTCAGAAGCAAGTTTAACTCTAAGGGAGGAAGCAGCAGAATGTGCCTCTCACATCTAGCCTGTAGGAATTCAGGTTGGCAAGTTCTATGGGGAAGCCCATTGCTGCCTAGGGTGGAAACGGCATGGGAGATTTCAGTTTCAAAATCTCTGTGAAAAAGCGTCAGAGAAGCTTCTCCGTTTAGAATCCAGCATATCTCACTGAACCGAAGAAGTGGTAGTTAGAAGGGAGTTAGAGCTGCAAGCAGTTTGGTTTGGGAAATTAGATAAGAAATGACACTGCAAAGGCCTTCCAACAGGCTTGGAAAAGTGTGTTCTATATCTCTGCCAAACAGAGTCCCCGGAGGTTGAGCTTTCAGAAGCAAGCTTAACTGTTAGGGAGGAAGCAGCAGAATGTGCCTCTCACATCTAGCCTGTAGGAATTCAGGTTGGCAAGTTCTAAGGGGAAGCCCATTGCTGTCTATGGTGGAAACGGCATGGGAGATTTCAGTTTCAAAATCTCTGTGAAAAAGCGTCAGAGAAGCTTCTCCGTTTAGAATCCAGCATATCTCACTGAACCGAAGAAGTGGTAGTTAGAAGGCAGTTAGAGCTGCAAGCAGTTTGGTTTGGGAAATTAGACGCGAAATGAAACTGCAAATGCCTTCCAACAGGCTTGGAAAAGTGTGTTCTATATCTCTGCCAAACAGACTCCCTGGAGGTTGAGCTTTCAGAAGCTAGTTTAACTCTAAGGGAGGAAGCAGCAGAATGTGCCTCTCACATCTAGCCTGTAGGAATTCAGGTTGGCAAGTTCTATGGGGAAGCCCATTGCTGCCTATGGTGGAAACAGCATGGGAGATTTCAGTTTCAAAATCTCTGTGAAAAAGCGTCAGAGAAGCTTCTCCGTTTAGAATCCAGCATATCTCACTGAACCGAAGAAGTGGTAGTTAGAAGGCAGTTAGAGCTGCAAGCAGTTTGGTTTGGGAAATTAGACGCGAAATGAAACTGCAAATGCCTTCCAACAGGCTTGGAAAAGTGTGTTCTATATCTCTGCCAAACAGACTCCCTGGAGGTTGAGCTTTCAGAAGCTAGTTTAACTCTAAGGGAGGAAGCAGCAGAATGTGCCTCTCACATCTAGCCTGTAGGAATTCAGGTTGGCAAGTTCTATGGGGAAGCCCATTGCAGCCTATGGTGGAAACGGCATGGGAGATTTCAGTTTCAAAATCTCTGTGAAAAAGCGTCAGAGAAGCTTCTCCGTTTAGAATCCAGCATATCTCACTGAACCGAAGAAGTGGTAGTTAGAAGGGAGTTAGAGCTGCAAGCAGTTTGGTTTGGGAAATTAGACGTGAAATGAAACTGCAAATGCCTTCCAACAGGCTTGGAAAAGTGTGTTCTATATCTCTGCCAAACACACTCGCCGGAGGTTGAGCTTTCAGAAGCAAGTTTAACTCTAAGGGAGGAAGCAGCAGAATGTGCCTCTCACATCTAGCCTGTAGGAATTCAGGTTGGCAAGTTCTATGGGGAAGCCCATTGCTGCCTAGGGTGGAAACGGCATGGGAGATTTCAGTTTCAAAATCTCTGTGAAAAAGCGTCAGAGAAGCTTCTCCGTTTAGAATCCAGCATATCTCACTGAACCGAAGAAGTGGTAGTTAGAAGGGAGTTAGAGCTGCAAGCAGTTTGGTTTGGGAAATTAGATGCGAAATGACACTGCAAAGGCCTTCCAACAGGCTTGGAAAAGTGTGTTCTATATCTGTGCCAAACAGAGTCCCCGGAGGTTGAGCTTTCAGAAGCAAGCTTAACTGTTAGGGAGGAAGCAGCAGAATGTGCCTCTCACATCTAGCCTGTAGGAATTCAGTTTGGCAAGTTCTATGGGGAAGCCCATTGCTGCCTATGGTGGAAACGGCATGGGAGATTTCAGTTTCAAAATCTCTGTGAAAAAGCGTCAGAGAAGCTTCTCCGTTTAGAATCCAGCATATCTCACTGAACCGAAGAAGTGGTAGTTAGAAGGGAGTTAGAGCTGCAAGCAGTTTGGTTTGGGAAATTAGATGCGAAATGACACTGCAAAGGCCTTCCAACAGGCTTGGAAAAGTGTGTTCTATATCTGTGCCAAACAGAGTCCCCGGAGGTTGAGCTTTCAGAAGCAAGCTTAACTGTTAGGGAGGAAGCAGCAGAATGTGCCTCTCACATCTAGCCTGTAGGAATTCAGGTTGGCAAGTTCTATGGGGAAGCCCATTGCTGCCTATGGTGGAAACGGCATGGGAGATTTCAGTTTCAAAATCTCTGTGAAAAAGCGTCAGAGAAGCTTCTCCGTTTAGAATCCAGCATATCTCACTGAACCGAAGAAGTGGTAGTTAGAAGGGAGTTAGAGCTGCAAGCAGTTTGGTTTGGGAAATTAGATGCGAAATGACACTGCAAAGGCCTTAGAACAGGCTTGGAAAAGTGTGTTCTATATCTCTGCCAAACAGAGTCCCCGGAGGTTGAGCTTTCAGAAGCAAGCTTAACTGTTAGGCAGGAAGCAGCAGAATGTGCCTCTCACATCTAGCCTGTAGGAATTCAGGTTGGCAAGTTCTAAGGGGAAGCCCATTGCTGTCTATGGTGGAAACGGCATGGGAGATTTCAGTTTCAAAATCTCTGTGAAAAAGCGTCAGAGAAGCTTCTCCGTTTAGAATCCAGCATATCTCACTGAACCGAAGAAGTGGTAGTTAGAAGGCAGTTAGAGCTGCAAGCAGTTTGGTTTGGGAAATTAGACGCGAAATGAAACTGCAAATGCCTTCCAACAGGCTTGGAAAAGTGTGTTCTATATCTCTGCCAAACAGACTCCCTGGAGGTTGAGCTTTCAGAAGCTAGTTTAACTCTAAGGGAGGAAGCAGCAGAATGTGCCTCTCACATCTAGCCTGTAGGAATTCAGGTTGGCAAGTTCTATGGGGAAGCCCATTGCTGCCTATGGTGGAAACAGCATGGGAGATTTCAGTTTCAAAATCTCTGTGAAAAAGCGTCAGAGAAGCTTCTCCGTTTAGAATCCAGCATATCTCACTGAACCGAAGAAGTGGTAGTTAGAAGGCAGTTAGAGCTGCAAGCAGTTTGGTTTGGGAAATTAGACGCGAAATGAAACTGCAAATGCCTTCCAACAGGCTTGGAAAAGTGTGTTCTATATCTCTGCCAAACAGACTCCCTGGAGGTTGAGCTTTCAGAAGCTAGTTTAACTCTAAGGGAGGAAGCAGCAGAATGTGCCTCTCACATCTAGCCTGTAGGAATTCAGGTTGGCAAGTTCTATGGGGAAGCCCATTGCTGCCTATGGTGGAAACGGCATGGGAGATTTCAGTTTCAAAATCTCTGTGAAAAAGCGTCAGAGAAGCTTCTCCGTTTAGAATCCAGCATATCTCACTGAACCGAAGAAGTGGTAGTTAGAAGGGAGTTAGAGCTGCAAGCAGTTTGGTTTGGGAAATTAGACGCGAAATGAAACTGCAAATGCCTTCCAACAGGCTTGGAAAAGTGTGTTCTATATCTCTGCCAAACAGACTCCCTGGAGGTTGAGCTTTCAGAAGCTAGTTTAACTCTAAGGGAGGAAGCAGCAGAATGTGCCTCTCACATCTAGCCTGTAGGAATTCAGGTTGGCAAGTTCTATGGGGAAGCCCATTGCTGCCTATGGTGGAAACGGCATGGGAGATTTCAGTTTCAAAATCTCTGTGAAAAAGCGTCAGAGAAGCTTCTCCGTTTAGAATCCAGCATATCTCACTGAACCGAAGAAGTGGTAGTTAGAAGGGAGTTAGAGCTGCAAGCAGTTTGGTTTGGGAAATTAGACGCGAAATGAAACTGCAAATGCCTTCCAACAGGCTTGGAAAAGTGTGTTCTATATCTCTGCCAAACACACTCACCGGAGGTTGAGCTTTCAGAAGCAAGTTTAACTCTAAGGGAGGAAGCAGCAGAATGTGCCTCTCACATCTAGCCTGTAGGAATTCAGGTTGGCAAGTTCTATGGGGAAGCCCATTGCTGCCTATGGTGGAAACGGCATGGGAGATTTCAGTTTCAAAATCTCTGTGAAAAAGCGTCAGAGAAGCTTCTCCGTTTAGAATCCAGCATATCTCACTGAACCGAAGAAGTGGTAGTTAGAAGGGAGTTAGAGCTGCAAGCAGTTTGGTTTGGGAAATTAGATGCGAAATGACACTGCAAAGGCCTTCCAACAGGCTTGGAAAAGTGTGTTCTATATCTCTGCCAAACAGAGTCCCCGGAGGTTGAGCTTTCAGAAGCAAGCTTAACTGTTAGGGAGGAAGCAGCAGAATGTGCCTCTCACATCTAGCCTGTAGGAATTCAGGTTGGCAAGTTCTAAGGGGAAGCCCATTGCTGCCTATGGTGGAAACGGCATGGGAGATTTCAGTTTCAAAATCTCTGTGAAAAAGCGTCAGAGAAGCTTCTCCGTTTAGAATCCAGCATATCTCACTGAACCGAAGAAGTGGTAGTTAGAAGGGAGTTAGAGCTGCAAGCAGTTTGGTTTGGGAAATTAGACGCGAAATGAAACTGCAAATGCCTTCCAACAGGCTTGGAAAAGTGTGTTCTATATCTCTGCCAAACAGACTCCCTGGAGGTTGAGCTTTCAGAAGCTAGTTTAACTCTAAGGGAGGAAGCAGCAGAATGTGCCTCTCACATCTAGCCTGTAGGAATTCAGGTTGGCAAGTTCTATGGGGAAGCCCATTGCTGCCTATGGTGGAAACAGCATGGGAGATTTCAGTTTCAAAATCTCTGTGAAAAAGCGTCAGAGAAGCTTCTCCGTTTAGAATCCAGCATATCTCACTGAACCGAAGAAGTGGTAGTTAGAAGGCAGTTAGAGCTGCAAGCAGTTTGGTTTGGGAAATTAGACGCGAAATGAAACTGCAAATGCCTTCCAACAGGCTTGGAAAAGTGTGTTCTATATCTCTGCCAAACACACTCCCTGGAGGTTGAGCTTTCAGAAGCTAGTTTAACTCTAAGGGAGGAAGCAGCAGAATGTGCCTCTCACATCTAGCCTGTAGGAATTCAGGTTGGCAAGTTCTATGGGGAAGCCCATTGCTGCCTATGGTGGAAACGGCATGGGAGATTTCAGTTTCAAAATCTCTGTGAAAAAGCGTCAGAGAAGCTTCTCCGTTTAGAATCCAGCATATCTCACTGAACCGAAGAAGTGGTAGTTAGAAGGGAGTTAGAGCTGCAAGCAGTTTGGTTTGGGAAATTAGATGCGAAATGACACTGCAAAGGCCTTCCAACAGGCTTGGAAAAGTGTGTTCTATATCTCTGCCAAACAGAGTCCCCGGAGGTTGAGCTTTCAGAAGCAAGCTTAACTGTTAGGGAGGAAGCAGCAGAATGTGCCTCTCACATCTAGCCTGTAGGAATTCAGGTTGGCAAGTTCTATGGGGAAGCCCATTGGCGCCTTCGTTGGAAACGGGTTTGGAAATTTCAGTTTCAAAATCTCTGTGAAAAAGCGTCAGAGAAGCTTCTCCGTTTAGAATCCAGCATATCTCACTGAACCGAAGAAGTGGTAGTTAGAAGGGAGTTAGAGCTGCAAGCAGTTTGGTTTGGGAAATTAGATGCGAAATGACACTGCAAAGGCCTTCCAACAGGCTTGGAAAAGTGTGTTCTATATCTGTGCCAAACAGAGTCCCCGGAGGTTGAGCTTTCAGAAGCAAGCTTAACTGTTAGGGAGGAAGCAGCAGAATGTGCCTCTCACATCTAGCCTGTAGGAATTCAGGTTGGCAAGTTCTATGGGGAAGCCCATTGCTGCCTATGGTGGAAACGGCATGGGAGATTTCAGTTTCAAAATCTCTGTGAAAAAGCGTCAGAGAAGCTTCTCCGTTTAGAATCCAGCATATCTCACTGAACCGTAGAAGTGGTAGTTAGAAGGCAGTTAGAGCTGCAAGCAGTTTGGTTTGGGAAATTAGACGCGAAATGAAACTGCAAATGCCTTCCAACAGGCTTGGAAAAGTGTGTTCTATATCTCTGCCAAACAAACTCCCCGGAGGTTGAGCTTTCAGAAG
This sequence comes from Cynocephalus volans, assembly GCF_027409185.1. Lineage (NCBI taxonomy): Eukaryota > Metazoa > Chordata > Mammalia > Dermoptera > Cynocephalidae > Cynocephalus > Cynocephalus volans. Next base: position 138,421 of record NW_026902414.1, read on the forward strand.
CTGGTTTAACTCTAAGGGAGGATGCAGCAGAATGTGCCTCTCACATCTAGCCTGTAGGAATTCAGGTTGGCAAGTTCTATGGGGAAGCCCATTGGCGCCTTCGTTGGAAACGGGTTTGGAAATTTCAGTTTCAAAATCTCTGTGAAAAAGCGTCAGAGAAGCTTCTCCGTTTAGAATCCAGCATATCCAACTGAACCGAAGAAGTGGTAGTTAGAAGGGAGTTAGAGCTGCAAGCAGTTTGGTTTGGGAAATTAGACGCGAAATGAAACTGCAAATGCCTTCCAAAAGGCTTGGAAAAATGTGTTCTATATCTCTGCCAAACAAACTCCCGGGAGGTTGAGCTTTCAGAAGCTAGTTTAACTCTAAGGGAGGAAGCAGCAGAATGTGCCTCTCACATCTAGCCTGTAGGAATTCAGGTTGGCAAGTTCTATGGGGAAGCCCATTGCTGCCTATGGTGGAAACGGCATGGGAGATTACAGTTTCAAAATCTCTGTGAAAAAGCGTCAGAGAAGCTTCTCCGTTTAGAATCCAGCATATCTCACTGAACCGAAGAAGTGGTAGTTAGAAGGGAGTTAGAGCTGCAAGCAGTTTGGTTTGGGAAATTAGATGCGAAATGACACTGCAAAGGCCTTCCAACAGGCTTGGAAAAGTGTGTTCTATATCTCTGCCAAACAGACTCCCCGGAGGTTGAGCTTTCAGAAGCTAGTTTAACTCTAAGGGAGGAAGCAGCAGAATTTGCCTCTCACATCTAGCCTGTAGGAATTCAGGTTGGCAAGTTCTATTGGGAAGCCCATTGCTGCCTATGGTGGAAACGGCATGGGAGATTTCAGTTTCAAAATCTCTGTGAATAAGCGTCAGAGAAGCTTCTCCGTTTAGAATCCAGCATATCTCACTGAACCGAAGAAGTGGTAGTTAGAAGGCAGTTAGAGCTGCAAGCAGTTTGGTATGGGAAATTAGACGCGAAATGAAACTGCAAATGCCTTCCAACAGTCTTGGAAAAGTGTGTTCTATATCTCTGCCAAACACACTCGCCGGAGGTTGAGCTTTCAGAAGCAAGTTTAACTCTAAGGGAGGAAGCAGCAGAATGTGCCTCTCACATCTAGCCTGTAGGAATTCAGGTTGGCAAGTTCTATGGGGAAGCCCATTGCTGCCTATGGTGGAAACGGCATGGGAGATTTCAGTTTCAAAATCTCTGTGAAAAAGCGTCAGAGAAGCTTCTCCGTTTAGAATCCAGCATATCTCACTGAACCGAAGAAGTGGTAGTTAGAAGGGAGTTAGAGCTGCAAGCAGTTTGGTTTGGGAAATTAGATGCGAAATGACACTGCAAAGGCCTTCCAACAGGCTTGGAAAAGTGTGTTCTATATCTGTGCAAAACAGAGTCCCCGGAGGTTGAGCTTTCAGAAGCAAGCTTAACTGTTAGGGAGGAAGCAGCAGAATGTGCCTCTCACATCTAGCCTGTAGGAATTCAGGTTGGCAAGTTCTATGGGGAAGCCCATTGCTGCCTATGGTGGAAACGGCATGGGAGATTTCAGTTTCAAAATCTCTGTGAAAAAGCGTCAGAGAAGCTTCTCCGTTTAGAATCCAGCATATCTCACTGAACCGAAGAAGTGGTAGTTAGAAGGCAGTTAGAGCTGCAAGCAGTTTGGTTTGGGAAATTAGACGCGAAATGAAACTGCAAATGCCTTCCAACAGGCTTGGAAAAGTGTGTTCTATATCTCTGCCAAACAGACTCCCTGGAGGTTGAGCTTTCAGAAGCTAGTTTAACTCTAAGGGAGGAAGCAGCAGAATGTGCCTCTCACATCTAGCCTGTAGGAATTCAGGTTGGCAAGTTCTATGGGGAAGCCCATTGCTGCCTATGGTGGAAAAAGCATGGGAGATTTCAGTTTCAAAATCTCTGTGAAAAAGCATCAGAGAAGCTTCTCCGTTTAGAATCCAGCATATCTCACTGAACCGAAGAAGTGGTAGTTAGAAGGCAGTTAGAGCTGCAAGCAGTTTGGTTTGGGAAATTAGACGCGAAATGAAACTGCAAATGCCTTCCAACAGGCTTGGAAAAGTGTGTTCTATATCTCTGCCAAACAAACTCCCCGGAGGTTGAGCTTTCAGAAGCTGGTTTAACTCTAAGGGAGGATGCAGCAGAATGTGCCTCTCACATCTAGCCTGTAGGAATTCAGGTTGGCAAGTTCTATGGGGAAGCCCATTGGCGCCTTCGTTGGAAACGGGTTTGGAAATTTCAGTTTCAAAATCTCTGTGAAAAAGCGTCAGAGAAGCTTCTCCGTTTAGAATCCAGCATATCTCACTGAACCGAAGAAGTGGTAGTTAGAAGGCAGTTAGAGCTGCAAGCACTTTGGTTTGGGAAATTAGACGCGAAATGAAACTGCAAATGCCTTCCAACAGGATTGGAAAAGTGTGTTCTATATCTCTGCCAAACAGACTCCCCGGAGGTTGAGCTTTCAGAAGCTAGTTTAACTCTAAGGGAGGAAGCAGCAGAATGTGCCTCTCACATCTAGCCTGTAGGAATTCAGGTTGGCAAGTTCTATTGGGAAGCCCATTGCTGCCTATGGTGGAAACGGCATGGGAGATTTCAGTTTCAAAATCTCTGTGAAAAAGCGTCAGAGAAGCTTCTCCGTTTAGAATCCAGCATATCTCACTGAACCGAAGAAGTGGTAGTTAGAAGGGAGTTAGAGCTGCAAGCAGTTTGGTATGGGAAATTAGACGCGAAATGAAACTGGAAATGCCTTCCAACAGGCTTGGTAAAGTGTGTTCTATATCTCTGCCAAACAAACTCCCCGGAGGTTGAGCTTTCAGAAGCTAGTTTAACTCTAAGGGAGGAAGCAGCAGAATGTGCCTCTCACATCTAGCCTGTAGGAATTCAGGTTGGCAAGTTCTATGGGGAAGCCCATTGGCGCCTTCGTTGGAAACGGGTTTGGAAATTTCAGTTTCAAAATCTCTGTGAAAAAGCGTCAGAGAAGCTTCTCCGTTTAGAATCCAGCATATCTCACTGAACCGAAGAAGTGGTAGTTAGAAGGGAGTTAGAGCTGCAAGCAGTTTGGTTTGGGAAATAAGACGCGAAATGAAACTGCAAATGCCTTCCAACAGTCTTGGAAAAGTGTGTTCTATATCTCTGCCAAACAAACTCCCCGGAGGTTGAGCTTTCAGAAGCAAGTTTAACTCTAAGGGAGGAAGCAGCAGAATGTGCCTCTCACATCTAGCCTGTAGGAATTCAGGTTGGCAAGTTCTATGGGGAAGCCCATTGCTGTCTATGGTGGAAACGGCATGGGAGATTTCAGTTTCAAAATCTCTGTGAAAAAGCGTCAGAGAAGCTTCTCCGTTTAGAATCCAGCATATCTCACTGAACCGAAGAAGTGGTAGTTAGAAGGCAGTTAGAGCTGCAAGCAGTTTGGTTTGGGAAATTAGACGGGAAATGAAACTGCAAATGCCTTCCAACATGCTTGGAAAAGTGTGTTCTATATCTCTGCCAAACAGACTCCCCGGAGGTTGAGCTTTCAGAAGCTAGTTTAACTCTAAGGCAGGAAGCAGCAGAATGTGCCTCTCACATCTAGCCTGTAGGAATTCAGGTTGGCAAGTTCTATGGGGAAGCCCATTGCTGCCTATGGTGGAAACGGCATGGGAGATTTCAGTTTCAAAATCTCTGTGAAAAAGCGTCAGAGAAGCTTCTCCGTTTAGGATCCAGCATATCTCACTGAACCGAAGAAGTGCTAGTTAGAAGGGAGTTAGAGCTGCAAGCAGTTTGGTATGGGAAATTAGACGCGAAATGAAACTGCAAATGCCTTCCAACAGGCTTGGAAAAGTGTGTTCTATATCTCTGCCAAACAAACTCCCCGGAGGTTGAGCTTTCAGAAGCTAGTTTAACTCTAAGGGAGGAAGCAGCAGAATGTGCCTCTCACATCTAGCCTGTAGGAATTCAGGTTGGCAAGTTCTATGGGGAAGCCCATTGGCGCCTTCGTTGGAAACGGGTTTGGAAATTTCAGTTTCAAAATCTCTGTGAAAAAGCGTCAGAGAAGCTTCTCCGTTTAGAATCCAGCATATCTCACTGAACCGAAGAAGTGGTAGTTAGAAGGGAGTTAGAGCTGCAAGCAGTTTGGTTTGGGAAATTAGACGCGAAATGAAACTGCAAATGCCTTCCAACAGGCTTGGAAAAGTGTGTTCTATATCTCTGCCAAACAGAGTCCCCGGAGGTTGAGCTTTCAGAAGCAAGCTTAACTGTTAGGGAGGAAGCAGCAGAATGTGCCTCTCACATCTAGCCTGTAGGAATTCAGGTTGGCAAGTTCTAAGGGGAAGCCCATTGCTGCCTATGGTGGAAACGGCATGGGAGATTTCAGTTTCAAAATCTCTGTGAAAAAGCGTCAGAGAAGCTTCTCCGTTTAGAATCCAGCATATCTCACTGAACCGAAGAAGTGGTAGTTAGAAGGCAGTTAGAGCTGCAAGCAGTTTGGTTTGGGAAATTAGACGCGAAATGAAACTGCAAATGCCTTCCAACAGGCTTGGTAAAGTGTGTTCTATATCTCTGCCAAACAGACTCCCTGGAGGTTAAGCTTTCAGAAGCTAGTTTAACTCTAAGGGAGGAAGCAGCAGAATGTGCCTCTCACATCTAGCCTGTAGGAATTCAGGTTGGCAAGTTCTATGGGGAAGCCCATTGCTGCCTATGGTGGAAACAGCATGGGAGATTTCAATTTCAAAATCTCTGTGAAAAAGCGTCAGAGAAGCTTCTCCGTTTAGAATCCAGCATATCTCACTGAACCGAAGAAGTGGTAGTTAGAAGGCAGTTAGAGCTGCAAGCAGTTTGGTTTGGGAAATTAGACGCGAAATGAAACTGCAAATGCCTTCCAACAGGCTTGGAAAAGTGTGTTCTATATCTCTGCCAAACAAACTCCCCGGAGGTTGAGCTTTCAGAAGCTAGTTTAACTCTAAGGGAGGATGCAGCAGAATGTGCCTCTCACATCTAGCCTGTAGGAATTCAGGTTGGCAAGTTCTATGGGGAAGCCCATTGGCGCCTTCGTTGGAAACGGGTTTGGAAATTTCAGTTTCAAAATCTCTGTGAAAAAGCGTCAGAGAAGCTTCTCCGTTTAGAATCCAGCATATCTCACTGAACCGAAGAAGTGGTAGTTAGAAGGGAGTTAGAGCTGCAAGCAGTTTGGTTTGGGAAATTAGACGCGAAATGAAACTGCAAATGCCGTCCAACAGGCTTGGAAATGTGTGTTCTATATCTCTGCCAAACAAACTCCCCGGAGGTTGAGCTTTCAGAAGTTAGTTTAACTCTAAGGGAGGAAGCAGCAGAATTTGCCTCTCACATTTAGCCTGTAGGAATTCAGGTTGGCAAGTTCTATGGGGAAGCCCATTGGCGCCTTCGTTGGAAACGGGTTTGGAAATTTCAGTTTCAAAATCTCTGTGAAAAAGCGTCAGAGAAGCTTCTCCGTTTAGAATCCAGCATATCTCACTGAACCGAAGAAGTGGTAGTTAGAAGGCAGTTAGAGCTGCAAGCAGTTTGGTTTGGGAAATTAGACGCGAAATGAAACTGCAAATGCCTTCCAACAGGCTTGGAAAAATGTGTTCTATATCTCTGCCAAACAGACTCCCCGGAGGTTGAGCTTTCAGAAGCTAGTTTAACTCTAAGGGAGGAAGCAGCAGAATGTGCCTCTCACATCTAGCCTGTAGGAATTCAGGTTGGCAAGTTCTATGGGGAAGCCCATTGCTGCCTATGGTGGAAACGGCATGGGAGATTTCAGTTTCAAAATCTCTGTGAAAAAGCGTCAGAGAAGCTTCTCCGTTTAGAATCCAGCATATCTCACTGAACCGAAGAAGTGGTGGTTAGAAGGGAGTTAGAGCTGCAAGCAGTTTGGTTTGGGAAATTAGATGCGAAATAACACTGCAAAGGCCTTCCAACAGGCTTGGAAAAGTGTGTTCTATATCTCTGCCAAACAGACTCCCCGGAGGTTGAGCTTTCAGAAGCAAGCTTAACTCTTAGGGAGGAAGCAGCAGAATGTGCCTCTCACATCTAGCCTGTAGGAATTCAGGTTGGCAAGTTCTATGGGGAAGCCCATTGCTGCCTATGGTGGAAACGGCATGGGAGATTTCAGTTTCAAAATCTCTGTGAAAAAGCGTCAGAGAAGCTTCTCCGTTTAGAATCCAGCATATCTCACTGAACCGAAGAAGTGGTAGTTAGAAGGCAGTTAGAGCTGCAAGCAGTTTGGTTTGGGAAATTAGACGCGAAATAAAACTGCAAATGCCTTCCAACAGGCTTGGAAAGTGTGTTCTATATCTCTGCCAAACAGACTCCCCGGAGGTTGAGCTTTCAGAAGCTAGTTTAACTCTAAGGGAGGAAGCAGCAGAATGTGCCTCTCACATCTAGCCTGTAGGAATTCAGGTTGGCAAGTTCTATGGGGAAGCCCATTGCTGCCTAGGGTGGAAACGGCATGGGAGATTTCAGTTTCAAAATCTCTGTGAAAAAGCGTCAGAGAAGCTTCTCCGTTTAGAATCCAGCATATCTCACTGAACCGAAGAAGTGGTAGTTAGAAGGGAGTTAGAGCTGCAAGCAGTTTGGTTTGGGAAATTAGACGCGAAATGAAACTGCAAATGCCTTCCAACAGGCTTGGAAAAATGTGTTCTATATCTCTGCCAAACAGACTCCCCGGAGGTTGAGCTTTCAGAAGCTAGTTTAACTCTAAGGGAGGAAGCAGCAGAATGTGCCTCTCACATCTAGCCTGTAGGAATTCAGGTTGGCAAGTTCTATGGGGAAGCCCATTGCTGCCTATGGTGGAAACGGCATGGGAGATTTCAGTTTCAAAATCTCTGTGAAAAAGCGTCAGAGAAGCTTCTCCGTTTAGAATCCAGCATATCTCACTGAACCGAAGAAGTGGTAGTTAGAAGGCAGTTAGAGCTGCAAGCAGTTTGGTTTGGGAAATTAGACGCGAAATGAAACTGCAAATGCCTTCCAACAGGCTTGGAAAAGTGTGTTCTATATCTCTGCCAAACAGACTCCCCGGAGGTTGAGCTTTCAGAAGCTAGTTTAACTCGAAGGGAGGAAGCAGCAGAATGTGCCTCTCACATCTAGCCTGTAGGAATTCAGGTTGGCAAGTTCTAAGGGGAAGCCCATTGCTGCCTATGGTGGAAACGGCATGGGAGATTTCAGTTTCAAAATCTCTGTGAAAAAGCGTCAGAGAAGCTTCTCCGTTTAGAATCCAGCATATCTCACTGAACCGAAGAAGTGGTAGTTAGAAGGGAGTTAGAGCTGCAAGCAGTTTGGTATGGGAAATTAGACGCGAAATGAAACTGCAAATGCCTTCCAACAGGCTTGGTAAAGTGTGTTCTATATCTCTGCCAAACAAACTCCCCGGAGGTTGAGCTTTCAGAAGCTAGTTTAACTCTAAGGGAGGAAGCAGCAGAATGTGCCTCTCACATCTAGCCTGTAGGAATTCAGGTTGGCAAGTTCTATGGGGAAGCCCATTGGCGCCTTCGTTGGAAACGGGTTTGGAAATTTCAGTTTCAAAATCTCTGTGAAAAAGCGTCAGAGAAGCTTCTCCGTTTAGAATCCAGCATATCTCACTGAACCGAAGAAGTGGTAGTTAGAAGGCAGTTAGAGCTGCAAGCAGTTTGGTTTGGGAAATTAGACGCGAAATGAAACTGCAAATGCCTTCCAACAGGCTTGGAAAAGTGTGTTCTATATCTCTGCCAAACAGACTCCCCGGAGGTAGAGCTTTCAGAAGCTAGTTTAACTCTAAGGGAGGAAGCAGCAGAATGTGCCTCTCACATCTAGCCTGTAGGAATTCAGGTTGGCAAGTTCTATGGGGAAGCCCATTGCTGCCTATGGTGGAAACGGCATGGGAGATTTCAGTTTCAAAATCTCTGTGAAAAAGCGTCAGAGAAGCTTCTCCGTTTAGAATCCAGCATATCTCACTGAACCGAAGAAGTGCTAGTTAGAAGGGAGTTAGAGCTGCAAGCAGTTTGGTATGGGAAATTAGACGCGAAATGAAACTGCAAATGCCTTCCAACAGGCTTGGAAAAGTGTGTTCTATATCTCTGCCAAACAAACTCCCCGGAGGTTGAGCTTTCAGAAGCAAGCTTAACTGTTAGGGAGGAAGCAGCAGAATGTGCCTCTCACATCTAGCCTGTAGGAATTCAGGTTGGCAAGTTCTATGGGGAAGCCCATTGGCGCCTTCTTTGGAAACGGGTTTGGAAATTTCAGTTTCAAAATCTCTGTGAAAAAGCGTCAGAGAAGCTTCTCCGTTTAGAATCCAGCATATCTCACTGAACCGAAGAAGTGGTAGTTAGAAGGGAGTTAGAGCTGCAAGCAGTTTGGTTTGGGAAATTAGACGCGAAATGAAACTGTAAATGCCTTCCAACAGGCTGGAAAAGTGTGTTCTATATCTCTGCCAAACAGAGTCCCCGGAGGTTGAGCTTTCAGAAGCAAGCTTAACTGTTAGGGAGGAAGCAGCAGAATGTGCCTCTCACATCTAGCCTGTAGGAATTCAGGTTGGCAAGTTCTAAGGGGAAGCCCATTGCTGCCTATGGTGGAAACGGCATGGGAGATTTCAGTTTCAAAATCTCTGTGAAAAAGCGTCAGAGAAGCTTCTCCGTTTAGAATCCAGCATATCTCACTGAACCGAAGAAGTGGTAGTTAGAAGGGAGTTAGAGCTGCAAGCAGTTTGGTTTGGGAAATTAGATGCGAAATGACACTGCAAAGGCCTTCCAACAGGCTTGGAAAAGTGTGTTCTATATGTGTGCCAAACAGACTCCCCGGAGGTTGAGCTTTCAGAAGCAAGCTTAACTGTTAGGGAGGAAGCAGCAGAATGTGCCTCTCACATCTAGCCTGTAGGAATTCAGGTTGGCAAGTTCTATGGGGAAGCCCATTGCTGCCTATGGTGGAAACGGCATGGGAGATTTCAGTTTCAAAATCTCTGTGAAAAAGCGTCAGAGAAGCTTCTCCGTTTAGAATCCAGCATATCTCACTGAACCGAAGAAGTGGTAGTTAGAAGGGAGTTAGAGCTGCAAGCAGTTTGGTTTGGGAAATTAGATGCGAAATGACACTGCAAAGGCCTTCCAACAGGCTTGGAAAAGTGTGTTCTATATCTGTGCCAAACAGAGTCCCCGGAGGTTGAGCTTTCAGAAGCAAGCTTAACTGTTAGGGAGGAAGCAGCAGAATGTGCCTCTCACATCTAGCCTGTAGGAATTCAGGTTGGCAAGTACTATGGGGAAGCCCATTGCTGCCTATGGTGGAAACGGCATGGGAGATTTCAGTTTCAAAATCTCTGTGAAAAAGCGTCAGAGAAGCTTCTCCGTTTAGAATCCAGCATATCTCACTGAACCGAAGAAGTGGTAGTTAGAAGGCAGTTAGAGCTGCAAGCAGTTTGGTTTGGGAAATTAGACGCGAAATGAAACTGCAAATGCCTTCCAACAGGCTTGGAAAAGTGTGTTCTATATCTCTGCCAAACAGACTCCCTGGAGGTTGAGCTTTCAGAAGCTAGCTTAACTCTAAGGGAGGAAGCAGCAGAATGTGCCTCTCACATCTAGCCTGTAGGAATTCAGGTTGGCAAGTTCTATGGGAAAGCCCATTGCTGCCTATGGTGGAAACAGCATGGGAGATTTCAGTTTCAAAATCTCTGTGAAAAAGCGTCAGAGAAGCTTCTCCGTTTAGAATCCAGCATATCTCACTGAACCGAAGAAGTGGTAGTTAGAAGGCAGTTAGAGCTGCAAGCAGTTTGGTTTGGGAAATTAGACGCGAAATCAAACTGCAAATGCCTTCCAACAGGCTTGGAAAAGTGTGTTCTATATCTCTGCCAAACAAACTCCCCGGAGGTTGAGCTTTCAGAAGCTGGTTTAACTCTAAGGGAGGATGCAGCAGAATGTGCCTCTCACATCTAGCCTGTAGGAATTCAGGTTGGCAAGTTCTATGGGGAAGCCCATTGGCGCCTTCGTTGGAAACGGGTTTGGAAATTTCAGTTTCAAAATCTCTGTGAAAAAGCGTCAGAGAAGCTTCTCCGTTTAGAATCCAGCATATCTCACTGAACCGAAGAAGTGGTAGTTAGAAGGGAGTTAGAGCTGCAAGCAGTTTGGTTTGGGAAATTAGACGCGAAATGAAACTGCAAATGCCTTCCAACAGGCTTGGAAAAGTGTGTACTATATCTCTGCCAAACAAACTCCCCGGAGGTTGAGCTTTCAGAAGCAAGTTTAACTCTAAGGGAGGAAGCAGCAGAATGTGCCTCTCACATCTAGCCTGTAGGAATTCAGGTTGGCAAGTTCTATGGAGAAGCCCATTGCTGCCTATGGTGGAAACGGCATGGGAGATTTCAGTTTCAAAATCTCTGTGAAAAAGCGTCAGAGAAGCTTCTCCGTTTAGAATCCAGCATATCTCACTGAACCGAAGAAGTGGTAGTTAGAAGGGAGTTAGAGCTGCAAGCAGTTTGGTTTGGGAAATTAGACGCGAAATGAAACTGCAAATGCCTTCCAACAGGCTTGGAAAAATGTGTTCTATATCTCTGCCAAACAAACTCCCCGGAGGTTGAGCTTTCAGAAGCTAGTTTAACTCTAAGGGAGGAAGCAGCAGAATGTGCCTCTCACATCTAGCCTGTAGGAATTCAGGTTGGCAAGTTCTATGGGGAAGCCCATTGCTGCCTATGGTGGAAACGGCATGGGAGATTTCAGTTTCAAAATCTCTGTGAAAAAGCATCAGAGAAGCTTCTCCGTTTAGAATCCAGCATATCTCACTGAACCGAAGAAGTGGTAGTTAGAAGGGAGTTAGAGCTGCAAGCAGTTTGGTTTGGGAAATTAGACGCGAAATGAAACTGCAAATGCCTTCCAACAGGCTTGGAAAAGTGTGTTCTATATCTCTGCCAAACAGACTCCCCGGAGGTTGAGCTTTCAGAAGCTAGTTTAACTCTAAGCGAGGAAGCAGCAGAATTTGCCTCTCACATCTAGCCTGTAGGAATTCAGGTTGGCAAGTTCTATTGGGAAGCCCATTGCTGCCTATGGTGGAAACGGCATGGGAGATTTCAGTTTCAAAATCTCTGTGAAAAAGCGTCAGAGAAGCTTCTCCGTTTAGAATCCAGCATATCTCACTGAACCGAAGAAGTGGTAGTTAGAAGGGAGATAGAGCTGCAAGCAGTTTGGTATGGGAAATTAGACGCGAAATGAAACTGCAAATGCCTTCCAACAGGCTTGGTAAAGTGTGTTCTATATCTCTGCCAAACAAACTCCCCGGAGGTTGAGCATTCAGAAGCTAGTTTAACTCTAAGGGAGGAAGCAGCAGAATGTGCCTCTCACATCTAGCCTGTAGGAATTCAGGTTGGCAAGTTCTATGGGGAAGCCCATTGGCGCCTTCGTTGGAAACGGGTTTGGAAATTTCAGTTTCAAAATCTCTGTGAAAAAGCGTCAGAGAAGCTTCTCCGTTTAGAATCCAGCATATCTCACTGAACCGAAGAAGTGGTAGTTAGAAGGGAGTTAGAGCTGCAAGCAGTTTGGTTTGGGAAATTAGACGCGAAATGAAACTGCAAATGCCTTCCAACAGTCTTGGAAAAGTGTGTTCTATATCTCTGCCAAACAAACTCCCCGGAGGTTGAGCTTTCAGAAGCAAGTTTAACTCTAAGGGAGGAAGCAGCAGAATGTGCCTCTCACATCTAGCCTGTAGGAATTCAGGTTGGCAAGTTATATGGGGAAGCCCATTGCTGTCTATGGTGGAAACGGCATGGGAGATTTCAGTTTCAAAATCTCTGTGAAAAAGCGTCAGAGAAGCTTCTCCGTTTAGAATCCAGCATATCTCACTGAACCGAAGAAGTGGTAGTTAGAAGGCAGTTAGAGCTGCAAGCAGTTTGGTTTGGGAAATTAGACGCGAAATGAAACTGCAAATGCCTTCCAACATGCTTGGAAAAGTGTGTTCTATATCTCTGCCAAACAGACTCCCCGGAGGTTGAGCTTTCAGAAGCTAGTTTAACTCTAAGGCAGGAAGCAGCAGAATGTGCCTCTCACATCTAGCCTGTAGGAATTCAGGTTGGCAAGTTCTATGGGGAAGCCCATTGCTGCCTATGGTGGAAACGGCATGGGAGATTTCAGTTTCAAAATCTCTGTGAAAAAGCGTCAGAGAAGCTTCTCCGTTTAGAATCCAGCATATCTCACTGAACCGAAGAAGTGGTAGTTAGAAGGGAGTTAGAGCTGCAAGCAGTTTGGTTTGGGAAATTAGACGCGAAATGAAACTGCAAATGCCTTCCAACAGGCTTGGAAAAGTGTGTTCTATATCTCTGCCAAACAAACTCCCCGGAGGTTGAGCTTTCAGAAGCTAGTTTAACTCTAAGGGAGGAAGCAGCAGAATGTGCCTCTCACATCTAGCCTGTAGGAATTCAGGTTGGCAAGTTCTATGGGGAAGCCCATTGCTGCCTATGGTGGAAACGGCATGGGAGATTTCAGTTTCAAAATCTCTGTGAAAAAGCGTCAGAGAAGCTTCTCCGTTTAGAATCCAGCATATCTCACTGAACCGAAGAAGTGGTAGTTAGAAGGGAGTTAGAGCTGCAAGCAGTTTGGTATGGGAAATTAGACGCGAAATGAAACTGCAAATGCCTTCCAACAGGCTTGGTAAAGTGTGTTCTATATCTCTGCCAAACAAACTCCCCGGAGGTTGAGCTTTCAGAAGCTAGTTTAACTCTAAGGGAGGAAGCAGCAGAATGTGCCTCTCACATCTAGCCTGTAGGAATTCAGGTTGGCAAGTTCTATGGGGAAGCCCATTGGCGCCTTCGTTGGAAACGGGTTTGGAAATTTCAGTTTCAAAATCTCTGTGAAAAAGCGTCAGAGAAGCTTCTCCGTTTAGAATCCAGCATATCTCACTGAACCGAAGAAGTGGTAGTTAGAAGGGAGTTAGAGCTGCAAGCAGTTTGGTTTGGGAAATTAGACGCGAAATGAAACTGCAAATGCCTTCCAACAGGCTTGGAAAAGTGTGTTCTATATCTCTGCCAAACAGAGTCCCCGGAGGTTGAGCTTTCAGAAGCAAGCTTAACTGTTAGGGAGGAAGCAGCAGAATGTGCCTCTCACATCTAGCCTGTAGGAATTCAGGTTGGCAAGTTCTAAGGGGAAGCCCATTGCTGCCTATGGTGGAAACGGCATGGGAGATTTCAGTTTCAAAATCTCTGTGAAAAAGCGTCAGAGAAGCTTCTCCGTTTAGAATCCAGCATATCTCACTGAACCGAAGAAGTGGTAGTTAGAAGGCAGTTAGAGCTGCAAGCAGTTTGGTTTGGGAAATTAGACGCGAAATGAAACTGCAAATGCCTTCCAACAGGCTTGGAAAAGTGTGTTCTATATCTCTGCCAAACAGACTCCCCGGAGGTTGAGCTTTCAGAAGCTAGTTTAACTCTAAGGGAGGAAGCAGCAGAATGTGCCTCTCACATCTAGCCTGTAGGAATTCAGGTTGGCAAGTTCTATGGGGAAGCCCATTGCTGCCTATGGTGGAAACGGCATGGGAGATTTCAGTTTCAAAATCTCTGTGAAAAAGCGTCAGAGAAGCTTCTCCGTTTAGAATCCAGCATATCTCACTGAACCGAAGAAGTGCTAGTTAGAAGGGAGTTAGAGCTGCAAGCAGTTTGGTATGGGAAATTAGACGCGAAATGAAACTGCAAATGCCTTCCAACAGGCTTGGAAAAGTGTGTTCTATATCTCTGCCAAACAAACTCCCCGGAGGTTGAGCTTTCAGAAGCAAGCTTAACTGTTAGGGAGGAAGCAGCAGAATGTGCCTCTCACATCTAGCCTGTAGGAATTCAGGTTGGCAAGTTCTATGGGGAAGCCCATTGGCGCCTTCTTTGGAAACGGGTTTGGAAATTTCAGTTTCAAAATCTCTGTGAAAAAGCGTCAGAGAAGCTTCTCCGTTTAGAATCCAGCATATCTCACTGAACCGAAGAAGTGGTAGTTAGAAGGGAGTTAGAGCTGCAAGCAGTTTGGTTTGGGAAATTAGACGCGAAATGAAACTGTAAATGCCTTCCAACAGGCTGGAAAAGTGTGTTCTATATCTCTGCCAAACAGAGTCCCCGGAGGTTGAGCTTTCAGAAGCAAGCTTAACTGTTAGGGAGGAAGCAGCAGAATGTGCCTCTCACATCTAGCCTGTAGGAATTCAGGTTGGCAAGTTCTAAGGGGAAGCCCATTGCTGCCTATGGTGGAAACGGCATGGGAGATTTCAGTTTCAAAATCTCTGTGAAAAAGCGTCAGAGAAGCTTCTCCGTTTAGAATCCAGCATATCTCACTGAACCGAAGAAGTGGTAGTTAGAAGGGAGTTAGAGCTGCAAGCAGTTTGGTTTGGGAAATTAGATGCGAAATGACACTGCAAAGGCCTTCCAACAGGCTTGGAAAAGTGTGTTCTATATGTGTGCCAAACAGACTCCCCGGAGGTTGAGCTTTCAGAAGCAAGCTTAACTGTTAGGGAGGAAGCAGCAGAATGTGCCTCTCACATCTAGCCTGTAGGAATTCAGGTTGGCAAGTTCTATGGGGAAGCCCATTGCTGCCTATGGTGGAAACGGCATGGGAGATTTCAGTTTCAAAATCTCTGTGAAAAAGCGTCAGAGAAGCTTCTCCGTTTAGAATCCAGCATATCTCACTGAACCGAAGAAGTGGTAGTTAGAAGGGAGTTAGAGCTGCAAGCAGTTTGGTTTGGGAAATTAGATGCGAAATGACACTGCAAAGGCCTTCCAACAGGCTTGGAAAAGTGTGTTCTATATCTGTGCCAAACAGAGTCCCCGGAGGTTGAGCTTTCAGAAGCAAGCTTAACTGTTAGGGAGGAAGCAGCAGAATGTGCCTCTCACATCTAGCCTGTAGGAATTCAGGTTGGCAAGTACTATGGGGAAGCCCATTGCTGCCTATGGTGGAAACGGCATGGGAGATTTCAGTTTCAAAATCTCTGTGAAAAAGCGTCAGAGAAGCTTCTCCGTTTAGAATCCAGCATATCTCACTGAACCGAAGAAGTGGTAGTTAGAAGGCAGTTAGAGCTGCAAGCAGTTTGGTTTGGGAAATTAGACGCGAAATGAAACTGCAAATGCCTTCCAACAGGCTTGGAAAAGTGTGTTCTATATCTCTGCCAAACAGACTCCCTGGAGGTTGAGCTTTCAGAAGCTAGCTTAACTCTAAGGGAGGAAGCAGCAGAATGTGCCTCTCACATCTAGCCTGTAGGAATTCAGGTTGGCAAGTTCTATGGGAAAGCCCATTGCTGCCTATGGTGGAAACAGCATGGGAGATTTCAGTTTCAAAATCTCTGTGAAAAAGCGTCAGAGAAGCTTCTCCGTTTAGAATCCAGCATATCTCACTGAACCGAAGAAGTGGTAGTTAGAAGGCAGTTAGAGCTGCAAGCAGTTTGGTTTGGGAAATTAGACGCGAAATCAAACTGCAAATGCCTTCCAACAGGCTTGGAAAAGTGTGTTCTATATCTCTGCCAAACAAACTCCCCGGAGGTTGAGGTTTCAGAAGCTGGTTTAACTCTAAGGGAGGATGCAGCAGAATGTGCCTCTCACATCTAGCCTGTAGGAATTCAGGTTGGCAAGTTCTATGGGGAAGCCCATTGGCGCCTTCGTTGGAAACGGGTTTGGAAATTTCAGTTTCAAAATCTCTGTGAAAAAGCGTCAGAGAAGCTTCTCCGTTTAGAATCCAGCATATCTCACTGAACCGAAGAAGTGGTAGTTAGAAGGGAGTTAGAGCTGCAAGCAGTTTGGTTTGGGAAATTAGACGCGAAATGAAACTGCAAATGCCTTCCAACAGGCTTGGAAAAGTGTGTACTATATCTCTGCCAAACAAACTCCCCGGAGGTTGAGCTTTCAGAAGCAAGTTTAACTCTAAGGGAAGAAGCAGCAGAATGTGCCTCTCACATCTAGCCTGTAGGAATTCAGGTTGGCAAGTTCTATGGGGAAGCCCATTGCTGCCTATGGTGGAAACGGCATGGGAGATTTCAGTTTCAAAATCTCTGTGAAAAAGCGTCAGAGAAGCTTCTCCGTTTAGAATCCAGCATATCTCACTGAACCGAAGAAGTGGTAGTTAGAAGGGAGTTAGAGCTGCAAGCAGTTTGGTTTGGGAAATTAGACGCGAAATGAAACTGCAAATGCCTTCCAACAGGCTTGGAAAAATGTGTTCTATATCTCTGCCAAACAAACTCCCCGGAGGTTGAGCTTTCAGAAGCTAGTTTAACTCTAAGGGAGGAAGCAGCAGAATGTGCCTCTCACATCTAGCCTGTAGGAATTCAGGTTGGCAAGTTCTATGGGGAAGCCCATTGCTGCCTATGGTGGAAACGGCATGGGAGATTACAGTTTCAAAATCTCTGTGAAAAAGCGTCAGAGAAGCTTCTCCGTTTAGAATCCAGCATATCTCACTGAACCGAAGAAGTGGTAGTTAGAAGGGAGTTAGAGCTGCAAGCAGTTTGGTTTGGGAAATTAGATGCGAAATGACACTGCTAAGGCCTTCCAACAGGCTTGGAAAAGTGTGTTTTATATCTCTGCCAAACAGACTCCCCGGAGGTTGAGCTTTCAGAAGCAAGCTTAACTCTTAGGGAGGAAGCAGCAGAATGTGCCTCTCACATCTAGCCTGTAGGAATTCAGGTTGGCAAGTTCTATGGGGAAGCCCATTGCTGCCTATGGTGGAAACGGCATGGGAGATTTCAGTTTCAAAATCTCTGTGAAAAAGCATCAGAGAAGCTTCTCCGTTTAGAATCCAGCATATCTCACTGAACCGAAGAAGTGGTAGTTAGAAGGGAGTTAGAGCTGCAAGCAGTTTGGTTTGGGAAATTAGACGCGAAATGAAACTGCAAATGCCTTCCAACAGGCTTGGAAAAGTGTGTTCTATATCTCTGCCAAACAGACTCCCCGGAGGTTGAGCTTTCAGAAGCTAGTTTAACTCTAAGCGAGGAAGCAGCAGAATTTGCCTCTCACATCTAGCCTGTAGGAATTCAGGTTGGCAAGTTCTATTGGGAAGCCCATTGCTGCCTATGGTGGAAACGGCATGGGAGATTTCAGTTTCAAAATCTCTGTGAAAAAGCGTCAGAGAAGCTTCTCCGTTTAGAATCCAGCATATCTCACTGAACCGAAGAAGTGGTAGTTAGAAGGGAGATAGAGCTGCAAGCAGTTTGGTATGGGAAATTAGACGCGAAATGAAACTGCAAATGCCTTCCAACAGGCTTGGTAAAGTGTGTTCTATATCTCTGCCAAACAAACTCCCCGGAGGTTGAGCATTCAGAAGCTAGTTTAACTCTAAGGGAGGAAGCAGCAGAATGTGCCTCTCACATCTAGCCTGTAGGAATTCAGGTTGGCAAGTTCTATGGGGAAGCCCATTGGCGCCTTCGTTGGAAACGGGTTTGGAAATTTCAGTTTCAAAATCTCTGTGAAAAAGCGTCAGAGAAGCTTCTCCGTTTAGAATCCAGCATATCTCACTGAACCGAAGAAGTGGTAGTTAGAAGGGAGTTAGAGCTGCAAGCAGTTTGGTTTGGGAAATTAGACGCGAAATGAAACTGCAAATGCCTTCCAACAGTCTTGGAAAAGTGTGTTCTATATCTCTGCCAAACAAACTCCCCGGAGGTTGAGCTTTCAGAAGCAAGTTTAACTCTAAGGGAGGAAGCAGCAGAATGTGCCTCTCACATCTAGCCTGTAGGAATTCAGGTTGGCAAGTTATATGGGGAAGCCCATTGCTGTCTATGGTGGAAACGGCATGGGAGATTTCAGTTTCAAAATCTCTGTGAAAAAGCGTCAGAGAAGCTTCTCCGTTTAGAATCCAGCATATCTCACTGAACCGAAGAAGTGGTAGTTAGAAGGCAGTTAGAGCTGCAAGCAGTTTGGTTTGGGAAATTAGACGCGAAATGAAACTGCAAATGCCTTCCAACATGCTTGGAAAAGTGTGTTCTATATCTCTGCCAAACAGACTCCCCGGAGGTTGAGCTTTCAGAAGCTAGTTTAACTCTAAGGCAGGAAGCAGCAGAATGTGCCTCTCACATCTAGCCTGTAGGAATTCAGGTTGGCAAGTTCTATGGGGAAGCCCATTGCTGCCTATGGTGGAAACGGCATGGGAGATTTCAGTTTCAAAATCTCTGTGAAAAAGCGTCAGAGAAGCTTCTCCGTTTAGGATCCAGCATATCTCACTGAACCGAAGAAGTGGTAGTTAGAAGGGAGTTAGAGCTGCAAGCAGTTTGGTATGGGAAATTAGACGCGAAATGAAACTGCAAATGCCTTCCAACAGGCTTGGAAAAGTGTGTTCTATATCTCTGCCAAACAAACTCCCCGGAGGTTGAGCTTTCAGAACCTAGTTTAACTCTAAGGGAGGAAGCAGCAGAATGTGCCTCTCACATCTAGCCTGTAGGAATTCAGGTTGGCAAGTTCTATGGGGAAGCCCATTGGCGCCTTCGTTGGAAACGGGTTTGGAAATTTCAGTTTCAAAATCTCTGTGAAAAAGCGTCAGAGAAGCTTCTCCGTTTAGAATCCAGCATATCTCACTGAACCGAAGAAGTGGTAGTTAGAAGGGAGTTAGAGCTGCAAGCAGTTTGGTTTGGGAAATTAGACGCGAAATGAAACTGCAAATGCCTTCCAACAGGCTTGGAAAAGTGTGTTCTATATCTCTGCCAAACAAACTCCCCGGAGGTTGAGCTTTCAGAAGCTAGTTTAACTCTAAGGGAGGAAGCAGCAGAATGTGCCTCTCACATCTAGCCTGTAGGAATTCAGGTTGGCAAGTTCTATGGGGAAGCCCATTGCTGCCTATGGTGGAAACGGCATGGGAGATTTCAGTTTCAAAATCTCTGTGAAAAAGCGTCAGAGAAGCTTCTCCGTTTAGAATCCAGCATATCTCACTGAACCGAAGAAGTGGTAGTTAGAAGGGAGTTAGCGCTGCAAGCAGTTTGGTATGGGAAATTAGACGCGAAATGAAACTGCAAATGCCTTCCAACAGGCTTGGTAAAGTGTGTTCTATATCTCTGCCAAACAAACTCCCCGGAGGTTGAGCTTTCAGAAGCTAGTTTAACTCTAAGGGAGGAAGCAGCAGAATGTGCCTCTCACATCTAGCCTGTAGGAATTCAGGTTGGCAAGTTCTATGGGGAAGCCCATTGGCGCCTTCTTTGGAAACGGGTTTGGAAATTTCAGTTTCAAAATCTCTGTGAAAAAGCGTCAGAGAAGCTTCTCCGTTTAGAATCCAGCATATCTCACTGAACCGAAGAAGTGGTAGTTAGAAGGGAGTTAGAGCTGCAAGCAGTTTGGTTTGGGAAATTAGACGCGAAATGAAACTGCAAATGCCTTCCAACAGGCTTGGAAAAGTGTGTTCTATATCTCTGCCAAACAGAGTCCCCGGAGGTTGAGCTTTCAGAAGCAAGCTTAACTGTTAGGGAGGAAGCAGCAGAATGTGCCTCTCACATCTAGCCTGTAGGAATTCAGGTTGGCAAGTTCTAAGGGGAAGCCCATTGCTGCCTATGGTGGAAACGGCATGGGAGATTTCAGTTTCAAAATCTCTGTGAAAAAGCGTCAGAGAAGCTTCTCCGTTTAGAATCCAGCATATCTCACTGAACCGAAGAAGTGGTAGTTAGAAGGGAGTTAGAGCTGCAAGCAGTTTGGTTTGGGAAATTAGACGCGAAATGAAACTGCAAATGCCTTCCAACAGGCTTGGAAAAATGTGTTCTATATCTCTGCCAAACAAACTCCCCGGAGGTTGAGCTTTCAGAAGCTAGTTTAACTCTAAGGGAGGAAGCAGCAGAATGTGCCTCTCACATCTAGCCTGTAGGAATTCAGGTTGGCAAGTTCTATGGGGAAGCCCATTGCTGCCTATGGTGGAAACGGCATGGGAGATTTCAGTTTCAAAATCTCTGTGAAAAAGCGTCAGAGAAGCTTCTCCGTTTAGAATCCAGCATATCTCACTGAACCGAAGAAGTGGTAGTTAGAAGGGAGTTAGAGCTGCAAGCAGTTTGGTTTGGGAAATTAGATGCGAAATGACACTGCAAAGGCCTTCCAACAGGCTTGGAAAAGTGTGTTCTATATCTCTGCCAAACAGACTCCCCGGAGGTTGAGCTTTCAGAAGCAAGCTTAACTCTTAGGGAGGAAGCAGCAGAATGTGCGTCTCAATCTAGCCTGTAGGAATTCAGGTTGGCAAGTTCTATGGGGAAGCCCATTGCTGCCTATGGTAGAAACGGCATGGGAGATTTCAGTTTCAAAATCTCTGTGAAAAAGCGTCAGAGAAGCTTCTCCGTTTAGAATCCAGCATATCTCACTGAACCGAAGAAGTGGTAGTTAGAAGGCAGTTAGAGCTGCAAGCAGTTTGGTTTGGGAAATTAGACGCGAAATGAAACTGCAAATGCCTTCCAACAGGCTTGGAAAAGTGTGTTCTATATCTCTGCCAAACAGACTCCCCGGAGGTTGAGCTTTCAGAAGCTAGTTTAACTCTAAGGGAGGAAGCAGCAGAATGTGCCTCTCACATCTAGCCTGTAGGAATTCAGGTTGGCAAGTTCTATGGGGAAGCCCATTGCTGCCTATGGTGGAAACGGCATGGGAGATTTCAGTTTCAAAATCTCTGTGAAAAAGCGTCAGAGAAGCTTCTCCGTTTAGAATCCAGCATATCTCACTGAACCGAAGAAGTGGTAGTTAGAAGGCAGTTAGAGCTGCAAGCAGTTTGTTTTGGGAAATTAGACGCGAAATGAAACTGCAAATGCCTTCCAACAGGCTTGGAAAAGGGTGTTCTATATCTCTGCCAAACAGACTCCCCGGAGGTTGAGCTTTCATAAGCTGGTTTAACTCTAAGGGAGGATGCAGCAGAATGTGCCTCTCACATCTAGCCTGTAGGAATTCAGGTTGGCAAGTTCTATGGGGAAGCCCATTGGCGCCTTCGTTGGAAACGGGTTTGGAAATTTCAGTTTCAAAATCTCTGTGAAAAAGCGTCAGAGAAGCTTCTCCGTTTAGAATCCAGCATATCTCACTGAACCGAAGAAGTGGTAGTTAGAAGGGAGTTAGAGCTGCAAGCAGTTTGGTTTGGGAAATTAGACGCGAAATGAAACTGCAAATGCCTTCCAACAGGCTTGGAAAAGTGTGTTCTATATCTCTGCCAAACAAACTCCCCGGAGGTTGAGCTTTCAGAAGCAAGTTTAACTCTAAGGGAGGAAGCAGCAGAATGTGCCTCTCACATCTAGCCTGTAGGAATTCAGGTTGGCAAGTTCTATGGGGAAGCCCATTGCTGCCTATGGTGGAAACGGCATGGGAGATTTCAGTTTCAAAATCTCTGTGAAAAAGCGTCAGAGAAGCTTCTCCGTTTAGAATCCAGCATATCTCACTGAACCGAAGAAGTGGTAGTTAGAAGGGAGTTAGAGCTGCAAGCAGTTTGGTTTGGGAAATTAGACGCGAAATGAAACTGCAAATGCCTTCCAACAGGCTTGGAAAAGTGTGTTCTATATCTCTGCCAAACAAACTCCCCGGAGGTTGAGCTTTCAGAAGCAAGTTTAACTCTAAGGGAGGAAGCAGCAGAATGTGCCTCTCACATCTAGCCTGTAGG
Organism: Cynocephalus volans; assembly: GCF_027409185.1. NCBI lineage: Eukaryota > Metazoa > Chordata > Mammalia > Dermoptera > Cynocephalidae > Cynocephalus > Cynocephalus volans. Next base: position 159,886 of record NW_026902414.1, read on the forward strand.
AATTCAGGTTGGCAAGTTCTATGGGGAAGCCCATTGCTGCCTATGGTGGAAACGGCATGGGAGATTTCAGTTTCAAAATCTCTGTGAAAAAGCGTCAGAGAAGCTTCTCCGTTTAGAATCCAGCATATCTCACTGAACCGAAGAAGTGGTAGTTAGAAGGGAGTTAGAGCTGCAAGCAGTTTGGTTTGGGAAATTAGACGCGAAATGAAACTGCAAATGCCTTCCAACAGGCTTGGAAAAATGTGTTCTATATCTCTGCCAAACAAACTCCCCGGAGGTTGAGCTTTCAGAAGCTAGTTTAACTCTAAGGGAGGAAGCAGCAGAATGTGCCTCTCACATCTAGCCTGTAGGAATTCAGGTTGGCAAGTTCTATGGGGAAGCCCATTGCTGCCTATGGTGGAAACGGCATGGGAGATTACAGTTTCAAAATCTCTGTGAAAAAGCGTCAGAGAAGCTTCTCCGTTTAGAATCCAGCATATCTCACTGAACCGAAGAAGTGGTAGTTAGAAGGGAGTTAGAGCTGCAAGCAGTTTGGTTTGGGAAATTAGATGCGAAATGACACTGCAAAGGCCTTCCAACAGGCTTGGAAAAGTGTGTTCTATATCTCTGCCAAACAGACTCCCCGGAGGTTGAGCTTTCAGAAGCAAGCTTAACTCTTAGGGAGGAAGCAGCAGAATGTGCCTCTCACATCTAGCCTGTAGGAATTCAGGTTGGCAAGTTCTATGGGGAAGCCCATTGCTGCCTATGGTGGAAACGGCATGGGAGATTTCAGTTTCAAAATCTCTGTGAAAAAGCGTCAGAGAAGCTTCTCCGTTTAGAATCCAGCATATCTCACTGAACCGAAGAAGTGGTAGTTAGAAGGCAGTTAGAGCTGCAAGCAGTTTGGTTTGGGAAATTAGACGCGAAATGAAACTGCAAATGCCTTCCAACAGGCTTGGAAAAGTGTGTTCTATATCTCTGCCAAACAGACTCCCCGGAGGTTGAGCTTTCAGAAGCTAGTTTAACTCTAAGGGAGGAAGCAGCAGAATTTGCCTCTCACATCTAGCCTGTAGGAATTCAGGTTGCTAAGTTCTATGGGGAAGCCCATTGCTGCCTATGGTGGAAACGGCATGGGAGATTTCAGTTTCAAAATCTCTGTGAAAAAGCGTCAGAGAAGCTTCTCCGTTTAGAATCCAGCATATCTCACTGAACCGAAGAAGTGGTAGTTAGAAGGGAGTTAGAGCTGCAAGCAGTTTGGTATGGGAAATTAGACGCGAAATGAAACTGCAAATGCCTTCCAACAGGCTTGGTAAAGTGTGTTCTATATCTCTGCCAAACAAACTCCCCGGAGGTTGAGCTTTCAGAAGCTAGTTTAACTCTAAGGGAGGAAGCAGCAGAATGTGCCTCTCACATCTAGCCTGTAGGAATTCAGGTTGGCAAGTTCTATGGGGAAGCCCATTGCTGCCTATGGTGGAAACGGCATGGGAGATTTCAGTTTCAAAATCTCTGTGAAAAAGCGTCAGAGAAGCTTCTCCGTTTAGAATCCAGCATATCTCACTGAACCGAAGAAGTGGTAGTTAGAAGGCAGTTAGAGCTGCAAGCAGTTTGGTTTGGGAAATTAGACGCGAAATGAAACTGCAAATGCCTTCCAACAGGCTTGGAAAAGTGTGTTCTATATCTCTGCCAAACAGACTCCCCGGAGGTTGAGCTTTCAGAAGCTGGTTTAACTCTAAGGGAGGATGCAGCAGAATGTGCCTCTCACATCTAGCCTGTAGGAATTCAGGTTGGCAAGTTCTATGGGGAAGCCCATTGGCGCCTTCGTTGGAAACGGGTTTGGAAATTTCAGTTTCAAAATCTCTGTGAAAAAGCGTCAGAGAAGCTTCTCCGTTTAGAATCCAGCATATCTCACTGAACCGAAGAAGTGGTAGTTAGAAGGGAGTTAGAGCTGCAAGCAGTTTGGTTTGGGAAATTAGACGCGAAATGAAACTGCAAATGCCTTCCAACAGGCTTGGAAAAATGTGTTCTATATCTCTGCCAAACAAACTCCCCGGAGGTTGAGCTTTCAGAAGCTAGTTTAACTCTAAGGGAGGAAGCAGCAGAATGTGCCTCTCACATCTAGCCTGTAGGAATTCAGGTTGGCAAGTTCTATGGGGAAGCCCATTGCTGCCTATGGTGGAAACGGCATGGGAGATTACAGTTTCAAAATCTCTGTGAAAAAGCGTCAGAGAAGCTTCTCCGTTTAGAATCCAGCATATCTCACTGAACCGAAGAAGTGGTAGTTAGAAGGGAGTTAGAGCTGCAAGCAGTTTGGTTTGGGAAATTAGATGCGAAATGACACTGCAAAGGCCTTCCAACAGGCTTGGAAAAGTGTGTTCTATATCTCTGCCAAACAGACTCCCCGGAGGTTGAGCTTTCAGAAGCAAGCTTAACTCTTAGGGAGGAAGCAGCAGAATGTGCCTCTCAATCTAGCCTGTAGGAATTCAGGTTGGCAAGTTCTATGGGGAAGCCCATTGCTGCCTATGGTGGAAACGGCATGGGAGATTTCAGTTTCAAAATCTCTGTGAAAAAGCGTCAGAGAAGCTTCTCCGTTTAGAATCCAGCATATCTCACTGAACCGAAGAAGTGGTAGTTAGAAGGCAGTTAGAGCTGCAAGCAGTTTGGTTTGGGAAATTAGACGCGAAATGAAACTGCAAATGCCTTCCAACAGGCTTGGAAAAGTGTGTTCTATATCTCTGCCAAACAGACTCCCCGGAGGTTGAGCTTTCAGAAGCTAGTTTAACTCTAAGGGAGGAAGCAGCAGAATGTGCCTCTCACATCTAGCCTGTAGGAATTCAGGTTGGCAAGTTCTATGGGGAAGCCCATTGCTGCCTATGGTGGAAACGGCATGGGAGATTACAGTTTCAAAATCTCTGTGAAAAAGCGTCAGAGAAGCTTCTCCGTTTAGAATCCAGCATATCTCACTGAACCGAAGAAGTGGTAGTTAGAAGGGAGTTAGAGCTGCAAGCAGTTTGGTTTGGGAAATTAGATGCGAAATGACACTGCAAAGGCCTTCCAACAGGCTTGGAAAAGTGTGTTCTATATCTCTGCCAAACAGACTCCCCGGAGGTTGAGCTTTCAGAAGCAAGCTTAACTCTTAGGGAGGAAGCAGCAGAATGTGCCTCTCACATCTAGCCTGTAGGAATTCAGGTTGGCAAGTTCTATGGGGAAGCCCATTGCTGCCTATGGTGGAAACGGCATGGGAGATTTCAGTTTCAAAATCTCTGTGAAAAAGCGTCAGAGAAGCTTCTCCGTTTAGAATCCAGCATATCTCACTGAACCGAAGAAGTGGTAGTTAGAAGGCAGTTAGAGCTGCAAGCAGTTTGGTTTGGGAAATTAGACGCGAAATGAAACTACAAATGCCTTCCAACAGGCTTGGAAAAGTGTGTTCTATATCTCTGCCAAACAGACTCCCCGGAGGTTGAGCTTTCAGAAGCTAGTTTAACTCTAAGGGAGGAAGCAGCAGAATTTGCCTCTCACATCTAGCCTGTAGGAATTCAGGTTGGCAAGTTCTATGGGGAAGCCCATTGCTGCCTATGGTGGAAACGGCATGGGAGATTTCAGTTTCAAAATCTCTGTGAAAAAGCGTCAGAGAAGCTTCTCCGTTTAGAATCCAGCATATCTCACTGAACCGAAGAAGTGGTAGTTAGAAGGGAGTTAGAGCTGCAAGCAGTTTGGTATGGGAAATTAGACGCGAAATGAAACTGCAAATGCCTTCCAACAGGCTTGGTAAAGTGTGTTCTATATCTCTGCCAAACAAACTCCCCGGAGGTTGAGCTTTCAGAAGCTAGTTTAACTCTAAGGGAGGAAGCAGCAGAATGTGCCTCTCACATCTAGCCTGTAGGAATTCAGGTTGGCAAGTTCTATGGGGAAGCCCATTGCTGCCTATGGTGGAAACGGCATGGGAGATTTCAGTTTCAAAATCTCTGTGAAAAAGCGTCAGAGAAGCTTCTCCGTTTAGAATCCAGCATATCTCACTGAACCGAAGAAGTGGTAGTTAGAAGGCAGTTAGAGCTGCAAGCAGTTTGGTTTGGGAAATTAGACGCGAAATGAAACTGCAAATGCCTTCCAACAGGCTTGGAAAAGTGTGTTCTATATCTCTGCCAAACAGACTCCCCGGAGGTTGAGCTTTCAGAAGCTAGTTTAACTCTAAGGGAGGAAGCAGCAGAATGTGCCTCTCACATCTAGCCTGTAGGAATTCAGGTTGGCAAGTTTTATGGGGAAGCCCATTGGCGCCTTCGTTGGAAACGGGTTTGGAAATTTCAGTTTCAAAATCTCTGTGAAAAAGCGTCAGAGAAGCTTCTCCGTTTAGAATCCAGCATATCTCACTGAACCGAAGAAGTGGTAGTTAGAAGGCAGTTAGAGCTGTAAGCAGTTTGGTTTGGGAAATTAGACGCGAAATGAAACTGCAAATGCCTTCCAACAGGCTTGGAAAAGTGTGTTCTATATCTCTGCCAAACAGACTCCCCGGAGGTTGAGCTTTCAGAAGCTAGTTTAACTCTAAGGCAGGAAGCAGCAGAATGTGCCTCTCACATCTAGCCTGTAGGAATTCAGGTTGGCAAGTTCTATGGGGAAGCCCATTGGCGCCTTCGTTGGAAACGGGTTTGGAAATTTCAGTTTCAAAATCTCTGTGAAAAAGCGTCAGAGAAGCTTCTCCGTTTAGAATCCAGCATATCTCACTGAACCGAAGAAGTGGTAGTTAGAAGGGAGTTAGAGCTGCAAGCAGTTTGGTTTGGGAAATTAGACGCGAAATGAAACTGCAAATGCCTTCCAACAGTCTTGGAAAAGTGTGTTCTATATCTCTGCCAAACAAACTCCCCGGAGGTTGAGCTTTCAGAAGCAAGTTTAACTCTAAGGGAGGAAGCAGCAGAATGTGCCTCTCACATCTAGCCTGTAGGAATTCAGGTTGGCAAGTAATATGGGGAAGCCCATTGCTGTCTATGGTGGAAACGGCATGGGAGATTTCAGTTTCAAAATCTCTGTGAAAAAGCGTCAGAGAAGCTTCTCCGTTTAGAATCCAGCATATCTCACTGAACCGAAGAAGTGGTAGTTAGAAGGCAGTTAGAGCTGCAAGCAGTTTGGTTTGGGAAATTAGACGCGAAATGAAACTGCAAATGCCTTCCAACATGCTTGGAAAAGTGTGTTCTATATCTCTGCCAAACAGACTCCCCGGAGGTTGAGCTTTCAGAAGCTAGTTTAACTCTAAGGCAGGAAGCAGCAGAATGTGCCTCTCACATCTAGCCTGTAGGAATTCAGGTTGGCAAGTTCTATGGGGAAGCCCATTGCTGCCTATGGTGGAAACGGCATGGGAGATTTCAGTTTCAAAATCTCTGTGAAAAAGCGTCAGAGAAGCTTCTCCGTTTAGGATCCAGCATATCTCACTGAACCGAAGAAGTGGTAGTTAGAAGGGAGTTAGAGCTGCAAGAAGTTTGGTATGGGAAATTAGACGCGAAATGAAACTGCAAATGCCTTCCAACAGGCTTGGAAAAGTGTGTTCTATATCTCTGCCAAACAAACTCCCCGGAGGTTGAGCTTTCAGAAGCTAGTTTAACTCTAAGGGAGGAAGCAGCAGAATGTGCCTCTCACATCTAGCCTGTAGGAATTCAGGTTGGCAAGTTCTATGGGGAAGCCCATTGGCGCCTTCGTTGGAAACGGGTTTGGAAATTTCAGTTTCAAAATCTCTGTGAAAAAGCGTCAGAGAAGCTTCTCCGTTTAGAATCCAGCATATCTCACTGAACCGAAGAAGTGGTAGTTAGAAGGCAGTTAGAGCTGCAAGCAGTTTGGTTTGGGAAATTAGACGCGAAATGAAACTGCAAATGCCTTCCAACAGGCTTGGAAAAGTGTGTTCTATATCTCTGCCAAACAGACTCCCCGGAGGTTGAGCTTTCAGAAGCTAGTTTAACTCTAAGGGAGGAAGCAGCAGAATGTGCCTCTCACATCTAGCCTGTAGGAATTCAGGTTGGCAAGTTCTATGGGGAAGCCCATTGCTGCCTATGGTGGAAACGGCATGGGAGATTTCAGTTTCAAAATCTCTGTGAAAAAGCGTCAGAGAAGCTTCTCCGTTTAGAATCCAGCATATCTCACTGAACCGAAGAAGTGGTAGTTAGAAGGGAGTTAGAGCTGCAAGCAGTTTGGTATGGGAAATTAGACGCGAAATGAAACTGCAAATGCCTTCCAACAGGCTTGGTAAAGTGTGTTCTATATCTCTGCCAAACAAACTCCCCGGAGGTTGAGCTTTCAGAAGCTAGTTTAACTCTAAGGGAGGAAGCAGCAGAATGTGCCTCTCACATCTAGCCTGTAGGAATTCAGGTTGGCAAGTTCTATGGGGAAGCCCATTGGCGCCTTCGTTGGAAACGGGTTTGGAAATTTCAGTTTCAAAATCTCTGTGAAAAAGCGTCAGAGAAGCTTCTCCGTTTAGAATCCAGCATATCTCACTGAACCGAAGAAGTGGTAGTTAGAAGGCAGTTAGAGCTGCAAGCAGTTTGGTTTGGGAAATTAGACGCGAAATGAAACTGCAAATGCCTTCCAACAGGCTTGGAAAAGTGTGTTCTATATCTCTGCTAAACAGACTCCCCGGAGGTTGAGCTTTCAGAAGCTAGTTTAACTCTAAGGCAGGAAGCAGCAGAATGTGCCTCTCACATCTAGCCTGTAGGAATTCAGGTTGGCAAGTTCTATGGGGAAGCCCATTGCTGCCTATGGTGGAAACGGCATGGGAGATTTCAGTTTCAAAATCTCTGTGAAAAAGCGTCAGAGAAGCTTCTCCGTTTAGAATCCAGCATATCTCACTGAACCGAAGAAGTGCTAGTTAGAAGGGAGTTAGAGCTGCAAGCAGTTTGGTATGGGAAATTAGACGCGAAATGAAACTGCAAATGCCTTCCAACAGGCTTGGAAAAGTGTGTTCTATATCTCTGCCAAACAAACTCCCCGGAGGTGGAGCTTTCAGAAGCTAGTTTAACTCTAAGGGAGGAAGCAGCAGAATGTGCCTCTCACATCTAGCCTGTAGGAATTCAGGTTGGCAAGTTCTATGGGGAAGCCCATTGGCGCCTTCTTTGGAAACGGGTTTGGAAATTTCAGTTTCAAAATCTCTGTGAAAAAGCGTCAGAGAAGCTTCTCCGTTTAGAATCCAGCATATCTCACTGAACCGAAGAAGTGGTAGTTAGAAGGGAGTTAGAGCTGCAAGCAGTTTGGTTTGGGAAATTAGACGCGAAATGAAACTGCAAATGCCTTCCAACAGGCTTGGAAAAGTGTGTTCTATATCTCTGCCAAACAGAGTCCCCGGAGGTTGAGCTTTCAGAAGCAAGCTTAACTGTTAGGGAGGAAGCAGCAGAATGTGCCTCTCACATCTAGCCTGTAGGAATTCAGGTTGGCAAGTTCTAAGGGGAAGCCCATTGCTGCCTATGGTGGAAACGGCATGGGAGATTTCAGTTTCAAAATCTCTGTGAAAAAGCGTCAGAGAAGCTTCTCCGTTTAGAATCCAGCATATCTCACTGAACCGAAGAAGTGGTAGTTAGAAGGGAGTTAGAGCTGCAAGCAGTTTGGTTTGGGAAATTAGACGCGAAATGAAACTGCAAATGCCTTCCAACAGGCTTGGAAAAATGTGTTCTATATCTCTGCCAAACAAACTCCCCGGAGGTTGAGCTTTCAGAAGCTAGTTTAACTCTAAGGGAGGAAGCAGCAGAATGTGCCTCTCACATCTAGCCTGTAGGAATTCAGGTTGGCAAGTTCTATGGGGAAGCCCATTGCTGCCTATGGTGGAAACGGCATGGGAGATTACAGTTTCAAAATCTCTGTGAAAAAGCGTCAGAGAAGCTTCTCCGTTTAGAATCCAGCATATCTCACTGAACCGAAGAAGTGGTAGTTAGAAGGGAGTTAGAGCTGCAAGCAGTTTGGTTTGGGAAATTAGATGCGAAATGACACTGCAAAGGCCTTCCAACAGGCTTGGAAAAGTGTGTTCTATATCTGTGCGAAACAGACTCCCCGGAGGTTGAGCTTTCAGAAGCAAGCTTAACTCTTAGGGAGGAAGCAGCAGAATGTGCCTCTCACATCTAGCCTGTAGGAATTCAGGTTGGCAAGTTCTATGGGGAAGCCCATTGCTGCCTATGGTGGAAACGGCATGGGAGATTTCAGTTTCAAAATCTCTGTGAAAAAGCGTCAGAGAAGCTTCTCCGTTTAGAATCCAGCATATCTCACTGAACCGAAGAAGTGGTAGTTAGAAGGCAGTTAGAGCTGCAAGCAGTTTGGTTTGGGAAATTAGACGCGAAATGAAACTGCAAATGCCTTCCAACAGGCTTGGAAAAGTGTGTTCTATATCTCTGCCAAACAGACTCCCCGGAGGTTGAGCTTTCAGAAGCTAGTTTAACTCTAAGGGAGGAAGCAGCAGAATTTGCCTCTCACATCTAGCCTGTAGGAATTCAGGTTGGCAAGTTCTATGGGGAAGCCCATTGCTGCCTATGGTGGAAACGGCATGGGAGATTTCAGTTTCAAAATCTCTGTGAAAAAGCGTCAGAGAAGCTTCTCCGTTTAGAATCCAGCATATCTCACTGAACCGAAGAAGTGGTAGTTAGAAGGGAGTTAGAGCTGCAAGCAGTTTGGTATGGGAAATTAGACGCGAAATGAAACTGCAAATGCCTTACAACAGGCTTGGTAAAGTGTGTTCTATATCTCTGCCAAACAAACTCCCCGGAGGTTGAGCTTTCAGAAGCTAGTTTAACTCTAAGGGAGGAAGCAGCAGAATGTGCCTCTCACATCTAGCCTGTAGGAATTCAGGTTGGCAAGTTCTATGGGGAAGCCCATTGCTGCCTATGGTGGAAACGGCATTGGAGATTTCAGTTTCAAAATCTCTGTGAAAAAGCGTCAGAGAAGCTTCTCCGTTTAGAATCCAGCATATCTCACTGAACCGAAGAAGTGGTAGTTAGAAGGCAGTTAGAGCTGCAAGCAGTTTGGTTTGGGAAATTAGACGCGAAATGAAACTGCAAATGCCTTCCAACAGGCTTGGAAAAGTGTGTTCTATATCTCTGCCAAACAGACTCCCCGGAGGTTGAGCTTTCAGAAGCTGGTTTAACTCTAAGGGAGGATGCAGCAGAATGTGCCTCTCACATCTAGCCTGTAGGAATTCAGGTTGGCAAGTTCTATGGGGAAGCCCATTGGCGCCTTCGTTGGAAACGGGTTTGGAAATTTCAGTTTCAAAATCTCTGTGAAAAAGCGTCAGAGAAGCTTCTCCGTTTAGAATCCAGCATATCTCACTGAACCGAAGAAGTGGTAGTTAGAAGGGAGTTAGAGCTGCAAGCAGTTTGGTTTGGGAAATTAGATGCGAAATGACACTGCAAAGGCCTTCCAACAGGCTTGGAAAAGTGTGTTCTATATCTCTGCCAAACAGACTCCCCGGAGGTTGAGCTTTCAGAAGCAAGCTTAACTCTTAGGGAGGAAGCAGCAGAATGTGCCTCTCACATCTAGCCTGTAGGAATTCAGGTTGGCAAGTTCTATGGGGAAGCCCATTGCTGCCTATGGTGGAAACGGCATGGGAGATTTCAGTTTCAAAATCTCTGTGAAAAAGCGTCAGAGAAGCTTCTCCGTTTAGAATCCAGCATATCTCACTGAACCGAAGAAGTGGTAGTTAGAAGGCAGTTAGAGCTGCAAGCAGTTTGGTTTGGGAAATTAGACGCGAAATGAAACTGCAAATGCCTTCCAACAGGCTTGGAAAAATGTGTTCTATATCTCTGCCAAACAAACTCCCCGGAGGTTGAGCTTTCAGAAGCTAGTTTAACTCTAAGGGAGGAAGCAGCAGAATGTGCCTCTCACATCTAGCCTGTAGGAATTCAGGTTGGCAAGTTCTATGGGGAAGCCCATTGCTGCCTATGGTGGAAACGGCATGGGAGATTACAGTTTCAAAATCTCTGTGAAAAAGCGTCAGAGAAGCTTCTCCGTTTAGAATCCAGCATATCTCACTGAACCGAAGAAGTGGTAGTTAGAAGGGAGTTAGAGCTGCAAGCAGTTTGGTTTGGGAAATTAGATGCGAAATGACACTGCAAAGGCCTTCCAACAGGCTTGGAAAAGTGTGTTCTATATCTCTGCCAAACAGACTCCCCGGAGGTTGAGCTTTCAGAAGCAAGCTTAACTCTTAGGGAGGAAGCAGCAGAATGTGCCTCTCACATCTAGCCTGTAGGAATTCAGGTTGGCAAGTTCTATGGGGAAGCCCATTGCTGCCTATGGTGGAAACGGCATGGGAGATTTCAGTTTCAAAATCTCTGTGAAAAAGCGTCAGAGAAGCTTCTCCGTTTAGAATCCAGCATATCTCACTGAACCGAAGAAGTGGTAGTTAGAAGGCAGTTAGAGCTGCAAGCAGTTTGGTTTGGGAAATTAGACGCGAAATGAAACTGCAAATGCCTTCCAACAGGCTTGGAAAAGTGTGTTCTATATCTCTGCCAAACAGACTCCCCGGAGGTTGAGCTTTCAGAAGCTAGTTTAACTCTAAGGGAGGAAGCAGCAGAATTTGCCTCTCACATCTAGCCTGTAGGAATTCAGGTTGGCAAGTTCTATGGGGAAGCCCATTGCTGCCTATGGTGGAAACGGCATGGGAGATTACAGTTTCAAAATCTCTGTGAAAAAGCGTCAGAGAAGCTTCTCCGTTTAGAATCCAGCATATCTCACTGAACCGAAGAAGTGGTAGTTAGAAGGGAGTTAGAGCTGCAAGCAGTTTGGTATGGGAAATTAGACGCGAAATGAAACTGCAAATGCCTTACAACAGGCTTGGTAAAGTGTGTTCTATATCTCTGCCAAACAAACTCCCCGGAGGTTGAGCTTTCAGAAGCTAGTTTAACTCTAAGGGAGGAAGCAGCAGAATGTGCCTCTCACATCTAGCCTGTAGGAATTCAGGTTGGCAAGTTCTATGGGGAAGCCCATTGCTGCCTATGGTGGAAACGGCATGGGAGATTTCAGTTTCAAAATCTCTGTGAAAAAGCGTCAGAGAAGCTTCTCCGTTTAGAATCCAGCATATCTCACTGAACCGAAGAAGTGGTAGTTAGAAGGCAGTTAGAGCTGCAAGCAGTTTGGTTTGGGAAATTAGACGCGAAATGAAACTGCAAATGCCTTCCAACAGGCTTGGAAAAGTGTGTTCTATATCTCTGCCAAACAGACTCCCCGGAGGTTGAGCTTTCAGAAGCTGGTTTAACTCTAAGGGAGGATGCAGCAGAATGTGCCTCTCACATCTAGCCTGTAGGAATTCAGGTTGGCAAGTTCTATGGGGAAGCCCATTGGCGCCTTCGTTGGAAACGGGTTTGGAAATTTCAGTTTCAAAATCTCTGTGAAAAAGCGTCAGAGAAGCTTCTCCGTTTAGAATCCAGCATATCTCACTGAACCGAAGAAGTGGTAGTTAGAAGGGAGTTAGAGCTGCAAGCAGTTTGGTTTGGGAAATTAGATGCGAAATGACACTGCAAAGGCCTTCCAACAGGCTTGGAAAAGTGTGTTCTATATCTCTGCCAAACAGACTCCCCGGAGGTTGAGCTTTCAGAAGCAAGCTTAACTCTTAGGGAGGAAGCAGCAGAATGTGCCTCTCACATCTAGCCTGTAGGAATTCAGGTTGGCAAGTTCTATGGGGAAGCCCATTGCTGCCTATGGTGGAAACGGCATGGGAGATTTCAGTTTCAAAATCTCTGTGAAAAAGCGTCAGAGAAGCTTCTCCGTTTAGAATCCAGCATATCTCACTGAACCGAAGAAGTGGTAGTTAGAAGGCAGTTAGAGCTGCAAGCAGTTTGGTTTGGGAAATTAGACGCGAAATGAAACTGCAAATGCCTTCCAACAGGCTTGGAAAAGTGTGTTCTATATCTCTGCCAAACAGACTCCCCGGAGGTTGAGCTTTCAGAAGCTGGTTTAACTCTAAGGGAGGATGCAGCAGAATGTGCCTCTCACATCTAGCCTGTAGGAATTCAGGTTGGCAAGTTCTATGGGGAAGCCCATTGGCGCCTTCGTTGGAAACGGGTTTGGAAATTTCAGTTTCAAAATCTCTGTGAAAAAGCGTCAGAGAAGCTTCTCCGTTTAGAATCCAGCATATCTCACTGAACCGAAGAAGTGGTAGTTAGAAGGGAGTTAGAGCTGCAAGCAGTTTGGTTTGGGAAATTAGATGCGAAATGACACTGCAAAGGCCTTCCAACAGGCTTGGAAAAGTGTGTTCTATATCTCTGCCAAACAGACTCCCCGGAGGTTGAGCTTTCAGAAGCAAGCTTAACTCTTAGGGAGGAAGCAGCAGAATGTGCCTCTCACATCTAGCCTGTAGGAATTCAGGTTGGCAAGTTCTATGGGGAAGCCCATTGCTGCCTATGGTGGAAACGGCATGGGAGATTTCAGTTTCAAAATCTCTGTGAAAAAGCGTCAGAGAAGCTTCTCCGTTTAGAATCCAGCATATCTCACTGAACCGAAGAAGTGGTAGTTAGAAGGCAGTTAGAGCTGCAAGCAGTTTGGTTTGGGAAATTAGACGCGAAATGAAACTGCAAATGCCTTCCAACAGGCTTGGAAAAGTGTGTTCTATATCTCTGCCAAACAGACTCCCCGGAGGTTGAGCTTTCAGAAGCTAGTTTAACTCTAAGGGAGGAAGCAGCAGAATTTGCCTCTCACATCTAGCCTGTAGGAATTCAGGTTGGCAAGTTCTATGGGGAAGCCCATTGCTGCCTATGGTGGAAACGGCATGGGAGATTTCAGTTTCAAAATCTCTGTGAAAAAGCGTCAGAGAAGCTTCTCCGTTTAGAATCCAGCATATCTCACTGAACCGAAGAAGTGGTAGTTAGAAGGGAGTTAGAGCTGCAAGCAGTTTGGTATGGGAAATTAGACGCGAAATGAAACTGCAAATGCCTTCCAACAGGCTTGGTAAAGTGTGTTCTGTATCTCTGCCAAACAAACTCACCGGAGGTTGAGCTTTCAGAAGCTAGTTTAACTCTAAGGGAGGAAGCAGCAGAATGTGCCTCTCACATCTAGCCTGTAGGAATTCAGGTTGGCAAGTTCTATGGGGAAGCCCATTGCTGCCTATGGTGGAAACGGCATGGGAGATTTCAGTTTCAAAATCTCTGTGAAAAAGCGTCAGAGAAGCTTCTCCGTTTAGAATCCAGCATATCTCACTGAACCGAAGAAGTGGTAGTTAGAAGGCAGTTAGAGCTGCAAGCAGTTTGGTTTGGGAAATTAGACGCGAAATGAAACTGCAAATGCCTTCCAACAGGCTTGGAAAAGTGTGTTCTATATCTCTGCCAAACAGACTCCCCGGAGGTTGAGCTTTCAGAAGCTAGTTTAACTCTAAGGGAGGAAGCAGCAGAATGTGCCTCTCACATCTAGCCTGTAGGAATTCAGGTTGGCAAGTTCTATGGGGAAGCCCATTGGCGCCTTCGTTGGAAACGGGTTTGGAAATTTCAGTTTCAAAATCTCTGTGAAAAAGCGTCAGAGAAGCTTCTCCGTTTAGAATCCAGCATATCTCACTGAACCGAAGAAGTGGTAGTTAGAAGGCAGTTAGAGCTGCAAGCAGTTTGGTTTGGGAAACTAGACGCGAAATGAAACTGCAAATGCCTTCCAACAGGCTTGGAAAAGTGTGTTCTATATCTCTGCCAAACAGACTCCCCGGAGGTTGAGCTTTCAGAAGCTAGTTTAACTCTAAGGCAGGAAGCAGCAGAATGTGCCTCTCACATCTAGCCTGTAGGAATTCAGGTTGGCAAGTTCTAAGGGGAAGCCCATTGCTGCCTATGGTGGAAACGGCATGGGAGATTTCAGTTTCAAAATCTCTGTGAAAAAGCGTCAGAGAAGCTTCTCCGTTTAGAATCCAGCATATCTCACTGAACCGAAGAAGTGGTAGTTAGAAGGGAGTTAGAGCTGCAAGCAGTTTGGTATGGGAAATTAGACGCGAAATGAAACTGCAAATGCCTTCCAACAGGCTTGGTAAAGTGTGTTCTATATCTCTGCCAAACAAACTCCCCGGAGGTTGAGCTTTCAGAAGCTAGTTTAACTCTAAGGGAGGAAGCAGCAGAATGTGCCTCTCACATCTAGCCTGTAGGAATTCAGGTTGGCAAGTTCTATGGGGAAGCCCATTGGCGCCTTCGTTGGAAACGGGTTTGGAAATTTCAGTTTCAAAATCTCTGTGAAAAAGCGTCAGAGAAGCTTCTCCGTTTAGAATCCAGCATATCTCACTGAACCGAAGAAGTGGTAGTTAGAAGGCAGTTAGAGCTGCAAGCAGTTTGGTTTGGGAAATTAGACGCGAAATGAAACTGCAAATGCCTTCCAACAGGCTTGGAAAAGTGTGTTCTATATCTCTGCCAAACAGACTCCCCGGAGGTTGAGCTTTCAGAAGCTAGTTTAACTCTAAGGGAGGAAGCAGCAGAATGTGCCTCTCACATCTAGCCTGTAGGAATTCAGGTTGGCAAGTTCTATGGGGAAGCCCATTGCTGCCTATGGTGGAAACGGCATGGGAGATTTCAGTTTCAAAATCTCTGTGAAAAAGCGTCAGAGAAGCTTCTCCGTTTAGAATCCAGCATATCTCACTGAACCGAAGAAGTGGTAGTTAGAAGGGAGTTAGAGCTGCAAGCAGTTTGGTATGGGAAATTAGACGCGAAATGAAACTGCAAATGCCTTCCAACAGGCTTGGTAAAGTGTGTTCTATATCTCTGCCAAACAAACTCCCCGGAGGTTGAGCTTTCAGAAGCTAGTTTAACTCTAAGGGAGGAAGCAGCAGAATGTGCCTCTCACATCTAGCCTGTAGGAATTCAGGTTGGCAAGTTCTATGGGGAAGCCCATTGGCGCCTTCGTTGGAAACGGGTTTGGAAATTTCAGTTTCAAAATCTCTGTGAAAAAGCGTCAGAGAAGCTTCTCCGTTTAGAATCCAGCATATCTCACTGAACCGAAGAAGTGGTAGTTAGAAGGCAGTTAGAGCTGCAAGCAGTTTGGTTTGGGAAATTAGACGCGAAATGAAACTGCAAATGCCTTCCAACAGGCTTGGAAAAGTGTGTTCTATATCTCTGCTAAACAGACTCCCCGGAGGTTGAGCTTTCAGAAGCTAGTTTAACTCTAAGGCAGGAAGCAGCAGAATGTGCCTCTCACATCTAGCCTGTAGGAATTCAGGTTGGCAAGTTCTATGGGGAAGCCCATTGCTGCCTATGGTGGAAACGGCATGGGAGATTTCAGTTTCAAAATCTCTGTGAAAAAGCGTCAGAGAAGCTTCTCCGTTTAGAATCCAGCATATCTCACTGAACCGAAGAAGTGCTAGTTAGAAGGGAGTTAGAGCTGCAAGCAGTTTGGTATGGGAAATTAGACGCGAAATGAAACTGCAAATGCCTTCCAACAGGCTTGGAAAAGTGTGTTCTATATCTCTGCCAAACAAACTCCCCGGAGGTGGAGCTTTCAGAAGCTAGTTTAACTCTAAGGGAGGAAGCAGCAGAATGTGCCTCTCACATCTAGCCTGTAGGAATTCAGGTTGGCAAGTTCTATGGGGAAGCCCATTGGCGCCTTCTGTGGAAACGGGTTTGGAAATTTCAGTTTCAAAATCTCTGTGAAAAAGCGTCAGAGAAGCTTCTCCGTTTAGAATCCAGCATATCTCACTGAACCGAAGAAGTGGTAGTTAGAAGGGAGTTAGAGCTGCAAGCAGTTTGGTTTGGGAAATTAGACGCGAAATGAAACTGCAAATGCCTTCCAACAGGCTTGGAAAAGTGTGTTCTATATCTCTGCCAAACAGAGTCCCCGGAGGTTGAGCTTTCAGAAGCAAGCTTAACTGTTAGGGAGGAAGCAGCAGAATGTGCCTCTCACATCTAGCCTGTAGGAATTCAGGTTGGCAAGTTCTAAGGGGAAGCCCATTGCTGCCTATGGTGGAAACGGCATGGGAGATTTCAGTTTCAAAATCTCTGTGAAAAAGCGTCAGAGAAGCTTCTCCGTTTAGAATCCAGCATATCTCACTGAACCGAAGAAGTGGTAGTTAGAAGGGAGTTAGAGCTGCAAGCAGTTTGGTTTGGGAAATTAGACGCGAAATGAAACTGCAAATGCCTTCCAACAGGCTTGGAAAAATGTGTTCTATATCTCTGCCAAACAAACTCCCCGGAGGTTGAGCTTTCAGAAGCTAGTTTAACTCTAAGGGAGGAAGCAGCAGAATGTGCCTCTCACATCTAGCCTGTAGGAATTCAGGTTGGCAAGTTCTATGGGGAAGCCCATTGCTGCCTATGGTGGAAACGGCATGGGAGATTACAGTTTCAAAATCTCTGTGAAAAAGCGTCAGAGAAGCTTCTCCGTTTAGAATCCAGCATATCTCACTGAACCGAAGAAGTGGTAGTTAGAAGGGAGTTAGAGCTGCAAGCAGTTTGGTTTGGGAAATTAGATGCGAAATGACACTGCAAAGGCCTTCCAACAGGCTTGGAAAAGTGTGTTCTATATCTGTGCGAAACAGACTCCCCGGAGGTTGAGCTTTCAGAAGCAAGCTTAACTCTTAGGGAGGAAGCAGCAGAATGTGCCTCTCACATCTAGCCTGTAGGAATTCAGGTTGGCAAGTTCTATGGGGAAGCCCATTGCTGCCTATGGTGGAAACGGCATGGGAGATTTCAGTTTCAAAATCTCTGTGAAAAAGCGTCAGAGAAGCTTCTCCGTTTAGAATCCAGCATATCTCACTGAACCGAAGAAGTGGTAGTTAGAAGGCAGTTAGAGCTGCAAGCAGTTTGGTTTGGGAAATTAGACGCGAAATGAAACTGCAAATGCCTTCCAACAGGCTTGGAAAAGTGTGTTCTATATCTCTGCCAAACAGACTCCCCGGAGGTTGAGCTTTCAGAAGCTAGTTTAACTCTAAGGGAGGAAGCAGCAGAATTTGCCTCTCACATCTAGCCTGTAGGAATTCAGGTTGGCAAGTTCTATGGGGAAGCCCATTGCTGCCTATGGTGGAAACGGCATGGGAGATTTCAGTTTCAAAATCTCTGTGAAAAAGCGTCAGAGAAGCTTCTCCGTTTAGAATCCAGCATATCTCACTGAACCGAAGAAGTGGTAGTTAGAAGGGAGTTAGAGCTGCAAGCAGTTTGGTATGGGAAATTAGACGCGAAATGAAACTGCAAATGCCTTACAACAGGCTTGGTAAAGTGTGTTCTATATCTCTGCCAAACAAACTCCCCGGAGGTTGAGCTTTCAGAAGCTAGTTTAACTCTAAGGGAGGAAGCAGCAGAATGTGCCTCTCACATCTAGCCTGTAGGAATTCAGGTTGGCAAGTTCTATGGGGAAGCCCATTGCTGCCTATGGTGGAAACGGCATGGGAGATTTCAGTTTCAAAATCTCTGTGAAAAAGCGTCAGAGAAGCTTCTCCGTTTAGAATCCAGCATATCTCACTGAACCGAAGAAGTGGTAGTTAGAAGGCAGTTAGAGCTGCAAGCAGTTTGGTTTGGGAAATTAGACGCGAAATGAAACTGCAAATGCCTTCCAACAGGCTTGGAAAAGTGTGTTCTATATCTCTGCCAAACAGACTCCCCGGAGGTTGAGCTTTCAGAAGCTGGTTTAACTCTAAGGGAGGATGCAGCAGAATGTGCCTCTCACATCTAGCCTGTAGGAATTCAGGTTGGCAAGTTCTATGGGGAAGCCCATTGGCGCCTTCGTTGGAAACGGGTTTGGAAATTTCAGTTTCAAAATCTCTGTGAAAAAGCGTCAGAGAAGCTTCTCCGTTTAGAATCCAGCATATCTCACTGAACCGAAGAAGTGGTAGTTAGAAGGGAGTTAGAGCTGCAAGCAGTTTGGTTTGGGAAATTAGATGCGAAATGACACTGCAAAGGCCTTCCAACAGGCTTGGAAAAGTGTGTTCTATATCTCTGCCAAACAGACTCCCCGGAGGTTGAGCTTTCAGAAGCAAGCTTAACTCTTAGGGAGGAAGCAGCAGAATGTGCCTCTCACATCTAGCCTGTAGGAATTCAGGTTGGCAAGTTCTATGGGGAAGCCCATTGCTGCCTATGGTGGAAACGGCATGGGAGATTTCAGTTTCAAAATCTCTGTGAAAAAGCGTCAGAGAAGCTTCTCCGTTTAGAATCCAGCATATCTCACTGAACCGAAGAAGTGGTAGTTAGAAGGCAGTTAGAGCTGCAAGCAGTTTGGTTTGGGAAATTAGACGCGAAATGAAACTGCAAATGCCTTCCAACAGGCTTGGAAAAATGTGTTCTATATCTCTGCCAAACAAACTCCCCGGAGGTTGAGCTTTCAGAAGCTAGTTTAACTCTAAGGGAGGAAGCAGCAGAATGTGCCTCTCACATCTAGCCTGTAGGAATTCAGGTTGGCAAGTTCTATGGGGAAGCCCATTGCTGCCTATGGTGGAAACGGCATGGGAGATTACAGTTTCAAAATCTCTGTGAAAAAGCGTCAGAGAAGCTTCTCCGTTTAGAATCCAGCATATCTCACTGAACCGAAGAAGTGGTAGTTAGAAGGGAGTTAGAGCTGCAAGCAGTTTGGTTTGGGAAATTAGATGCGAAATGACACTGCAAAGGCCTTCCAACAGGCTTGGAAAAGTGTGTTCTATATCTCTGCCAAACAGACTCCCCGGAGGTTGAGCTTTCAGAAGCAAGCTTAACTCTTAGGGAGGAAGCAGCAGAATGTGCCTCTCACATCTAGCCTGTAGGAATTCAGGTTGGCAAGTTCTATGGGGAAGCCCATTGCTGCCTATGGTGGAAACGGCATGGGAGATTTCAGTTTCAAAATCTCTGTGAAAAAGCGTCAGAGAAGCTTCTCCGTTTAGAATCCAGCATATCTCACTGAACCGAAGAAGTGGTAGTTAGAAGGCAGTTAGAGCTGCAAGCAGTTTGGTTTGGGAAATTAGACGCGAAATGAAACTGCAAATGCCTTCCAACAGGCTTGGAAAAGTGTGTTCTATATCTCTGCCAAACAGACTCCCCGGAGGTTGAGCTTTCAGAAGCTAGTTTAACTCTAAGGGAGGAAGCAGCAGAATTTGCCTCTCACATCTAGCCTGTAGGAATTCAGGTTGGCAAGTTCTATGGGGAAGCCCATTGCTGCCTATGGTGGAAACGGCATGGGAGATTTCAGTTTCAAAATCTCTGTGAAAAAGCGTCAGAGAAGCTTCTCCGTTTAGAATCCAGCATATCTCACTGAACCGAAGAAGTGGTAGTTAGAAGGGAGTTAGAGCTGCAAGCAGTTTGGTATGGGAAATTAGACGCGAAATGAAACTGCAAATGCCTTACAACAGGCTTGGTAAAGTGTGTTCTATATCTCTGCCAAACAAACTCCCCGGAGGTTGAGCTTTCAGAAGCTAGTTTAACTCTAAGGGAGGAAGCAGCAGAATGTGCCTCTCACATCTAGCCTGTAGGAATTCAGGTTGGCAAGTTCTATGGGGAAGCCCATTGCTGCCTATGGTGGAAACGGCATGGGAGATTTCAGTTTCAAAATCTCTGTGAAAAAGCGTCAGAGAAGCTTCTCCGTTTAGAATCCAGCATATCTCACTGAACCGAAGAAGTGGTAGTTAGAAGGCAGTTAGAGCTGCAAGCAGTTTGGTTTGGGAAATTAGACGCGAAATGAAACTGCAAATGCCTTCCAACAGGCTTGGAAAAGTGTGTTCTATATCTCTGCCAAACAGACTCCCCGGAGGTTGAGCTTTCAGAAGCTGGTTTAACTCTAAGGGAGGATGCAGCAGAATGTGCCTCTCACATCTAGCCTGTAGGAATTCAGGTTGGCAAGTTCTATGGGGAAGCCCATTGGCGCCTTCGTTGGAAACGGGTTTGGAAATTTCAGTTTCAAAATCTCTGTGAAAAAGCGTCAGAGAAGCTTCTCCGTTTAGAATCCAGCATATCTCACTGAACCGAAGAAGTGGTAGTTAGAAGGGAGTTAGAGCTGCAAGCAGTTTGGTTTGGGAAATTAGATGCGAAATGACACTGCAAAGGCCTTCCAACAGGCTTGGAAAAGTGTGTTCTATATCTCTGCCAAACAGACTCCCCGGAGGTTGAGCTTTCAGAAGCAAGCTTAACTCTTAGGGAGGAAGCAGCAGAATGTGCCTCTCACATCTAGCCTGTAGGAATTCAGGTTGGCAAGTTCTATGGGGAAGCCCATTGCTGCCTATGGTGGAAACGGCATGGGAGATTTCAGTTTCAAAATCTCTGTGAAAAAGCGTCAGAGAAGCTTCTCCGTTTAGAATCCAGCATATCTCACTGAACCGAAGAAGTGGTAGTTAGAAGGCAGTTAGAGCTGCAAGCAGTTTGGTTTGGGAAATTAGACGCAAAATGAAACTGCAAATGCCTTCCAACAGGCTTGGAAAAGTGTGTTCTATATCTCTGCCAAACAGACTCCCCGGAGGTTGAGCTTTCAGAAGCTAGTTTAACTCTAAGGGAGGAAGCAGCAGAATTTGCCTCTCACATCTAGCCTGTAGGAATTCAGGTTGGCAAGTTCTATGGGGAAGCCCATTGCTGCCTATGGTGGAAACGGCATGGGAGATTTCAGTTTCAAAATCTCTGTGAAAAAGCGTCAGAGAAGCTTCTCCGTTTAGAATCCAGCATATCTCACTGAACCGAAGAAGTGGTAGTTAGAAGGGAGTTAGAGCTGCAAGCAGTTTGGTATGGGAAATTAGACGCGAAATGAAACTGCAAATGCCTTCCAACAGGCTTGGTAAAGTGTGTTCTGTATCTCTGCCAAACAAACTCACCGGAGGTTGAGCTTTCAGAAGCTAGTTTAACTCTAAGGGAGGAAGCAGCAGAATGTGCCTCTCACATCTAGCCTGTAGGAATTCAGGTTGGCAAGTTCTATGGGGAAGCCCATTGCTGCCTATGGTGGAAACGGCATGGGAGATTTCAGTTTCAAAATCTCTGTGAAAAAGCGTCAGAGAAGCTTCTCCGTTTAGAATCCAGCATATCTCACTGAACCGAAGAAGTGGTAGTTAGAAGGCAGTTAGAGCTGCAAGCAGTTTGGTTTGGGAAATTAGACGCGAAATGAAACGGCAAATGCCTTCCAACAGGCTTGGAAAAGTGTGTTCTATATCTCTGCCAAACAGACTCCCCGGAGGTTGAGCTTTCAGAAGCTAGTTTAACTCTAAGGGAGGAAGCAGCAGAATGTGCCTCTCACATCTAGCCTGTAGGAATTCAGGTTGGCAAGTTCTATGGGGAAGCCCATTGGCGCCTTCGTTGGAAACGGGTTTGGAAATTTCAGTTTCAAAATCTCTGTGAAAAAGCGTCAGAGAAGCTTCTCCGTTTAGAATCCAGCATATCTCACTGAACCGAAGAAGTGGTAGTTAGAAGGCAGTTAGAGCTGCAAGCAGTTTGGTTTGGGAAATTAGACGCGAAATGAAACTGCAAATGCCTTCCAACAGGCTTGGAAAAGTGTGTTCTATATCTCTGCCAAACAGACTCCCCGGAGGTTGAGCTTTCAGAAGCTAGTTTAACTCTAAGGCAGGAAGCAGCAGAATGTGCCTCTCACATCTAGCCTGTAGGAATTCAGGTTGGCAAGTTCTAAGGGGAAGCCCATTGCTGCCTATGGTGGAAACGGCATGGGAGATTTCAGTTTCAAAATCTCTGTGAAAAAGCGTCAGAGAAGCTTCTCCGTTTAGAATCCAGCATATCTCACTGAACCGAAGAAGTGGTAGTTAGAAGGGAGTTAGAGCTGCAAGCAGTTTGGTATGGGAAATTAGACGCGAAATGAAACTGCAAATGCCTTCCAACAGGCTTGGTAAAGTGTGTTCTATATCTCTGCCAAACAAACTCCCCGGAGGTTGAGCTTTCAGAAGCTAGTTTAACTCTAAGGGAGGAAGCAGCAGAATGTGCCTCTCACATCTAGCCTGTAGGAATTCAGGTTGGCAAGTTCTATGGGGAAGCCCATTGGCGCCTTCGTTGGAAACGGGTTTGGAAATTTCAGTTTCAAAATCTCTGTGAAAAAGGGTCAGAGAAGCTTCTCCGTTTAGAATCCAGCATATCTCACTGAACCGAAGAAGTGGTAGTTAGAAGGCAGTTAGAGCTGCAAGCAGTTTGGTTTGGGAAATTAGACGCGAAATGAAACTGCAAATGCCTTCCAACAGGCTTGGAAAAGTGTGTTCTATATCTCTGCCAAACAGACTCCCCGGAGGTTGAGCTTTCAGAAGCTAGTTTAACTCTAAGGCAGGAAGCAGCAGAATGTGCCTCTCACATCTAGCCTGTAGGAATTCAGGTTGGCAAGTTCTATGGGGAAGCCCATTGCTGCCTATGGTGGAAACGGCATGGGAGATTTCAGTTTCAAAATCTCTGTGAAAAAGCGTCAGAGAAGCTTCTCCGTTTAGAATCCAGCATATCTCACTGAACCGAAGAAGTGCTAGTTAGAAGGGAGTTAGAGCTGCAAGCAGTTTGGTATGGGAAATTAGACGCGAAATGAAACTGCAAATGCCTTCCAACAGGCTTGGAAAAGTGTGTTCTATATCTCTGCCAAACAAACTCCCCGGAGGTTGAGCTTTCAGAAGCTAGTTTAAATCTAAGGGAGGAAGCAGCAGAATGTGCCTCTCACATCTAGCCTGTAGGAATTCAGGTTGGCAAGTTCTATGGGGAAGCCCATTGGCGCCTTCTTTGGAAACGGGTTTGGAAATTTCAGTTTCAAAATCTCTGTGAAAAAGCGTCAGAGAAGCTTCTCCGTTTAGAATCCAGCATATCTCACTGAACCGAAGAAGTGGTAGTTAGAAGGCAGTTAGAGCTGCAAGCAGTTTGGTTTGGGAAATTAGACGCGAAATGAAACTGCAAATGCCTTCCAACAGGCTTGGAAAAGTGTGTTCTATATCTCTGCCAAACAGACTCCCTGGAGGTTGAGCTTTCAGAAGCTAGTTTAACTCTAAGGGAGGAAGCAGCAGAATGTGCCTCTCACATCTAGCCTGTAGGAATTCAGGTTGGCAAGTTCTATGGGGAAGCCCATTGCTGCCTATGGTGGAAACAGCATGGGAGATTTCAGTTTCAAAATCTCTGTGAAAAAGCGTCAGAGAAGCTTCTCCGTTTAGAATCCAGCATATCTCACTGAACCGAAGAAGTGGTAGTTAGAAGGGAGTTAGAGCTGCAAGCAGTTTGGTTTGGGAAATTAGACGCGAAATGAAACTGCAAATGCCTTCCAACAGGCTTGGAAAAGTGTGTTCTATATCTCTGCCAAACACACTCGCCGGAGGTTGAGCTTTCAGAAGCAAGTTTAACTCTAAGGGAGGAAGCAGCAGAATGTGCCTCTCACATCTAGCCTGTAGGAATTCAGGTTGGCAAGTTCTATGGGGAAGCCCATTGCTGCCTATGGTGGAAACGGCATGGGAGATTTCAGTTTCAAAATCTCTGTGAAAAAGCGTCAGAGAAGCTTCTCCGTTTAGAATCCAGCATATCTCACTGAACCGAAGAAGTGGTAGTTAGAAGGCAGTTAGAGCTGCAAGCAGTTTGGTTTGGGAAATTAGACGCGAAATGAAACTGCAAATGCCTTCCAACAGGCTTGGAAAAGTGTGTTCTATATCTCTGCCAAACAGACTCCCTGGAGGTTGAGCTTTCAGAAGCTAGTTTAACTCTAAGGGAGGAAGCAGCAGAATGTGCCTCTCACATCTAGCCTGTAGGAATTCAGGTTGGCAAGTTCTATGGGGAAGCCCATTGCTGCCTATGGTGGAAACGGCATGGGAGATTTCAGTTTCAAAATCTCTGTGAAAAAGCGTCAGAGAAGCTTCTCCGTTTAGAATCCAGCAAATCTCACTGAACCGAAGAAGTGGTAGTTAGAAGGCAGTTAGAGCTGCAAGCAGTTTGGTTTGGGAAATTAGACGCGAAATGAAACTGCAAATGCCTTCCAACAGGCTTGGAAAAGTGTGTTCTATATCTCTGCCAAACAGACTCCCTGGAGGTTGAGCTTTCAGAAGCTAGTTTAACTCTAAGGGAGGAAGCAGCAGAATGTGCCTCTCACATCTAGCCTGTAGGAATTCAGGTTGGCAAGTTCTATGGGGAAGCCCATTGCTGCCTATGGTGGAAACGGCATGGGAGATTTCAGTTTCAAAATCTCTGTGAAAAAGCGTCAGAGAAGCTTCTCCGTTTAGAATCCAGCATATCTCACTGAACCGAAGAAGTGGTAGTTAGAAGGGAGTTAGAGCTGCAAGCAGTTTGGTTTGGGAAATTAGACGCGAAATGAAACTGCAAATGCCTTCCAACAGGCTTGGAAAAGTGTGTTCTATATCTCTGCCAAACACACTCGCCGGAGGTTGAGCTTTCAGAAGCAAGTTTAACTCTAAGGGAGGAAGCAGCAGAATGTGCCTCTCACATCTAGCCTGTAGGAATTCAGGTTGGCAAGTTCTATGGGGAAGCCCATTGCTGCCTATGGTGGAAACGGCATGGGAGATTTCAGTTTCAAAATCTCTGTGAAAAAGCGTCAGAGAAGCTTCTCCGTTTAGAATCCAGCATATCTCACTGAACCGAAGAAGTGGTAGTTAGAAGGGAGTTAGAGCTGCAAGCAGTTTGGTTTGGGAAATTAGATGCGAAATGACACTGCAAAGGCCTTCCAACAGGCTTGGAAAAGTGTGTTCTATATGTGTGCCAAACAGACTCCCCGGAGGTTGAGCTTTCAGAAGCAAGCTTAACTGTTAGGGAGGAAGCAGCAGAATGTGCCTCTCACATCTAGCCTGTAGGAATTCAGGTTGGCAAGTTCTATGGGGAAGCCCATTGCTGCCTATGGTGGAAACGGCATGGGAGATTTCAGTTTCAAAATCTCTGTGAAAAAGCGTCAGAGAAGCTTCTCCGTTTAGAATCCAGCATATCTCACTGAACCGAAGAAGTGGTAGTTAGAAGGGAGTTAGAGCTGCAAGCAGTTTGGTTTGGGAAATTAGATGCGAAATGACACTGCAAAGGCCTTAGAACAGGCTTGGAAAAGTGTGTTCTATATCTCTGCCAAACAGAGTCCCCGGAGGTTGAGCTTTCAGAAGCAAGCTTAACTGTTAGGCAGGAAGCAGCAGAATGTGCCTCTCACATCTAGCCTGTAGGAATTCAGGTTGGCAAGTTCTAAGGGGAAGCCCATTGCTGCCTATGGTGGAAACGGCATGGGAGATTTCAGTTTCAAAATCTCTGTGAAAAAGCGTCAGAGAAGCTTCTCCGTTTAGAATCCAGCATATCTCACTGAACCGAAGAAGTGGTAGTTAGAAGGCAGTTAGAGCTGCAAGCAGTTTGGTTTGGGAAATTAGACGCGAAATGAAACTGCAAATGCCTTCCAACAGGCTTGGAAAAGTGTGTTCTATATCTCTGCCAAACAGACTCCCTGGAGGTTGAGCTTTCAGAAGCTAGTTTAACTCTAAGGGAGGAAGCAGCAGAATGTACCTCTCACATCTAGCCTGTAGGAATTCAGGTTGGCAAGTTCTATGGGGAAGCCCATTGCTGCCTATGGTGGAAACAGCATGGGAGATTTCAGTTTCAAAATCTCTGTGAAAAAGCGTCAGAGAAGCTTCTCCGTTTAGAATCCAGCATATCTCACTGAACCGAAGAAGTGGTAGTTAGAAGGCAGTTAGAGCTGCAAGCAGTTTGGTTTGGGAAATTAGACGCGAAATGAAACTGCAAATGCCTTCCAACAGGCTTGGAAAAGTGTGTTCTATATCTCTGCCAAACAGACTCCCTGGAGGTTGAGCTTTCAGAAGCTAGTTTAACTCTAAGGGAGGAAGCAGCAGAATGTGCCTCTCACATCTAGCCTGTAGGAATTCAGGATGGCAAGTTCTATGGGGAAGCCCATTGCTGCCTATGGTGGAAACGGCATGGGAGATTTCAGTTTCAAAATCTCTGTGAAAAAGCGTCAGAGAAGCTTCTCCGTTTAGAATCCAGCATATCTCACTGAACCGAAGAAGTGGTAGTTAGAAGGGAGTTAGAGCTGCAAGCAGTTTGGTTTGGGAAATTAGACGCGAAATGAAACTGCAAATGCCTTCCAACAGGCTTGGAAAAGTGTGTTCTATATCTCTGCCAAACAGACTCCCTGGAGGTTGAGCTTTCAGAAGCTAGTTTAACTCTAAGGGAGGAAGCAGCAGAATGTGCCTCTCACATCTAGCCTGTAGGAATTCAGGTTGGCAAGTTCTATGGGGAAGCCCATTGCTGCCTATGGTGGAAACGGCATGGGAGATTTCAGTTTCAAAATCTCTGTGAAAAAGCGTCAGAGAAGCTTCTCCGTTTAGAATCCAGCATATCTCACTGAACCGAAGAAGTGGTAGTTAGAAGGGAGTTAGAGCTGCAAGCAGTTTGGTTTGGGAAATTAGACGCGAAATGAAACTGCAAATGCCTTCCAACAGGCTTGGAAAAGTGTGTTCTATATCTCTGCCAAACACACTCACCGGAGGTTGAGCTTTCAGAAGCAAGTTTAACTCTAAGGGAGGAAGCAGCAGAATGTGCCTCTCACATCTAGCCTGTAGGAATTCAGGTTGGCAAGTTCTATGGGGAAGCCCATTGCTGCCTATGGTGGAAACGGCATGGGAGATTTCAGTTTCAAAATCTCTGTGAAAAAGCGTCAGAGAAGCTTCTCCGTTTAGAATCCAGCATATCTCACTGAACCGAAGAAGTGGTAGTTAGAAGGGAGTTAGAGCTGCAAGCAGTTTGGTTTGGGAAATTAGATGCGAAATGACACTGCAAAGGCCTTCCAACAGGCTTGGAAAAGTGTGTTCTATATCTCTGCCAAACAGAGTCCCCGGAGGTTGAGCTTTCAGAAGCAAGCTTAACTGTTAGGGAGGAAGCAGCAGAATGTGCCTCTCACATCTAGCCTGTAGGAATTCAGGTTGGCAAGTTCTAAGGGGAAGCCCATTGCTGCCTATGGTGGAAACGGCATGGGAGATTTCAGTTTCAAAATCTCTGTGAAAAAGCGTCAGAGAAGCTTCTCCGTTTAGAATCCAGCATATCTCACTGAACCGAAGAAGTGGTAGTTAGAAGGGAGTTAGAGCTGCAAGCAGTTTGGTTTGGGAAATTAGACGCGAAATGAAACTGCAAATGCCTTCCAACAGGCTTGGAAAAGTGTGTTCTATATCTCTGCCAAACAGACTCCCTGGAGGTTGAGCTTTCAGAAGCTAGTTTAACTCTAAGGGAGGAAGCAGCAGAATGTGCCTCTCACATCTAGCCTGTAGGAATTCAGGTTGGCAAGTTCTATGGGGAAGCCCATTGCTGCCTATGGTGGAAACAGCATGGGAGATTTCAGTTTCAAAATCTCTGTGAAAAAGCGTCAGAGAAGCTTCTCCGTTTAGAATCCAGCATATCTCACTGAACCGAAGAAGTGGTAGTTAGAAGGCAGTTAGAGCTGCAAGCAGTTTGGTTTGGGAAATTAGACGCGAAATGAAACTGCAAATGCCTTCCAACAGGCTTGGAAAAGTGTGTTCTATATCTCTGCCAAACAGACTCCCTGGAGGTTGAGCTTTCAGAAGCTAGTTTAACTCTAAGGGAGGAAGCAGCAGAATGTGCCTCTCACATCTAGCCTGTAGGAATTCAGGTTGGCAAGTTCTATGGGGAAGCCCATTGGCGCCTTCGTTGGAAACGGGTTTGGAAATTTCAGTTTCAAAATCTCTGTGAAAAAGCGTCAGAGAAGCTTCTCCGTTTAGAATCCAGCATATCTCACTGAACCGAAGAAGTGGTAGTTAGAAGGGAGTTAGAGCTGCAAGCAGTTTGGTTTGGGAAATTAGACGCGAAATGAAACTGCAAATGCCTTCCAACAGGCTTGGAAAAGTGTGTTCTATATCTCTGCCAAACAGAGTCCCCGGAGGTTGAGCTTTCAGAAGCAAGCTTAACTGTTAGGGAGGAAGCAGCAGAATGTGCCTCTCACATCTAGCCTGTAGGAATTCAGGTTGGCAAGTTCTATGGGGAAGCCCATTGCTGCCTATGGTGGAAATGGCATGGGAGATTTCAGTTTCAAGATCTCTGTGAAAAAGCGTCAGAGAAGCTTCTCCGTTTAGAATCCAGCATATCTCACTGAACCGAAGAAGTGGTAGTTAGAAGGGAGTTAGAGCTGCAAGCAGTTTGGTTTGGGAAATTAGACGCGAAATGAAACTGCAAATGCCTTCCAACAGGCTTGGAAAAGTGTGTTCTATATCTCTGCCAAACAGACTCCCCGGAGGTTGAGCTTTCAGAAGCAAGTTTAACTCTAAGGGAGGAAGCAGCAGAATGTGCCTCTCACATCTAGCCTGTAGGAATTCAGGTTGGCAAGTTCTATGGGGAAGCCCATTGCTGCCTATGGTGAAAACGGCATGGGAAATTTCAGTTTCAAAATCTCTGTGAAAAAGCGTCAGAGAAGCTTCTCCGTTTAGAATCCAGCATATCTCACTGAACCGAAGAAGTGGTAGTTAGAAGGGAGTTAGAGCTGCAAGCAGTTTGATTTGGGAAATTAGACGCGAAATGAAACTGCAAATGCCTTAAAACAGGCTTGGAAAAGTGTGTTCTATATCTCTGCCAAACAGACTCCCCGGAGGTTGAGCTTTCAGAAGCTAGCTTAACTCTAAGGGAGGAAGCAGCAGAATGTGCCTCTCACATCTAGCCTGTAGGAATTCAGGTTGGCAAGTTCTATGGGGAAGCCCATTGCTGCCTATGGTGGAAATGGCATGGGAGATTTCAGTTTCAAAATCTCTGTGAAAAAGCGTCAGAGAAGCTTCTCCGTTTAGAATCCAGCATATCTCACTGAACCGAAGAAGTGGTAGTTAGAAGGGAGTTAGAGCTGCAAGCAGTTTGGTTTGGGAAATTAGACGCGAAATGAAACTGCAAATGCCTTCCAACAGGCTTGGAAAAGTGTGTTCTATATCTCTGCCAAACAAACTCCCCGGAGGTTGAGCTTTCAGAAGCAAGTTTAACTCTAAGGGAGGAAGCAGCAGAATGTGCCTCTCACATCTAGCCTGTAGGAATTCAGGTTGGCAAGTTCTATGGGGAAGCCCATTGCTGCCTATGGTGGAAACGGCATGGGAGATTTCAGTTTCAAAATCTCTGTGAAAAAGCGTCAGAGAAGCTTCTCCGTTTAGAATCCAGCATATCTCACTGAACCGAAGAAGTGGTAGTTAGAAGGGAGTTAGAGCTGCAAGCAGTTTGGTTTGGGAAATTAGACGCGAAATGAAACTGCAAATGCCTTCCAACAGGCTTGGAAAAGTGTGTTCTATATCTCTGCCAAACAAACTCCCCGGAGGTTGAGCTTTCAGAAGCTAGTTTAACTCTAACTGAGGAAGCAGCAGAATATGCCTCTCACATCTAGCCTGTAGGAATTCAGGTTGGCAAGTTCTATGGGGAAGCCCATTGGCGCCTTCGTTGGAAACGGGTTTGGAAATTTCAGTTTCAAAATCTCTGTGAAAAACCGTCAGAGAAGCTTCTCCGTTTAGAATCCAGCATACCTCACTGAACCGAAGAAGTGGTAGTTAGAAGGGAGTTAGAGCTGCAAGCAGTTTGGTTTGGGAAATTAGATGCGAAATGAAACTGCAAATGCCTTCCAACAGGCTTGGAAAAGTGTGTTCTATATCTCTGCCAAACAAACTCCCCGGAGGTTGAGCTTTCAGAAGCAAGTTTAACTCTAAGGGAGGAAGCAGCAGAATGTGCCTCTCACATCTAGCCTGTAGGAATTCAGGTTGGCAAGTTCTATGGGGAAGCCCATTGCTGCCTAAGGTGAAAACGGCATGGGAAATTTCAGTTTCAAAATCTCTGTGAAAAAGCGTCAGAGAAGCTTCTCCGTTTAGAATCCAGCATATCTCACTGAACCGAAGAAGTGGTAGTTAGAAGGGAGTTAGAGCTGCAAGCAGTTTGATTTGGGAAATTAGACGCGAAATGAAACTGCAAATGCCTTAAAACAGGCTTGGAAAAGTGTGTTCTATATCTCTGCCAAACAGACTCCCCGGAGGTTGAGCTTTCAGAAGCTAGCTTAACTCTAAGGGAGGAAGCAGCAGAATGTGCCTCTCACATCTAGCCTGTAGGAATTCAGGTTGGCAAGTTCTATGGGGAAGCCCATTGGCGCCTTCGTTGGAAACGGGTTTGGAAATTTCAGTTTCAAAATCTCTGTGAAAAAGCGTCAGAGAAGCTTCTCCGTTTAGAATCCAGCATATCTCACTGAACCGAAGAAGTGGTAGTTAGAAGGGAGTTAGAGCTGCAAGCAGTTTGGTTTGGGAAATTAGACGCGAAATGAAACTGCAAATGCCTTCCAACAGGCTTGGAAAAGTGTGTTCTATATCTCTGCCAAACAGAGTCCCCGGAGGTTGAGCTTTCAGAAGCAAGCTTAACTGTTAGGGAGGAAGCAGCAGAATGTGCCTCTCACATCTAGCCTGTAGGAATTCAGGTTGGCAAGTTCTATGGGGAAGCCCATTGCTGCCTATGGTGGAAATGGCATGGGAGATTTCAGTTTCAAGATCTCTGTGAAAAAGCGTCAGAGAAGCTTCTCCGTTTAGAATCCAGCATATCTCACTGAACCGAAGAAGTGGTAGTTAGAAGGGAGTTAGAGCTGCAAGCAGTTTGGTTTGGGAAATTAGACGCGAAATGAAACTGCAAATGCCTTCCAACAGGCTTGGAAAAGTGTGTTCTATATCTCTGCCAAACAAACTCCCCGGAGGTTGAGCTTTCAGAAGCAAGTTTAACTCTAAGGGAGGAAGCAGCAGAATGTGCCTCTCACATCTAGCCTGTAGGAATTCAGGTTGGCAAGTTCTATGGGGAAGCCCATTGCTGCCTATGGTGGAAATGGCATGGGAGATTTCAGTTTCAAAATCTCTGTGAAAAAGCGTCAGAGAAGCTTCTCCGTTTAGAATCCAGCATATCTCACTGAACCGAAGAAGTGGTAGTTAGAAGGGAGTTAGAGCTGCAAGCAGTTTGGTTTGGGAAATTAGATGCGAAATGACACTGCAAAGGCCTTCCAACAGGCTTGGAAAAGTGTGTTCTATATCTCTGCCAAACAGACTCCCCGGAGGTTGAGCTTTCAGAAGCAAGCTTAACTCTTAGGGAGGAAGCAGCAGAATGTGCCTCTCACATCTAGCCTGTAGGAATTCAGGTTGGCAAGTTCTATGGGGAAGCCCATTGCTGCCTATGGTGGAAACGGCATGGGAGATTTCAGTTTCAAAATCTCTGTGAAAAAGCGTCAGAGAAGCTTTTCCGTTTAGAATCCAGCATATCTCACTGAACCGAAGAAGTGGTAGTTAGAAGGGAGTTAGAGCTGCAAGCAGTTTGGTTTGGGAAATTAGATGCGAAATGACACTGCAAAGGCCTTCCAACAGGCTTGGAAAAGTGTGTTCTATATCTCTGCCAAACATACTCCCCGGAGGTTGAGCTTTCAGAAGCAAGCTTAACTCTTAGGGAGGAAGCAGCAGAATGTGCCTCTCACATCTAGCCTGTAGGAATTCAGGTTGGCAAGTTCTATGGGGAAGCCCATTGCTGCCTATGGTGGAAACGGCATGGGAGATTTCAGTTTCAAAATCTCTGTGAAAAAGCGTCAGAGAAGCTTCTCCGTTTAGAATCCAGCATATCTCACTGAACCGAAGAAGTGGTAGTTAGAAGGGAGTTAGAGCTGCAAGCAGTTTGGTTTGGGAAATTAGATGCGAAATGACACTGCAAAGGCCTTCCAACAGGCTTGGAAAAGTGTGTTCTATATCTCTGCCAAACAGACTCCCCAGAGGTTGAGCTTTCAGAAGCACGCTTAACTCTTAGGGAGGAAGCAGCAGAATGTGCCTCTCACATCTAGCCTGTAGGAATTCAGGTTGGCAAGTTCTATGAGGAAGCCCATTGCTGCCTATGGTGGAAACGGCATGGGAGATTTCAGTTTCAAAATCTCTGTAAAAAAGCGTCAGAGAAGCTTCTCCGTTTAGAATCCAGCATATCTCACTGAACCGAAGAAGTGGTAGTTAGAAGGGAGTTAGAGCTGCAAGCAGTTTGGTTTGGGAAATAAGACGCGAAATGAAACTGCAAAGGCCTTCCAACAGGCTTGGAAAAGTGTGTTCTATATCTCTGCCAAACAGACTCCCCGGAGGTTGAGCTTTCAGAAGCAAGCTTAACTCTTAGGGAGGAAGCAGCAGAATGTGCCTCTCACATCTAGCCTGTAGGAATTCAGGTTGGCAAGTTCTATGGGGAAGCCCATTGCTGCCTATGGTGGAAACGGCATGGGAGATTTCAGTTTCAAAATCTCTGTGAAAAAGCGTCAGAGAAGCTTCTCCGTTTAGAATCCAGCATATCTCACTGAACCGAAGAAGTGGTAGTTAGAAGGGAGTTAGAGCTGCAAGCAGTTTGGTTTGGGAAATTAGATGCGAAATGACACTGCAAAGGCCTTCCAACAGGCTTGGAAAAGTGTGTTCTATATCTCTGCCAAACAGACTCCCCAGAGGTTGAGCTTTCAGAAGCACGCTTAACTCTTAGGGAGGAAGCAGCAGAATGTGCCTCTCACATCTAGCCTGTAGGAATTCAGGTTGGCAAGTTCTATGAGGAAGCCCATTGCTGCCTATGGTGGAAACGGCATGGGAGATTTCAGTTTCAAAATCTCTGTGAAAAAGCGTCAGAGAAGCTTCTCCGTTTAGAATCCAGCATATCTCACTGAACCGAAGAAGTGGTAGTTAGAAGGGAGTTAGAGCTGCAAGCAGTTTGGTTTGGGAAATAAGACGCGAAATGAAACTGCAAAGGCCTTCCAACAGGCTTGGAAAAGTGTGTTCTATATCTCTGCCAAACAGACTCCCCGGAGGTTGAGCTTTCAGAAGCAAGCTTAACTCTTAGGGAGGAAGCAGCAGAATGTGCCTCTCACATCTAGCCTGTAGGAATTCAGGTTGGCAAGTTCTATGGGGAAGCCCATTGCTGCCTATGGTGGAAACGGCATGGGAGATTTCAGTTTCAAAATCTCTGTGAAAAAGCGTCAGAGAAGCTTCTCCGTTTAGAATCCAGCATATCTCACTGAACCGAAGAAGTGGTAGTTAGAAGGCAGTTAGAGCTGCAAGCAGTTTGGTTTGGGAAATTAGATGCGAAATGACACTGCAAAGGCCTTCCAACAGGCTTGGAAAAGTGTGTTCTATATCTCTGCCAAACAGACTCCCCGGAGGTTGAGCTTTCAGAAGCAAGGTTAACTCTTAGGGAGGAAGCAGCAGAATGTGCCTCTCACGTCTAGCCTGTAGGAATTCAGGTTGGCAAGTTCTATGGGGAAGCCCATTGCTGCCTATGGTGGAAACGGCATGGGAGATTTCAGTTTCAAAATCTCTGTGAAAAAGCGTCAGAGAAGCTTCTCCGTTTAGAATTCAGCATATCTCACTGAACCGAAGAAGTGGTAGTTAGAAGGGAGTTAGAGCTGCAAGCAGTTTGGTTTGGGAAATTAGACGCGAAATGACACTGCAAATGCCTTCCAACAGGCTTGGAAAATTGTGTTCTATATCTCTGCCAAACAGACTCCCCGGAGGCTGAGCTTTCAGAAGCTAGTTTAACTCTAAGGGAGGAAGCAGCAGAATGTCCCTCTCACATCTAGCCTGTAGAAATTCAGGTTGGCAAGTTCTATGTGGAAGCCCATTGCTGCCTATGGTGGAAACGGCATGGGAGATTTCAGTTTCAAAATCTCTGTGAAAAAGCGTCAGAGAAGCTTCTCCGTTTAGAATCCAGCATATCTCACTGAACCGAAGAAGTGGTAGTTAGAAGGGAGTTAGAGCTGCAAGCAGTTTGGTTTGGGAAATTAGATGCGAAATGACACTGCAAAGGCCTTCCAACAGGCTTGGAAAAGTGTGTTCTATATCTCTGCCAAACAGACTCCCCGGAGGTTGAGCTTTCAGAAGCAAGCTTAACTGTTAGGGAGGAAGCAGCAGAATGTGCCTCTCACATCTAGCCTGTAGGAATTCAGGTTGGCAAGTTCTATGTGGAAGCCTATTGCTGCCTATGGTGGAAACGGCATGGGAGATTTCAGTTTCAAAATCTCTGTGAAAAAGCGTCAGAGAAGCTTCTCCGTTTAGAATCCAGCATATCTCACTGAACCGAAGAAGTGGTAGTTAGAAGGGAGTTAGAGCTGCAAGCAGTTTGGTTTTGGAAATTAGACGCGAAATGAAACTGCAAATGCCTTCCAACAGGCTTGGAAAAGTGTGTTCTATATCTCTGCCAAACAAACTCCCCGGAGGTTGAGCTTTCAGAAGCTAGTTTAACTCTAAGGGAGGAAGCAGCAGAATGTGCCTCTCACATCTAGCCTGTAGGAATTCAGGTTGGCAAGTTCTATGGGGAAGCCCATTGCTGCCTATGGTGGAAACGGCATGGGAGATTTCAGTTTCAAAATCTCTGTGAAAAAGCGTCAGAGAAGCTTCTCCGTTTAGAATCCAGCATATCTCACTGAACCGAAGAAGTGTTAGTTAGAAGGGAGTTAGAGCTGCAAGCAGTTTGGTTTGGGAAATTAGATGCGAAATGACACTGCAAAGGCCTTCCAGCAGGCTTGGAAAAGTGTGTTCTATATCTCTGCCAAACAGACTCCCCGGAGGTTGAGCTTTCAGAAGCAAGCTTAACTCTTAGGGAGGAAGCAGCAGAATGTGCCTCTCACATCTAGCCTGTAGGAATTCAGGTTGGCAAGTTCTATGGGGAAGCCCATTTCTGCCTATGGTGGAAACGGCATGAGAGATTTCAGATTCAAAATCTCTGTGAAAAAGCGTCAAAGAAGCTTCTCCGTTTAGAATCCAGCATATCTCACTGAACCGAAGAAGTGGTAGTTAGAAGGGAGTTAGAGCTGCAAGCAGTTTGGTTTGGGAAATTAGATGCGAAATGACACTGCAAAGGCCTTCCAACAGGCTTGGAAAAGTGTGTTCTATATCTCTGCCAAACAGACTCCCCGGAGGTTGAGCTTTCAGAAGCAAGCTTAACTCTTAGGGAGCAAGCAGCAGAATGTGCCTCTCACATCTAGCCTGTAGGAATTCAGGTTGGCAAGTTCTATGGGGAAGCCCATTGCTGCCTATGGTGGAAACGGCATGGGAGATTTCAGTTTCAAAATCTCTGTGAAAAAGCGTCAGAGAAGCTTCTCCGTTTAGAATCCAGCATATCTCACTGAACCGAAGAAGTGGTAGTTAGAAGGGAGTTAGAGCTGCAAGCAGTTTGGTTTGGGAAATTAGATGCGAAATGACACTGCAAAGGCCTTCCAACAGGCTTGGAAAAGTGTGTTCTATATCTTTGCCAAACAGACTCCCCGGAGGTTGAGCTTTCAGAAGCAAGCTTAACTCTTAGGGAGGAAGCAGCAGAATGTGCCTCTCACATCTAGCCTGTAGGAATTCAGGTTGGCAAGTTCTATGGGGAAGCCCATTGCTGCCTATGGTGGAAACGGCATGGGAGATTTCAGTTTCAAAATCTCTGTGAAAAAGCGTCACAGAAGCTTCTCCGTTTAGAATCCAGCATATCTCACTGAACCGAAGAAGTGGTAGTTAGAAGGGAGTTAGAGCTGCAAGCAGTTTGGTTTTGGAAATTAGACGCGAAATGAAACTGCAAATGCCTTCCAACAGGCTTGGAAAAGTGTGTTCTATATCTCTGCCAAACAAACTCCCCGGAGGTTGAGCTTTCAGAAGCTAGTTTAACTCTAAGGGAGGAAGCAGCAGAATGTGCCTCTCACATCTAGCCTGTAGGAATTCAGGTTGGCAAGTTCTATGGGGAAGCCCATTTCTGCCTATGGTGGAAACGGCATGGGAGATTTCAGTTTCAAAATCTCTGTGAAAAAGCGTCAGAGAAGCTTCTCCGTTTAGAATCCAGCATATCTCACTGAACCGAAGAAGTGGTAGTTAGAAGGGAGTTAGAGCTGCAAGCAGTTTGGTTTTGGAAATTAGACGCGAAATGAAACTGCAAATGCCTTCCAACAGGCTTGGAAAAGTGTGTTCTATATCTCTGCCAAACAAACTCCCCGGAGGTTGATCTTTCAGAAGCTAGTTTAACTCTAAGGGAGGAAGCAGCAGAATGTGCCTCTCACATCTAGCCTGTAGGAATTCAGGTTGGCAAGTTCTATGGGGAAGCCCATTTCTGCCTATGGTGGAAACGGCATGGGAGATTTCAGTTTCAAAATCTCTGTGAAAAAGCGTCAGAGAATCTTCTCCATTTAGAATCCAGCACATCTCACTGAACCGAAGAAGTGGTAGTTAAAAGGGAGTTAGAGCTGCAAGCAGTTTGGTTTGGGAAATTAGATGCGAAATGACACTGCAAAGACCTTCCAACAGGCTTGGAAAAGTGTGTTCTATATCTCTGCCAAACAGACTCCCCGGAGGTTGAGCTTTCAGAAGCAAGATTAACTCTTAGGGAGGAAGCAGCAGAATGTGCCTCTCACATCTAGCCTGTAGGAATTCAGGTTGGCAAGTTCTATGGGGAAGCCCATTGCTGCCTATGGTGGAAACGGCATGGGAGATTTCAGTTTCAAAATCTCTGTGAAAAAGCGTCAGAGAAGCTTCTCCGTTTAGAATCCAGCATATCTCACTGAACCGAAGAAGTGGTAGTTAGAAGGGAGTTAGAGCTGCAAGCAGTTTGCTTTGGGAAATTAGACGCGAAATGACACTGCAAATGCCTTCCAACAGGCTTGGAAAAGTGTGTTCTATATCTCTGCCAAACAAACTCCCCGGAGGTTGAGCTTTCAGAAGCTAGTTTAACTCTAAGGGAGGAAGCAGCAGAATGTGCCTCTCACATCTAGCCTGTAGGAATTCAGGTTGGCAAGTTCTATGGGGAAGCCCATTGCTGCCTATGGTGGAAACGGCATGGGAGATTTCAGTTTCAAAATCTCTGTGAAAAAGCGTCAGAGAAGCTTCTCCGTTTAGAATCCAGCATATCTCACTGAACCGAAGAAGTGGTAGTGAGAAGGGAGTTAGAGCTGCAAGCAGTTTGGTTTGGGAAATTAGATGCGAAATGACACTGCAAAGGCCTTCCAACAGGCTTGGAAAAGTGTGTTCTATATCTCTGCCAAACAGACTCCCCGGAGGTTGAGCTTTCAGAAGCACGCTTAACTCTTAGGGAGGAAGCAGCAGAATGTGCCTCTCACATCTAGCCTGTAGGAATTCAGGTTGGCAAGTTCTATGACGAAGCCCATTGCTGCCTATGGTGGAAACGGCATGGGAGATTTCAGTTTCAAAATCTCTGTGAAAAAGCGTCAGAGAAGCTTCTCCGTTTAGAATCCAGCATATCTCACTGAACCGAAGAAGTGGTAGTTAGAAGGGAGTTAGAGCTGCAAGCAGTTTGGTTTGGGAAATAAGACGCGAAATGAAACTGCAAAGGCCTTCCAACAGGCTTGTAAAAGTGTGTTCTATATCTCTGCCAAACAGACTCCCCGGAGGTTGAGCTTTCAGAAGCAAGCTTAACTCTTAGGGAGGAAGCAGCAGAATGTGCCTCTCACATCTAGCCTGTAGGAATTCAGGTTGGCAAGTTCTATGGGGAAGCCCATTGCTGCCTATGGTGGAAACGGCATGGGAGATTTCAGTTTCAAAATCTCTGTGAAAAAGCGTCAGAGAAGCTTCTCCGTTTAGAATCCAGCATATCTTACTGAACCGAAGAAGTGGTAGTTAGAAGGGAGTTAGAGCTGCAAGCAGTTTGGTTTGGGAAATTAGATGTGAAATGACACTGCAAAGGCCTTCCTACAGGCTTGGAAAAGTGTGTTCTATATCTCTGCCAAACAGACTCCCCAGAGGTTGAGCTTTCAGAAGCACGCTTAACTCTTAGGGACGAAGCAGCAGAATGTGCCTCTCACATCTAGCCTGTAGGAATTCAGGTTGGCATTTTCTATGGAGAAGCCCATTGGCGCCTTCGTTGGAAACGGGTTTGGAAATTTCAGTTTCAAAATCTCTGTGAAAAAGCGTCAGAGAAGCTTCTCCGTTTAGAATCCAGCATATCTCACTGAACCGAAGAAGTGGTAGTTAGAAGGGAGTTAGAGCTGCAAGCAGTTTGGTTTGGGAAATTAGACGCGAAATGAAACTGCAAATGCCTTCCAACAGGCTTGGAAAAGTGTGTTCTATATCTCTGCCAAACAAACTCCCCGGAGGTTGAGCTTTCAGAAGCTAGTTTAACTCTAAGGGAGGAAGCAGCAGAATGTCCCTCTCACATCTAGCCTGTAGGAATTCAGGTTGGCAAGTTCTATGTGGAAGCCCATTGCTTCCTATGGTGGAAACGGCATGGGAGATTTCAGTTTCAAAATCTCTGTGAAAAAGCGTCAGAGAAGCTTCTCCGTTTAGAATCCAGCATATCTCACTGAACCGAAGAAGTGGTAGTTAGAAGGGAGTTAGAGCTGCAAGCAGTTTGGTTTGGGAAATTAGATGCGAAATGACACTGCAAATGCCTTCCAACAGGCTTGGAAAATTGTGTTCTATATCTCTGCCAAACAGACTCCCCGGAGGCTGAGCTTTCAGAAGCTAGTTTAACTCTAAGGGAGGAAGCAGCAGAATGTGCCTCTCACATCTAGCCTGTAGGAATTCAGGTTGGCAAGTTCTATGGGGAAGCCCTTTGGCGCCTTCGTTGGAAACGGGTTTGGAAATTTCAGTTTCAAACTCTCTGTGAAAGAGCGTCAGAGAAGCTTCTCCGTTTAGAATCCAGCATATCTCACTGAACCGAAGAAGTGGTAGTTAGAAGGGAGTTAGAGCTGCAAGCAGTTTGGTTTGGGAAATAATACGCGAAATGAAACTGCAAATGCCTTCCAACAGGCTTGGAAAAGTGTGTTCTATATCTCTGCCGAACAAACTCCCCGGAGGTTGAGCTTTCAGAAGCTAGTTTAACTCTAAGGGAGGAAGCAGCAGAATGTCCCTCTCACATCTAGCCTGTAGGAATTCAGGTTGGCAAGTTCTATGGGGAAGCCCATTGCTGCCTATGGTGGAAACGGCATGGGAGATTTCAGTTTCAAAATCTCTGTGAAAAAGCGTCAGAGAAGCTTGTCCGTTTAGAATCCAGCATATCTCACTGAACCGAAGAAGTGGTAGTTAGAAGGGAGTTAGAGCTGCAAGCAGTTTGGTTTGGGAAATTAGACACGAAATGAAAGTGCAAATGCCTTCAAACAGGCTTGGAAAAATGTGTTCTATATCTCTGCCAAACAGACTCCCCGGAGGTTGAGCTTTCAGAAGCAAGCTTAACTCATAGGGAGGAAGCAGCAGAATGTGCCTCTCACATCTAGCCTGTAGGAATTCAGGTTGGCAAGTTCTATGGGGAAGCCCATTGCTGCCTATGGTGGAAACGGCATGGGAGATTTCAGTTTCAAAATCTCTGTGAAAAAGCGTCAGAGAAGCTTCTCCGTTTAGAATCCAGCATATCTCACTGAACCGAAGAAGTGGTAGTTAGAAGGGAGTTAGAGCTGCAAGCAGTTTGGTTTTGGAAATTAGACGCGAAATGAAACTGCAAATGCCTTCCAACAGGCTTGGAAAAGTGTGTTCTATATCTCTGCCAAACAAACTCCCCGGAGGTTGAGCTTTCAGAAGCTAGTTTAACTCTAAGGGGGGAAGCAGCAGAATGTGCCTCTCACATCTAGCCTGTAGGAATTCAGGTTGGCAAGTTCTATGGGGAAGCCCACTACTGCCTATGGTGGAAACGGCATGGGAGATTTCAGTTTCAAAATCTCTGTGAAAAAGCGTCAGAGAAGCTTCTCCGTTTAGAATCCAGCATATCTCACTGAACCGAAGAAGTGGTAGTTAGAAGGGAGTTAGAGCTGCAAGCAGTTTGGTTTGGGAAATTAGACGCGAAATGAAACTGCAAATGCCTTCCAACAGGCTTGGAAAAGTGTGTTCTATATCTCTGCCAAACAGACTCCCCGGAGGTTGAGCTTTCAGAAACAAGTTTAACTCTAAGGGAGGAAGCAGCAGAATGTGCCTCTCACATCTAGCCTGTAGGAATTCAGGTTAGCAAGTTCTATGGAGAAGCCCATTGGCGCCTTCGTTGGAAACGGGTTTGGAAATTTCAGTTTCAAAATCTCTGTGAAAAAGCGTCAGAGAAGCTTCTCCGTTTAGAATCCAGCATATCTCAGTGAACCGAAGAAGTGGTAGTTAGAAGGGAGTTAGAGCTGCAAGCAGTTTGGTTTGGGAAATTAGACGCGAAATGAAACTGCAAAGGCCTTCCAACAGGCTTGGAAAAGTGTGTTCTATATCTCTTCCAAACAAACTCCCCGGAGGCTGAGCTTTCAGAAGCTAGTTTAACTCTAAGGGAGGAAGCAGCAGAATGTCCCTCTCACATCTAGCCTGTAGGAATTCAGGTTGGCAAGTTCTATTGGGAAGCCCTTTGGCGCCTTCGTTGGAAACGGGTTTGGAAATTTCAGTTTCAAAATCTCTGTGAAAAAGCGTCAGAGAAGCTTCTCCGTTTAGAATCCAGCATATCTCACTGAACCGAAGAAGTGGTAGTTAGAAGGGAGTTAGAGCTGCGAGCAGTTTGGGTTGGGAAATTAGACGCGAAATGAAACTGCAAATGCCTTCCCACAGGCTTGGAAAAGTGTGTTCTATATCTCTGCCAAACAAACTCCCCGGAGGTTGAGCTTTCAGAAGCTAGTTTAACTCTAAGGGAGGAAGCAGCAGAATGTCCCTCTCACATCTAGCCTGTAGGAATTCAGGTTGGCAAGTTCTATGGGGAAGCCCATTGCTGCCTATGGTGGAAACGGCATGGGAGATTTCAGTTTCAAAATCTCTGTGACAAAGCGTCAGAGAAGCTTCTCCGTTTAGAATCCAGCACATCTCACAGAACCGAAGAAGTGGTAGTTAGAAGGGAGTTAGAGCTGCAAGCAGTTTGCTTTGGGAAATTAGACGCGAAATGAAAGTGCAAATGCCTTCACACAGGCTTGGAAAAATGTGTTCTATATCTCTGCCAAACAGACTCCGCGGAGGTTGAGCTTTCAGAAGCAAGATTAACTCTAAGGGAGGAAGCAGGAGAATGTGCCTCTCACATCTAGCCTGTAGGAATTCAGGTTGGCAAGTTCTATGGGGAAGCCCATTGCTGCCTATGGTGGAAACGGCATGGGAGATTTCAGTTTCAAAATCTCTGTGAAAAAGCGTCAGAGAAGCTTCTCCGTTTAGAATCCAGCATATCTCACTGAACCGAAGAAGTGGTAGTTAGAAGGGAGTTAGAGCTGCAAGCAGTTTGGTTTGGGAAATTAGACGCGAAATGAAACTGCAAATGCCTTCCAACAGGCTTGGAAAAGTGTGTTCTATATCTCTGCCAAACAAACTCCCCGGAGGTTGAGCTTTCAGAAGCAAGTTTAACTCTAAGGGAGGAAGCAGCAGAATGTGCCTCTCACATCTAGCCTGTAGGAATTCAGGTTGGCAAGTTCTATGGGGAAGCCCATTGCTGCCTATGGTGGAAACGGCATGGGAGATTTCAGTTTCAAAATCTCTGTGAAAAAGCGTCAGAGAAGCTTCTCCGTTTAGAATCCAGCATATCTCACTGAACCGAAGAAGTGGTAGTTAGAAGGGAGTTAGAGCTGCAAGCAGTTTGGTTTGGGAAATTAGACGCGAAATGAAACTGCAAATGCCTTCCAACAGGCTTGGAAAAGTGTTTTCTATATCTCTGCCAAACAAACTCCCCGGAGGTTGAGCTTTCAGAAGCTAGTTTAACTCTAACTGAGGAAGCAGCAGAATATGCCTCTCACATCTAGCCTGTAGGAATTCAGGTTGGCAAGTTCTATGGGGAAGCCCATTGGCGCCTTCGTTGGAAACGGGTTTGGAAATTTCAGTTTCAAAATCTCTGTGAAAAAGCGTCAGAGAAGCTTCTCCGTTTAGAATCCAGCATATCTCACTGAACCGAAGAAGTGGTAGTTAGAAGGGAGTTAGAGCTGCAAGCAGTTTGATTTGGGAAATTAGACGCGAAATGAAACTGCAAATGCCTTAAAACAGGCTTGGAAAAGTGTGTTCTATATCTCTGCCAAACAGACTCCCCGGAGGTTGAGCTTTCAGAAGCTAGCTTAACTCTAAGGGAGGAAGCAGCAGAATTTGCCTCTCACATCTAGCCTGTAGGAATTCAGGTTGGCAAGTTCTATGGGGAAGCCCATTGGCGCCTTCGTTGGAAACGGGTTTGGAAATTTCAGTTTCAAAATCTCTGTGAAAAAGCGTCAGAGAAGCTTCTCCGTTTAGAATCCAGCATATCTCACTGAACCGAAGAAGTGGTAGTTAGAAGGGAGTTAGAGCTGCAAGCAGTTTGGTTTGGGAAATTAGATGCGAAATGACACTGCAAAGGCCTTCCAACAGGCTTGGAAAAGTGTGTTCTATATCTCTGCCAAACAGACTCCCCAGAGGTTGAGCTTTCAGAAGCACGCTTAACTCTTAGGGAGGAAGCAGCAGAATGTGCCTCTCACATCTAGCCTGTAGGAATTCAGGTTGGCAAGTTCTATGAGGAAGCCCATTGCTGCCTATGGTGGAAACGGCATGGGAGATTTCAGTTTCAAAATCTCTGTGAAAAAGCGTCAGAGAAGCTTCTCCGTTTAGAATCCAGCATATCTCACTGAACCGAAGAAGTGGTAGTTAGAAGGGAGTTAGAGCTGCAAGCAGTTTGGTTTGGGAAATAAGACGCGAAATGAAACTGCAAAGGCCTTCCAACAGGCTTGGAAAAGTGTGTTCTATATCTCTGCCAAACAGACTCCCCGGAGGTTGAGCTTTCAGAAGCAAGCTTAACTCTTAGGGAGGAAGCAGCAGAATGTGCCTCTCACATCTAGCCTGTAGGAATTCAGGTTGGCAAGTTCTATGGGGAAGCCCATTGCTGCCTATGGTGGAAACGGCATGGGAGATTTCAGTTTCAAAATCTCTGTGAAAAAGCGTCAGAGAAGCTTCTCCGTTTAGAATCCAGCATATCTCACTGAACCGAAGAAGTGGTAGTTAGAAGGCAGTTAGAGCTGCAAGCAGTTTGGTTTGGGAAATTAGATGCGAAATGACACTGCAAAGGCCTTCCAACAGGCTTGGAAAAGTGTGTTCTATATCTCTGCCAAACAGACTCCCCGGAGGTTGAGCTTTCAGAAGCAAGCTTAACTCTTAGGGAGGAAGCAGCAGAATGTGCCTCTCACATCTAGCCTGTAGGAATTCAGGTTGGCAAGTTCTATGGGGAAGCCCATTGCTGATTATGGTGGAAACGGCATGGGAGATTTCAGTTTCAAAATCTCTGTGAAAAAGCGTCAGAGAAGCTTCTCCGTTTAGAATCCAGCATATCTCACTGAACCGAAGAAGTGGTAGTTAGAAGGGAGTTAGAGCTGCAAGCAGTTTGGTTTGGGAAATTAGACGCGAAATGACACTGCAAATGCCTTCCAACAGGCTTGGAAAATTGTGTTCTATATCTCTGCCAAACAGACTCCCCGGAGGCTGAGCTTTCAGAAGCTAGTTTAACTCTAAGGGAGGAAGCAGCAGAATGTCCCTCTCACATCTAGCCTGTAGGAATTCAGGTTGGCAAGTTCTATGTGGAAGCCCATTGCTGCCTATGGTGGAAACGGCATGGGAGATTTCAGTTTCAAAATCTCTGTGAAAAAGCGTCAGAGAAGCTTCTCCGTTTAGAATCCAGCATATCTCACTGAACCGAAGAAGTGGTAGTTAGAAGGGAGTTAGAGCTGCAAGCAGTTTGGTTTGGGAAATTAGATGCGAAATGACACTGCAAAGGCCTTCCAACAGGCTTGGAAAAGTGTGTTCTATATCTCTGCCAAACAGACTCCCCGGAGGTTGAGCTTTCAGAAGCAAGCTTAACTCATAGGGAGGAAGCAGCAGAATGTGCCTCTCACATCTAGCCTGTAGGAATTCAGGTTGGCAAGTTCTATGTGGAAGCCTATTGCTGCCTATGGTGGAAACGGCACGGGAGATTTCAGTTTCAAAATCTCTGTGAAAAAGCGTCAGAGAAGCTTCTCCGTTTAGAATCCAGCATATCTCACTGAACCGAAGAAGTGGTAGTTAGAAGGGAGTTAGAGCTGCAAGCAGTTTGGTTTTGGAAATTAGACGCGAAATGAAACTGCAAATGCCTTCCAACAGGCTTGGAAAAGTGTGTTCTATATCTCTGCCAAACAAACTCCCCGGAGGTTGAGCTTTCAGAAGCTAGTTTAACTCTAAGGGAGGAAGCAGCAGAATGTGCCTCTCACATCTAGCCTGTAGGAATTCAGGTTGGCAAGTTCTATGGGGAAGCCCATTGCTGCCTATGGTGGAAACGGCATGGGAGATTTCAGTTTCAAAATCTCTGTGAAAAAGCGTCAGAGAAGCTTCTCCGTTTAGAATCCAGCATATCTCACTGAACCGAAGAAGTGGTAGTTAGAAGGGAGTTAGAGCTGCAAGCAGTTTGGTTTGGGAAATTAGATGCGAAATGACACTGCAAAGGCCTTCCAG
This sequence comes from Cynocephalus volans, assembly GCF_027409185.1. Classification (NCBI taxonomy): domain Eukaryota; kingdom Metazoa; phylum Chordata; class Mammalia; order Dermoptera; family Cynocephalidae; genus Cynocephalus; species Cynocephalus volans. The sequence continues at coordinate 203,987 of NW_026902414.1, forward strand.
CAGGCTTGGAAAAGTGTGTTCTATATCTCTGCCAAACAGACTCCCCGGAGGTTGAGCTTTCAGAAGCAAGCTTAACTCTTAGGGAGGAAGCAGCAGAATGTGCCTCTCACATCTAGCCTGTAGGAATTCAGGTTGGCAAGTTCTATGGGGAAGCCCATTGCTGCCTATGGTGGAAACGGCATGGGAGATTTCAGTTTCAAAATCTCTGTGAAAAAGCGTCAGAGAAGCTTCTCCGTTTAGAATCCAGCATATCTCACTGAACCGAAGAAGTGGTAGTTAGAAGGGAGTTAGAGCTGCAAGCAGTTTGGTTTGGGAAATTAGATGCGAAATGACACTGCAAAGGCCTTCCAACAGGCTTGGAAAAGTGTGTTCTATATCTTTGCCAAACAGACTCCCCAGAGGTTGAGCTTTCAGAAGCAAGCTTAACTCTTAGGGAGGAAGCAGCAGAATGTGCCTCTCACATCTAGCCTGTAGGAATTCAGGTTGGCAAGTTCTATGGGGAAGCCCATTGCTGCCTATGGTGGAAACGGCATGGGAGATTTCAGTTTCAAAATCTCTGTGAAAAAGCGTCAGAGAAGCTTCTCCGTTTAGAATCCAGCATATCTCACTGAACCGAAGAAGTGGTAGTTAGAAGGGAGTTAGAGCTGCAAGCAGTTTGGTTTGGGAAATTAGACGCGAAATGAAACTGCAAATGCCTTCCAACAGGCTTGGAAAAGTGTGTTCTATATCTCTGCCAAACAAACTCCCCGGAGGTTGAGCTTTCAGAAGCTAGTTTAACTCTAAGGGAGGAAGCAGCAGAATGTGCCTCTCACATCTAGCCTGTAGGAATTCAGGTTGGCAAGTTCTATGGGGAAGCCCATTTCTGCCTATGGTGGAAACGGCATGGGAGATTTCAGTTTCAAAATCTCTGTGAAAAAGCGTCAGAGAAGCTTCTCCGTTTAGAATCCAGCATATCTCACTGAACCGAAGAAGTGGTAGTTAGAAGGGAGTTAGAGCTGCAAGCAGTTTGGTTTGGGAAATTAGACACGAAATGAAAGTGCAAATGCCTTCAAACAGGCTTGGAAAAATGTGTTCTATATCTCTGCCAAACAGACTCCCCGGAGGTTGAGCTTTCAGAAGCAAGCTTAACTCATAGGGAGGAAGCAGCAGAATGTGCCTCTCACATTTAGCCTGTAGGAATTCAGGTTGGCAAGTTCTATGGGGAAGCCCATTGCTGCCTATGGTGGAAACGGCATGGGAGATTTCAGTTTCAAAATCTCTGTGAAAAAGCGTCAGAGAAGCTTCTCCGTTTAGAATCCAGCATATCTCACTGAACCGAAGAAGTGGTAGTTAGAAGGGAGTTAGAGCTGCAAGCAGTTTGGTTTTGGAAATTAGACGCGAAATGAAACTGCAAATGCCTTCCAACAGGCTTGGAAAAGTGTGTTCTATATCTCTGCCAAACAAACTCCCCGGAGGTTGAGCTTTCAGAAGCTAGTTTAACTCTAAGGGGGGAAGCAGCAGAATGTGCCTCTCACATCTAGCCTGTAGGAATTCAGGTTGGCAAGTTCTATGGGGAAGCCCACTACTGCCTATGGTGGAAACGGCATGGGAGATTTCAGTTTCAAAATCTCTGTGAAAAAGCGTCAGAGAAGCTTCTCCGTTTAGAATCCAGCATATCTCACTGAACCGAAGAAGTGGTAGTTAGAAGGGAGTTAGAGCTGCAAGCAGTTTGGTTTGGGAAATTAGACGCGAAATGAAACTGCAAATGCCTTCCAACAGGCTTGGAAAAGTGTGTTCTATATCTCTGCCAAACAGACTCCCCGGAGGTTGAGCTTTCAGAAGCAAGTTTAACTCTAAGGGAGGAAGCAGCAGAATGTGCCTCTCACATCTAGCCTGTAGGAATTCAGGTTAGCAAGTTCTATGGAGAAGCCCATTGGCGCCTTCGTTGGAAACGGGTTTGGAAATTTCAGTTTCAAAATCTCTGTGAAAAAGCGTCAGAGAAGCTTCTCCGTTTAGAATCCAGCATATCTCAGTGAACCGAAGAAGTGGTAGTTAGAAGGGAGTTAGAGCTGCAAGCAGTTTGGTTTGGGAAATTAGACGCGAAATGAAACTGCAAAGGCCTTCCAACAGGCTTGGAAAAGTGTGTTCTATATCTCTTCCAAACAAACTCCCCGGAGGCTGAGCTTTCAGAAGCTAGTTTAACTCTAAGGGAGGAAGCAGCAGAATGTCCCTCTCACATCTAGCCTGTAGGAATTCAGGTTGGCAAGTTCTATTGGGAAGCCCTTTGGCGCCTTCGTTGGAAACGGGTTTGGAAATTTCAGTTTCAAAATCTCTGTGAAAGAGCGTCAGAGAAGCTTCTCCGTTTAGAATCCAGCATATCTCACTGAACCGAAGAAGTGGTAGTTAGAAGGGAGTTAGAGCTGCAAGCAGTTTGGGTTGGGAAATTAGACGCGAAATGAAACTGCAAATGCCTTCCCACAGGCTTGGAAAAGTGTGTTCTATATCTCTGCCAAACAAACTCCCCGGAGGTTGAGCTTTCAGAAGCTAGTTTAACTCTAAGGGAGGAAGCAGCAGAATGTCCCTCTCACATCTAGCCTGTAGGAATTCAGGTTGGCAAGTTCTATGGGGAAGCCCATTGCTGCCTATGGTGGAAACGGCATGGGAGATTTCAGTTTCAAAATCTCTGTGACAAAGCGTCAGAGAAGCTTCTCCGTTTAGAATCCAGCACATCTCACAGAACCGAAGAAGTGGTAGTTAGAAGGGAGTTAGAGCTGCAAGCAGTTTGGTTTGGGAAATTAGACGCGAAATGAAAGTGCAAATGCCTTCACACAGGCTTGGAAAAATGTGTTCTATATCTCTGCCAAACAGACTCCGCGGAGGTTGAGCTTTCAGAAGCAAGATTAACTCTAAGGGAGGAAGCAGGAGAATGTGCCTCTCACATCTAGCCTGTAGGAATTCAGGTTGGCAAGTTCTATGGGGAAGCCCATTGCTGCCTATGGTGGAAACGGCATGGGAGATTTCAGTTTCAAAATCTCTGTGAAAAATCGTCAGAGAAGCTTCTCCGTTTAGAATCCAGCATATCTCACTGAACCGAAGAAGTGGTAGTTAGAAGGGAGTTAGAGCTGCAAGCAGTTTGGTTTGGGAAATTAGACGCGAAATGAAACTGCAAATGCCTTCCAACAGGCTTGGAAAAGTGTGTTCTATATCTCTGCCAAACAAACTCCCCGGAGGTTGAGCTTTCAGAAGCAAGTTTAACTCTAAGGGAGGAAGCAGCAGAATGTGCCTCTCACATCTAGCCTGTAGGAATTCAGGTTGGCAAGTTCTATGGGGAAGCCCATTGCTGCCTATGGTGGAAACGGCATGGGAGATTTCAGTTTCAAAATCTCTGTGAAAAAGCGTCAGAGAAGCTTCTCCGTTTAGAATCCAGCATATCTCACTGAACCGAAGAAGTGGTAGTTAGAAGGGAGTTAGAGCTGCAAGCAGTTTGGTTTGGGAAATTAGACGCGAAATGAAACTGCAAATGCCTTCCAACAGGCTTGGAAAAGTGTGTTCTATATCTCTGCCAAACAAACTCCCCGGAGGTTGAGCTTTCAGAAGCTAGTTTAACTCTAACTGAGGAAGCAGCAGAATATGCCTCTCACATCTAGCCTGTAGGAATTCAGGTTGGCAAGTTCTATGGGGAAGCCCATTGGCGCCTTCGTTGGAAACGGGTTTGGAAATTTCAGTTTCAAAATCTCTGTGAAAAAGCGTCAGAGAAGCTTCTCCGTTTAGAATCCAGCATATCTCACTGAACCGAAGAAGTGGTAGTTAGAAGGGAGTTAGAGCTGCAAGCAGTTTGATTTGGGAAATTAGACGCGAAATGAAACTGCAAATGCCTTAAAACAGGCTTGGAAAAGTGTGTTCTATATCTCTGCCAAACAGACTCCCCGGAGGTTGAGCTTTCAGAAGCTAGCTTAACTCTAAGGGAGGAAGCAGCAGAATGTGCCTCTCACATCTAGCCTGTAGGAATTCAGGTTGGCAAGTTCTATGGGGAAGCCCATTGGCGCCTTCGTTGGAAACGGGGTTGGAAATTTCAGTTTCAAAATCTCTGTGAAAAAGCGTCAGAGAAGCTTCTCCGTTTAGAATCCAGCATATCTCACTGAACCGAAGAAGTGGTAGTTAGAAGGGAGTTAGAGCTGCAAGCAGTTTGGTTTGGGAAATTAGATGCGAAATGACACTGCAAAGGCCTTCCAACAGGCTTGGAAAAGTGTGTTCTATATCTCTGCCAAACAGACTCCCCAGAGGTTGAGCTTTCAGAAGCACGCTTAACTCTTAGGGAGGAAGCAGCAGAATGTGCCTCTCACATCTAGCCTGTAGGAATTCAGGTTGGCAAGTTCTATGAGGAAGCCCATTGCTGCCTATGGTGGAAACGGCATGGGAGATTTCAGTTTCAAAATCTCTGTGAAAAAGCGTCAGAGAAGCTTCTCCGTTTAGAATCCAGCATATCTCACTGAACCGAAGAAGTGGTAGTTAGAAGGGAGTTAGAGCTGCAAGCAGTTTGGTTTGGGAAATAAGACGCGAAATGAAACTGCAAAGGCCTTCCAACAGGCTTGGAAAAGTGTGTTCTATATCTCTGCCAAACAGACTCCCCGGAGGTTGAGCTTTCAGAAGCAAGCTTAACTCTTAGGGAGGAAGCAGCAGAATGTGCCTCTCACATCTAGCCTGTAGGAATTCAGGTTGGCAAGTTCTATGGGGAAGCCCATTGCTGCCTATGGTGGAAACGGCATGGGAGATTTCAGTTTCAAAATCTCTGTGAAAAAGCGTCAGAGAAGCTTCTCCGTTTAGAATCCAGCATATCTCACTGAACCGAAGAAGTGGTAGTTAGAAGGCAGTTAGAGCTGCAAGCAGTTTGGTTTGGGAAATTAGATGCGAAATGACACTGCAAAGGCCTTCCAACAGGCTTGGAAAAGTGTGTTCTATATCTCTGCCAAACAGACTCCCCGGAGGTTGAGCTTTCAGAAGCAAGCTTAACTCTTAGGGAGGAAGCAGCAGAATGTGCCTCTCACATCTAGCCTGTAGGAATTCAGGTTGGCAAGTTCTATGGGGAAGCCCATTGCTGCCTATGGTGGAAACGGCATGGGAGATTTCAGTTTCAAAATCTCTGTGAAAAAGCGTCAGAGAAGCTTCTCCGTTTAGAATCCAGCATATCTCACTGAACCGAAGAAGTGGTAGTTAGAAGGGAGTTAGAGCTGCAAGCAGTTTGGTTTGGGAAATTAGACGCGAAATGACACTGCAAATGCCTTCCAACAGGCTTGGAAAATTGTGTTCTATATCTCTGCCAAACAGACTCCCCGGAGGCTGAGCTTTCAGAAGCTAGTTTAACTCTAAGGGAGGAAGCAGCAGAATGTCCCTCTCACATCTAGCCTGTAGGAATTCAGGTTGGCAAGTTCTATGTGGAAGCCCATTGCTGCCTATGGTGGAAACGGCATGGGAGATTTCAGTTTCAAAATCTCTGTGAAAAAGCGTCAGAGAAGCTTCACCGTTTAGAATCCAGCATATCTCACTGAACCGAAGAAGTGGTAGTTAGAAGGGAGTTAGAGCTGCAAGCAGTTTGGTTTGGGAAATTAGATGCGAAATGACACTGCAAAGGCCTTCCAACAGGCTTGGAAAAGTGTGTTCTATATCTCTGCCAAACAGACTCCCCGGAGGTTGAGCTTTCAGAAGCAAGCTTAACTCATAGGGAGGAAGCAGCAGAATGTGCCTCTCACATCTAGCCTGTAGGAATTCAGGTTGGCAAGTTCTATGTGGAAGCCTATTGCTGCCTATGGTGGAAACGGCACGGGAGATTTCAGTTTCAAAATCTCTGTGAAAAAGCGTCAGAGAAGCTTCTCCGTTTAGAATCCAGCATATCTCACTGAACCGAAGAAGTGGTAGTTAGAAGGGAGTTAGAGCTGCAAGCAGTTTGGTTTTGGAAATTAGACGCGAAATGAAACTGCAAATGCCTTCCAACAGGCTTGGAAAAGTGTGTTCTATATCTCTGCCAAACAAACTCCCCGGAGGTTGAGCTTTCAGAAGCTAGTTTAACTCTAAGGGAGGAAGCAGCAGAATGTGCCTCTCACATCTAGCCTGTAGGAATTCAGGTTGGCAAGTTCTATGGGGAAGCCCATTGCTGCCTATGGTGGAAACGGCATGGGAGATTTCAGTTTCAAAATCTCTGTGAAAAAGCGTCAGAGAAGCTTCTCCGTTTAGAATCCAGCATATCTCACTGAACCGAAGAAGTGGTAGTTAGAAGGGAGTTAGAGCTGCAAGCAGTTTGGTTTGGGAAATTAGATGCGAAATGACACTGCAAAGGCCTTCCAGCAGGCTTGGAAAAGTGTGTTCTATATCTCTGCCAAACAGACTCCCCGGAGGTTGAGCTTTCAGAAGCAAGCTTAACTCTTAGGGAGGAAGCAGCAGAATGTGCCTCTCACATCTAGCCTGTAGGAATTCAGGTTGGCAAGTTCTATGGGGAAGCCCATTGCTGCCTATGGTGGAAACGGCATGGGAGATTTCAGTTTCAAAATCTCTGTGAAAAAGCGTCAGAGAAGCTTCTCCGTTTAGAATCCAGCATATCTCACTGAACCGAAGAAGTGGTAGTTAGAAGGGAGTTAGAGCTGCAAGCAGTTTGGTTTGGGAAATTAGACGCGAAATGAAACTGCAAATGCCTTCCAACAGGCTTGGAAAAGTGTGTTCTATATCTCTGCCAAACAAACTCCCCGGAGGTTGAGCTTTCAGAAGCTAGTTTAACTCTAAGGGAGGAAGCAGCAGAATGTGCCTCTCACATCTAGCCTGTAGGAATTCAGGTTGGCAAGTTCTATGGGGAAGCCATTTGGCGCCTTCGTTGGAAACGGGTTTGGAAATTTCAGTTTCAAACTCTCTGTGAAAGAGCGTCAGAGAAGCTTCTCCGTTTAGAATCCAGCATATCTCACTGAACCGAAGAAGTGGTAGTTAGAAGGGAGTTAGAGCTGCAAGCAGTTTGGTTTGGGAAATTAGACACGAAATGAAAGTGCAAATGCCTTCAAACAGGCTTGGAAAAATGTGTTCTATATCTCTGCCAAACAGACTCCCCGGAGGTTGAGCTTTCAGAAGCAAGCTTAACTCTTAGGGAGGAAGCAGCAGAATGTGCCTCTCACATCTAGCCTGTAGGAATTCAGGTTGGCAAGTTCTATGGGGAAGCCCATTGCTGCCTATGGTGGAAACGGCATGGGAGATTTCAGTTTCAAAATCTCTGTGAAAAAGCGTCAGAGAAGCTTCTCCGTTTAGAATCCAGCATATCTCACTGAACCGAAGAAGTGGTAGTTAGAAGGGAGTTAGAGCTGCAAGCAGTTTGGTTTGGGAAATTAGACACGAAATGAAAGTGCAAATGCCTTCAAACAGGCTTGGAAAAATGTGTTCTATATCTCTGCCAAACAGACTCCCCGGAGGTTGAGCTTTCAGAAGCAAGCTTAACTCATAGGGAGGAAGCAGCAGAATGTGCCTCTCACATCTAGCCTGTAGGAATTCAGGTTGGCAAGTTCTATGGGGAAGCCCATTGCTGCCTATGGTGGAAACGGCATGGGAGATTTCAGTTTCAAAATCTCTGTGAAAAAGCGTCAGAGAAGCTTCTCCGTTTAGAATCCAGCATATCTCACTGAACCGAAGAAGTGGTAGTTAGAAGGGAGTTAGAGCTGCAAGCAGTTTGGTTTTGGAAATTAGACGCGAAATGAAACTGCAAATGCCTTCCAACAGGCTTGGAAAAGTGTGTTCTATATCTCTGCCAAACAAACTCCCCGGAGGTTGAGCTTTCAGAAGCTAGTTTAACTCTAAGGGGGGAAGCAGCAGAATGTGCCTCTCACATCTAGCCTGTAGGAATTCAGGTTGGCAAGTTCTATGGGGAAGCCCATTGCTGCCTATGGTGGAAACGGCATGGGAGATTTCAGTTTCAAAATCTCTGTGAAAAAGCGTCAGAGAAGCTTCTCCGTTTAGAATCCAGCATATCTCACTGAACCGAAGAAGTGGTAGTTAGAAGGGAGTTAGAGCTGCAAGCAGTTTGGTTTGGGAAATAAGACGCGAAATGAAACTGCAAATGCCTTCCAACAGGCTTGGAAAAGTGTGTTCTATATCTCTGCCAAACAGACTCCCCGGAGGTTGAGCTTTCAGAAGCAAGCTTAACTCTTAGGGAGGAAGCAGCAGAATGTGCCTCTCACATCTAGCCTGTAGGAATTCAGGTTGGCAAGTTCTATGGGGAAGCCCTTTGCTGCCTATGGTGGAAACGGCATGGGAGATTTCAGTTTCAAAATCTCTGTGAAAAAGCGTCAGAGAAGCTTCTCCGTTTAGAATCCAGCATATCTCACTGAACCGAAGAAGTGGTAGTTAGAAGGGAGTTAGAGCTGCAAGCAGTTTGGTTTGGGAAATTAGATGCGAAATGACACTGCAAAGGCCTTCCAACAGGCTTGGAAAAGTGTGTTCTATATCTCTGCCAAACAGACTCCCTGGAGGTTGAGCTTTCAGAAGCAAGCTTAACTCTTAGGGAGGAAGCAGCAGAATGTGCCTCTCACATCTAGCCTGTAGGAATTCAGGTTGGCAAGTTCTATGGGGAAGCCCACTACTGCCTATGGTGGAAACGGCATGGGAGATTTCAGTTTCAAAATCTCTGTGAAAAAGCGTCAGAGAAGCTTCTCCGTTTAGAATCCAGCATATCTCACTGAACCGAAGAAGTGGTAGTTAGAAGGGAGTTAGAGCTGCAAGCAGTTTGGTTTGGGAAATTAGACGCGAAATGAAACTGCAAATGCCTTCCAACAGGCTTGGAAAAGTGTGTTCTATATCTCTGCCAAACAGACTCCCCGGAGGTTGAGCTTTTAGAAGCAAGTTTAACTCTAAGGGAGGAAGCAACAGAATGTACATCTCACATCTAGCCTGTAGGAATTCAGGTTAGCAAGTTCTATGGAGAAGCCCATTGGCGCCTTCGTTGGAAACGGGTTTGGAAATTTCAGTTTCAAAATCTCTGTGAAAAAGCGTCAGAGAAGCTTCTCCGTTTAGAATCCAGCATATCTCAGTGAACCGAAGAAGTGGTAGTTAGAAGGGAGTTAGAGCTGCAAGCAGTTTGGTTTGGGAAATTAGACGCGAAATGAAACTGCAAAGGCCTTCCAACAGGCTTGGAAAAGTGTGTTCTATATCTCTTCCAAACAAACTCCCCGGAGGTTGAGCTTTCAGAAGCTAGTTTAACTCTAAGGAGGAAGCAGCAGAATGTCCCTCTCACATCTAGCCTGTAGGAATTCAGGTTGGCAAGTTCTATTGGGAAGCCCTTTGGCGCCTTCGTTGGAAACGGGTTTGGAAATTTCAGTTTCAAAATCTCTGTGAAAGAGCGTCAGAGAAGCTTCTCCGTTTAGAATCCAGCATATCTCACTGAACCGAAGAAGTGGTAGTTAGAAGGGAGTTAGAGCTGCAAGCAGTTTGGTTTGGGAAATTAGACGCGAAATGAAACTGCAAATGCCTTCCCACAGGCTTGGAAAAGTGTGTTCTATATCTCTGCCAAACAAACTCCCCGGAGGTTGAGCTTTCAGAAGCTAGTTTAACTCTAAGGGAGGAAGCAGCAGAATGTCCCTCTCACATCTAGCCTGTAGGAATTCAGGTTGGCAAGTTCTATGGGGAAGCCCATTGCTGCCTATGGTGGAAACGGCATGGGATATTTCAGTTTCAAAATCTCTGTGACAAAGCGTCAGAGAAGCTTCTCCGTTTAGAATCCAGCATATCTCACAGAACCGAAGAAGTGGTAGTTAGAAGGGAGTTAGAGCTGCAAGCAGTTTGGTTTGGGAAATTAGACGCGAAATGAAAGTGCAAATGCCTTCACACAGGCTTGGAAAAATGTGTTCTATATCTCTGCCAAACAGACTCCGCGGAGGTTGAGCTTTCAGAAGCAAGATTAACTCTAAGGGAGGAAGCAGGAGAATGTGCCTCTCACATCTAGCCTGTAGGAATTCAGGTTGGCAAGTTCTATGGGGAAGCCCATTGCTGCCTATGGTGGAAACGGCATGGGAGATTTCAGTTTCAAAATCTCTGTGAAAAAGCGTCAGAGAAGCTTCTGCGTTTAGAATCCAGCATATCTCACTGAACCGAAGAAGTGGTAGTTAGAAGGGAGTTAGAGCTGCAAGCAGTTTGGTTTGGGAAATTAGATGCGAAATGACACTGCAAAGGCCTTCCAACAGGCTTGGAAAAGTGTGTTCTATATCTCTGCCAAACAGACTCCCCGGAGGTTGAGCTTTCAGAAGCAAGATTAACTCATAGGGAGGAAGCAGCAGAATGTGCCTCTCACATCTAGCCTGTAGGAATTCAGGTTGGCAAGTTCTATGGGGAAGCCCATTGCTGCCTATGGTGGAAACGGCATGGGAGATTTCAGTTTCAAAATCTCTGTGAAAAAGCGTCAGAGAAGCTTCTCCGTTTAGAATCCAGCATATCTCACTGAACCGAAGAAGTGGTAGTTAGAAGGGAGTTAGAGCTGCAAGCAGTTTGGTTTGGGAAATTAGACGCGTAATGAAACTGCAAATGCCTTCCAACAGGCTTGGAAAAGTGTGTTCTATATCTCTGCCAAACAAACTCCCCGGAGGTTGAGCTTTCAGAAGCTAGTTTAACTCTAAGGGAGGAAGCAGCAGAATGTGCCTCTCACATCTAGCCTGTATGAATTCAGGTTGGCAAGATCTATGGGGAAGCCCATTGCTGCCTATGGTGGAAACGGCATGGGAGATTTCAGTTTCAAAATCTCTGTGAAAAAGCGTCAGAGAAGCTTCTCCGTTTAGAATCCAGCATATCTCACTGAACCGAAGAAGTGGTAGTTAGAAGGGAGTTAGAGCTGCAAGCAGTTTGGTTTGGGAAATAAGACGCGAAATGAAACTGCAAATGCCTTCCAACAGGCTTGGAAAAGTGTGTTCTATATCTCTGCCAAACAGACTCCCCGGAGGTTGAGCTTTCAGAAGCAAGCTTAACTCTTAGGGAGGAAGCAGCAGAATGTGCCTCTCACATCTAGCCTGTAGGAATTCAGGTTGGCAAGTTCTATGGGGAAGCCCATTGCTGCCTATGGTGGAAACGGCATGGGAGATTTCAGTTTCAAAATCTCTGTGAAAAAGCGTCAGAGAAGCTTCTCCGTTTAGAATCCAGCATATCTCACTGAACCGAAGAAGTGGTAGTTAGAAGGGAGTTAGAGCTGCAAGCAGTTTGGTTTGGGAAATTAGACGCGAAATGAAACTGCAAATGCCTTCCAACAGGCTTGGAAAAGTGTGTTCTATATCTCTGCCAAACAGACTCCCCGGAGGTTGAGCTTTCAGAAGCAAGTTTAACTCTAAAGGGAGGAAGCTGCAGAATGTGCCTCTCACATCTAGCCTGTAGGAATTCAGGTTGGCAAGTTCTATGGAGAAGCCCATTGGCGCCTTCGTTGGAAACGGGTTTGGAAATTTCAGTTTCAAAATCTCTGTGAAAAAGCGTCAGAGAAGCTTCTCCGTTTAGAATCCAGCATATCTCACTGAACCGAAGAAGTGGTAGTTAGAAGGGAGTTAGAGCTGCAAGCAGTTTGGTTTGGGAAATTAGACGCGAAATGAAACTGCAAATGCCTTCCAACAGGCTTGGAAAAGTGTGTTCTATATCTCTGCCAAACAAACTCCCCGGAGGTTGAGCTTTCAGAAGCTAGTTTAACTCTAAGGGAGGAAGCAGCAGAATGTCCCTCTCACATCTAGCCTGTAGGAATTCAGGTTGGCAAGTTCTATGTGGAAGCCCATTGCTGCCTATGGTGGAAACGGCATGGGAGATTTCAGTTTCAAAATCTCTGTGAAAAAGCGTCAGAGAAGCTTCTCCGTTTAGAATCCAGCATATCTCACTGAACCGAAGAAGTGGTAGTTAGAAGGGAGTTAGAGCTGCAAGCAGTTTGGTTTGGGAAATTAGATGCGAAATGACACTGCAAAGGCCTTCCAACAGGCTTGGAAAAGTGTGTTCTATATCTCTGCCAAACAGACTCCCCAGAGGTTGAGCTTTCAGAAGCACGCTTAACTCTTAGGGAGGAAGCAGCAGAATGTGCCTCTCACATCTAGCCTGTAGGAATTCAGGTTGGCAAGTTCTATGAGGAAGCCCATTGCTGCCTATGGTGGAAACGGCATGGGAGATTTCAGTTTCAAAATCTCTGTGAAAAAGCGTCAGAGAAGCTTCTCCGTTTAGAATCCAGCATATCTCACTGAACCGAAGAAGTGGTAGTTAGAAGGGAGTTAGAGCTGCAAGCAGTTTGGTTTGGGAAATAAGACGCGAAATGAAACTGCAAAGGCCTTCCAACAGGCTTGGAAAAGTGTGTTCTATATCTCTGCCAAACAGACTCCCCGGAGGTTGAGCTTTCAGAAGCAAGCTTAACTCTTAGGGAGGAAGCAGCAGAATGTGCCTCTCACATCTAGCCTGTAGGAATTCAGGTTGGCAAGTTCTATGGGGAAGCCCATTGCTGCCTATGGTGGAAACGGCATGGGAGATTTCAGTTTCAAAATCTCTGTGAAAAAGCGTCAGAGAAACTTCTCCGTTTAGAATCCAGCATATCTCACTGAACCGAAGAAGTGGTAGTTAGAAGGCAGTTAGAGCTGCAAGCAGTTTGGTTTGGGAAATTAGATGCGAAATGACACTGCAAAGGCCTTCCAACAGGCTTGGAAAAGTTTGTTCTATATCTCTGCCAAACAGACTCCCCGGAGGTTGAGCTTTCAGAAGCAAGGTTAACTCTTAGGGAGGAAGCAGCAGAATGTGCCTCTCACATCTAGCCTGTAGGAATTCAGGTTGGCAAGTTCTATGGGGAAGCCCATTGCTGCCTATGGTGGAAACGGCATGGGAGATTTCAGTTTCAAAATCTCTGTGAAAAAGCGTCAGAGAAGCTTCTCCGTTTAGAATCCAGCATATCTCACTGAACCGAAGAAGTGGTAGTTAGAAGGGAGTTAGAGCTGCAAGCAGTTTGGTTTGGGAAATTAGACGCGAAATGAAACTGCAAATGCCTTCCAACAGGCTTGGAAAAGTGTGTTCTATATCTCTGCCAAACAGACTCCCCAGAGGTTGAGCTTTCAGAAGCAAGTTTAACTCTAAGGGAGGAAGCAGCAGAATGTGCCTCTCACATCTAGCCTGTAGGAATTCAGGTTGGCAAGTTCTATGGAGAAGCCCATTGGCGCCTTCGTTGGAAACGGGTTTGGAAATTTCAGTTTCAAAATCTCTGTGAAAAAGCGTCAGAGAAGCTTCTCCGTTTAGAATCCAGCATATCTCACTGAACCGAAGAAGTGGTAGTTAGAAGGGAGTTAGAGCTGCAAGCAGTTTGGTTTGGGAAATTAGACGCGAAATGAAACTGCAAATGCCTTCCAACAGGCTTGGAAAAGTATGTTCTATATCTCTGCCAAACAAACTCCCCGGAGGTTGAGCTTTCAGAAGCTAGTTTAACTCTAAGGGAGGAAGCAGCAGAATGTGCCTCTCACATCTAGCCTGTAGGAATTCAGGTTGGCAAGTTCTATGTGGAAGCCCATTGCTGCCTACGGTGGAAACGGCATGGGAGATTTCAGTTTCAAAATCTCTGTGAAAAAGCGTCAGAGAAGCTTCTCCGTTTAGAATCCAGCATATCTCACTGAACCGAAGAAGTGGTAGTTAGAAGGGAGTTAGAGCTGCAAGCAGTTTGGTTTGGGAAATTAGACGCGAAATGAAACTGCAAAGGCCTTCCAACAGGCTTGGAAAAGTGTGTTCTATATCTCTGCCAAACAAACTCCCCGGAGGTTGAGCTTTCAGAAGCTAGTTTAACTCTAAGGGAGGAAGCAGCAGAATGTCCCTCTCACATCTAGCCTGTAGGAATTCAGGTTGGCAAGTTCTATGGGGAAGCCCATTGCTGCCTATGGTGGAAACGGCATGGGAGATTTCAGTTTCAAAATCTCTGTGAAAAAGCGTCAGAGAAGCTTCTCCGTTTAGAATCCAGCATATCTCACTGAACCGAAGAAGTGGTAGTTAGAAGGGAGTTAGAGCTGCAAGCAGTTTGGTTTGGGAAATAAGACGCGAAATGAAACTGCAAAGGCCTTCCAACAGGCTTGGAAAAGTGTGTTCTATATCTCTGCCAAACAGACTCCCCGGAGGTTGAGCTTTCAGAAGCAAGCTTAACTCTTAGGGAGGAAGCAGCAGAATGTGCCTCTCACATCTAGCCTGTAGGAATTCAGGTTGGCAAGTTCTATGGGGAAGCCCATTGCTGCCTATGGTGGAAACGGCATGGGAGATTTCAGTTTCAAAATCTCTGTGAAAAAGCGTCAGGGAAGCTTCTCCGTTTAGAATCCAGCATATCTCACTGAACCGAAGAAGTGGTAGTTAGAAGGGAGTTAGAGCTGCAAGCAGTTTGATTTGGGAAATTAGACGCGAAATGAAACTGCAAATGCCTTAAAACAGGCTTGGAAAAGTGTGTTCTATATCTCTGCCAAACAGACTCCCGGGAGGTTGAGCTTTCAGAAGCTAGCTTAACTCTAAGGGAGGAAGCAGCAGAATGTGCCTCTCACATCTAGCCTGTAGGAATTCAGGTTGGCAAGTTCTATGGGGAAGCCCATTGGCGCCTTCGTTGGAAACGGGTTTGGAAATTTCAGTTTCAAAATCTCTGTGAAAAAGCGTCAGAGAAGCTTCTCCGTTTAGAATCCAGCATATCTCACTGAACCGAAGAAGTGGTAGTTAGAAGGGAGTTAGAGCTGCAAGCAGTTTGGTTTGGGAAATTAGACGCGAAATGAAACTGCAAATGCCTTCCAACAGGCTTGGAAAAGTGTGTTCTATATCTCTGCCAAACAGAGTCCCCGGAGGTTGAGCTTTCAGAAGCAAGCTTAACTGTTAGGGAGGAAGCAGCAGAATGTGCCTCTCACATCTAGCCTGTAGGAATTCAGGTTGGCAAGTTCTATGGGGAAGCCCATTGCTGCCTATGGTGGAAATGGCATGGGAGATTTCAGTTTCAAAATCTCTGTGAAAAAGCGTCAGAGAAGCTTCTCCGTTTAGAATCCAGCATATCTCACTGAACCGAAGAAGTGGTAGTTAGAAGGGAGTTAGAGCTGCAAGCAGTTTGGTTAGGGAAATTAGACGCGAAATGAAACTGCAAATGCCTTCCAACAAGCTTGGAAAAGTGTGTTCTATATCTCTGCCAAACAAACTCCCCGGAGGTTGAGCTTTCAGAAGCTAGTTTAACTCTAAGGGAGGAAGCAGCAGAATGTGCCTCTCACATCTAGCCTGTAGGAATTCAGGTTGGCAAGTTCTATGGGGAAGCCCATTGCTGCCTATGGTGGAAACGGCATGGGAGATTTCAGTTTCAAAATCTCTGTGAAAAAGCGTCAGAGAAGCTTCTCCGTTTAGAATCCAGCATATCTCACTGAACCGAAGAAGTGGTAGTTAGAAGGCAGTTAGAGCTGCAAGCAGTTTGGTTAGGGAAATTAGATGCCAAATGACACTGCAAAGGCCTTCCAACAAGCTTGGAAAAGTGTGTTCTATATCTCTGCCAAACAAACTCCCCGGAGGTTGAGCTTTCAGAAGCTAGTTTAACTCTAAGGGACGAAGCAGCAGAATGTGCCTCTCACATCTAGCCTGTAGGAATTCAGGTTGGCAAGTTCTATGGGGAAGCCCATTGGCGCCTTCGTTGGAAACGGGTTTGGAAATTTCAGTTTCAAAATCTCTGTGAAAAAGCGTCAGAGAAGCTTCTCCGTTTAGAATCCAGCATATCTCACTGAACCGAAGAAGTGGTAGTTAGAAGGGAGTTAGAGCTGCAAGCAGTTTGGTTTGGGAAATTAGACGCGAAATGAAACTGCAAATGCCTTCCAACAGGCTTGGAAAAATGTGTTCTATATCTCTGCCAAACAAACTCCCCGGAGGTTGAGCTTTCAGAAGCAAGTTTAACTCTAAGGGAGGAAGCAGCAGAATGTGCCTCTCACATCTAGCCTGTAGGAATTCAGGTTGGCAAGTTCTATGGGGAAGCCCATTGCTGCCTATGGTGGAAACGGCATGGGAGATTTCAGTTTCAAAATCTCTGTGAAAAAGCGTCAGAGAAGCTTCTCCGTTTAGAATCCAGCATATCTCACTGAACCGAAGAAGTGGTAGTTAGAAGGGAGTTAGAGCTGCAAGCAGTTTGGTTTGGGAAATTAGACGCGAAATGAAACTGCAAATGCCTTCCAACAGGCTTGGAAAAGTGTGTTCTATATCTCTGCCAAACAAACTCCCCGGAGGTTGAGCTTTCAGAAGCTAGTTTAACTCTAAGGGAGGAAGCAGCAGAATGTGCCTCTCACATCTAGCCTGTAGGAATTCAGGTTGGCAAGTTCTATGGGGAAGCCCATTGGCGCCTTCGTTGGAAACGGGTTTGGAAATTTCAGTTTCAAAATCTCTGTGAAAAAGCGTCAGAGAAGCTTCTCCGTTTAGAATCCAGCATATCTCACGGAACCGAAGAAGTGGTAGTTAGAAGGGAGTTAGAGCTGCAAGCAGTTTGGTTTGGGAAATTAGATGCGAAATGACACTGCAAAGGCCTTCCAACAGGCTTGGAAAAGTGTGTTCTATATCTCTGCCAAACAGACTCCCTGGAGGTTGAGCTTTCAGAAGCTAGTTTAACTCTAAGGGAGGAAGCAGCAGAATGTGCCTCTCACATCTAGCCTGTAGGAATTCAGGTTGGCAAGTTCTATGGGGAAGCCCATTGCTGCCTATGGTGGAAACGGCATGGGAGATTTCAGTTTCAAAATCTCTTTGAAAAAGCGTCAGAGAAGCTTCTCCGTTTAGAATCCAGCATATCTCACTGAACCGAAGAAGTGGTAGTTAGAAGGCAGTTAGAGCTGCAAGCAGTTTGGTTTGGGAAATTAGACGCGAAATGAAACTGCAAATGCCTTCCAACAGGCTTGGAAAAGTGTGTTCTATATCTCTGCCAAACAAACTCCCCGGAGGTTGAGCTTTCAGAAGCTAGTTTAACTCTAAGGGAGGAAGCAGCAGAATGTGCCTCTCACATCTAGCCTGTAGGAATTCAGGTTGGCAAGTTCTATGGGGAAGCCCATTGGCGCCTTCGTTGGAAACGGGTTTGGAAATTTCAGTTTCAAAATTTCTGTGAAAAAGCGTCAGAGAAGCTTCTCCGTTTAGAATCCAGCATATCTCACTGAACCGAAGAAGTGGTAGTTAGAAGGGAGTTAGAGCTGCAAGCAGTTTGGTTTGGGAAATTAGATGCGAAATGACACTGCAAAGGCCTTCCAACAGGCTTGGAAAAGTGTGTTCTATATCTCTGCCAAACAGACTCCCCGGAGGTTGAGCTTTCAGAAGCTAGTTTAACTCTAAGGGAGGAAGCAGCAGAATGTGCCTCTCACATCTAGCCTGTAGGAATTCAGGTTGGCCAGTTCTATGGGGAAGCCCATTGCTGGCTATGGTGGAAACAGCATGGGAGATTTCAGTTTCAAAATCTCTGTGAAAAAGCGTCAGAGAAGCTTCTCCGTTTAGAATCCAGCATATCTCACTGAACCGAAGAAGTGGTAGTTAGAAGGCAGTTAGAGCTACAAGCAGTTTGGTTTGGGAAATTAGACGCGAAATGAAACTGCAAATGCCTTCCAACAGGCTTGGAAAAGTGTGTTCTATATCTCTGCCAAACAAACTCCCCGGAGGTTGAGCTTTCAGAAGCTAGTTTAACTCTAAGGGAGGAAGCAGCAGAATGTGCCTCTCACATCTAGCCTGTAGGAATTCAGGTTGGCAAGTTCTATGGGGAAGCCCATTGGCGCCTTCGTTGGAAACGGGTTTGGAAATTTCAGTTTCAAAATCTCTGTGAAAAAGCGTCAGAGAAGCTTCTCCGTTTAGAATCCAGCATATCTCACGGAACCGAAGAAGTGGTAGTTAGAAGGGAGTTAGAGCTGCAAGCAGTTTGGTTTGGGAAATTAGATGCGAAATGACACTGCAAAGGCCTTCCAACAGGCTTGGAAAAGTGTGTTCTATATCTCTGCCAAACAGACTCCCTGGAGGTTGAGCTTTCAGAAGCTAGTTTAACTCTAAGGGAGGAAGCAGCAGAATGTGCCTCTCACATCTAGCCTGTAGGAATTCAGGTTGGCAAGTTCTATGGGGAAGCCCATTGCTGCCTATGGTGGAAACGGCATGGGAGATTTCAGTTTCAAAATCTCTTTGAAAAAGCGTCAGAGAAGCTTCTCCGTTTAGAATCCAGCATATCTCACTGAACCGAAGAAGTGGTAGTTAGAAGGGAGTTAGAGCTGCAAGCAGTTTGGTTTGGGAAATTAGACGCGAAATGAAACTGCAAATGCCTTCCAACAGGCTTGGAAAAGTGTGTTCTATATCTCTGCCAAACAGAGTCCCCGGAGGTTGAGCTTTCAGAAGCAAGCTTAACTGTTAGGGAGGAAGCAGCAGAATGTGCCTCTCACATCTAGCCTGTAGGAATTCAGGTTGGCAAGTTCTATGGGGAAGCCCATTGCTGCCTATGGTGGAAATGGCATGGGAGATTTCAGTTTCAAAATCTCTGTGAAAAAGCGTCAGAGAAGCTTCTCCGTTTAGAATCCAGCATATCTCACTGAACCGAAGAAGTGGTAGTTAGAAGGGAGTTAGAGCTGCAAGCAGTTTGGTTAGGGAAATTAGACGCGAAATGAAACTGCAAATGCCTTCCAACAAGCTTGGAAAAGTGTGTTCTATATCTCTGCCAAACAAACTCCCCGGAGGTTGAGCTTTCAGAAGCTAGTTTAACTCTAAGGGAGGAAGCAGCAGAATGTGCCTCTCACATCTAGCCTGTAGGAATTCAGGTTGGCAAGTTCTATGGGGAAGCCCATTGCTGCCTATGGTGGAAACGGCATGGGAGATTTCAGTTTCAAAATCTCTGTGAAAAAGCGTCAGAGAAGCTTCTCCGTTTAGAATCCAGCATATCTCACTGAACCGAAGAAGTGGTAGTTAGAAGGCAGTTAGAGCTGCAAGCAGTTTGGTTAGGGAAATTAGATGCCAAATGACACTGCAAAGGCCTTCCAACAAGCTTGGAAAAGTGTGTTCTATATCTCTGCCAAACAAACTCCCCGGAGGTTGAGCTTTCAGAAGCTAGTTTAACTCTAAGGGACGAAGCAGCAGAATGTGCCTCTCACATCTAGCCTGTAGGAATTCAGGTTGGCAAGTTCTATGGGGAAGCCCATTGGCGCCTTCGTTGGAAACGGGTTTGGAAATTTCAGTTTCAAAATCTCTGTGAAAAAGCGTCAGAGAAGCTTCTCCGTTTAGAATCCAGCATATCTCACTGAACCGAAGAAGTGGTAGTTAGAAGGGAGTTAGAGCTGCAAGCAGTTTGGTTTGGGAAATTAGACGCGAAATGAAACTGCAAATGCCTTCCAACAGGCTTGGAAAAATGTGTTCTATATCTCTGCCAAACAAACTCCCCGGAGGTTGAGCTTTCAGAAGCAAGTTTAACTCTAAGGGAGGAAGCAGCAGAATGTGCCTCTCACATCTAGCCTGTAGGAATTCAGGTTGGCAAGTTCTATGGGGAAGCCCATTGCTGCCTATGGTGGAAACGGCATGGGAGATTTCAGTTTCAAAATCTCTGTGAAAAAGCGTCAGAGAAGCTTCTCCGTTTAGAATCCAGCATATCTCACTGAACCGAAGAAGTGGTAGTTAGAAGGGAGTTAGAGCTGCAAGCAGTTTGGTTTGGGAAATTAGACGCGAAATGAAACTGCAAATGCCTTCCAACAGGCTTGGAAAAGTGTGTTCTATATCTCTGCCAAACAAACTCCCCGGAGGTTGAGCTTTCAGAAGCTAGTTTAACTCTAAGGGAGGAAGCAGCAGAATGTGCCTCTCACATCTAGCCTGTAGGAATTCAGGTTGGCAAGTTCTATGGGGAAGCCCATTGGCGCCTTCGTTGGAAACGGGTTTGGAAATTTCAGTTTCAAAATCTCTGTGAAAAAGCGTCAGAGAAGCTTCTCCGTTTAGAATCCAGCATATCTCACGGAACCGAAGAAGTGGTAGTTAGAAGGGAGTTAGAGCTGCAAGCAGTTTGGTTTGGGAAATTAGATGCGAAATGACACTGCAAAGGCCTTCCAACAGGCTTGGAAAAGTGTGTTCTATATCTCTGCCAAACAGACTCCCTGGAGGTTGAGCTTTCAGAAGCTAGTTTAACTCTAAGGGAGGAAGCAGCAGAATGTGCCTCTCACATCTAGCCTGTAGGAATTCAGGTTGGCAAGTTCTATGGGGAAGCCCATTGCTGCCTATGGTGGAAACGGCATGGGAGATTTCAGTTTCAAAATCTCTTTGAAAAAGCGTCAGAGAAGCTTCTCCGTTTAGAATCCAGCATATCTCACTGAACCGAAGAAGTGGTAGTTAGAAGGCAGTTAGAGCTGCAAGCAGTTTGGTTTGGGAAATTAGACGCGAAATGAAACTGCAAATGCCTTCCAACAGGCTTGGAAAAGTGTGTTCTATATCTCTGCCAAACAAACTCCCCGGAGGTTGAGCTTTCAGAAGCTAGTTTAACTCTAAGGGAGGAAGCAGCAGAATGTGCCTCTCACATCTAGCCTGTAGGAATTCAGGTTGGCAAGTTCTATGGGGAAGCCCATTGGCGCCTTCGTTGGAAACGGGTTTGGAAATTTCAGTTTCAAAATTTCTGTGAAAAAGCGTCAGAGAAGCTTCTCCGTTTAGAATCCAGCATATCTCACTGAACCGAAGAAGTGGTAGTTAGAAGGGAGTTAGAGCTGCAAGCAGTTTGGTTTGGGAAATTAGATGCGAAATGACACTGCAAAGGCCTTCCAACAGGCTTGGAAAAGTGTGTTCTATATCTCTGCCAAACAGACTCCCCGGAGGTTGAGCTTTCAGAAGCTAGTTTAACTCTAAGGGAGGAAGCAGCAGAATGTGCCTCTCACATCTAGCCTGTAGGAATTCAGGTTGGCAAGTTCTATGGGGAAGCCCATTGCTGGCTATGGTGGAAACAGCATGGGAGATTTCAGTTTCAAAATCTCTGTGAAAAAGCGTCAGAGAAGCTTCTCCGTTTAGAATCCAGCATATCTCACTGAACCGAAGAAGTGGTAGTTAGAAGGCAGTTAGAGCTACAAGCAGTTTGGTTTGGGAAATTAGACGCGAAATGAAACTGCAAATGCCTTCCAACAGGCTTGGAAAAGTGTGTTCTATATCTCTGCCAAACAAACTCCCCGGAGGTTGAGCTTTCAGAAGCTAGTTTAACTCTAAGGGAGGAAGCAGCAGAATGTGCCTCTCACATCTAGCCTGTAGGAATTCAGGTTGGCAAGTTCTATGGGGAAGCCCATTGGCGCCTTCGTTGGAAACGGGTTTGGAAATTTCAGTTTCAAAATCTCTGTGAAAAAGCGTCAGAGAAGCTTCTCCGTTTAGAATCCAGCATATCTCACGGAACCGAAGAAGTGGTAGTTAGAAGGGAGTTAGAGCTGCAAGCAGTTTGGTTTGGGAAATTAGATGCGAAATGACACTGCAAAGGCCTTCCAACAGGCTTGGAAAAGTGTGTTCTATATCTCTGCCAAACAGACTCCCTGGAGGTTGAGCTTTCAGAAGCTAGTTTAACTCTAAGGGAGGAAGCAGCAGAATGTGCCTCTCACATCTAGCCTGTAGGAATTCAGGTTGGCAAGTTCTATGGGGAAGCCCATTGCTGCCTATGGTGGAAACGGCATGGGAGATTTCAGTTTCAAAATCTCTTTGAAAAAGCGTCAGAGAAGCTTCTCCGTTTAGAATCCAGCATATCTCACTGAACCGAAGAAGTGGTAGTTAGAAGGCAGTTAGAGCTGCAAGCAGTTTGGTTTGGGAAATTAGACGCGAAATGAAACTGCAAATGCCTTCCAACAGGCTTGGAAAAGTGTGTTCTATATCTCTGCCAAACAAACTCCCCGGAGGTTGAGCTTTCAGAAGCTAGTTTAACTCTAAGGGAGGAAGCAGCAGAATGTGCCTCTCACATCTAGCCTGTAGGAATTCAGGTTGGCAAGTTCTATGGGGAAGCCCATTGGCGCCTTCGTTGGAAACGGGTTTGGAAATTTCAGTTTCAAAATCTCTGTGAAAAAGCGTCAGAGAAGCTTCTCCGTTTAGAATCCAGCATATCTCACTGAACCGAAGAAGTGGTAGTTAGAAGGGAGTTAGAGCTGCAAGCAGTTTGGTTTGGGAAATTAGATGCGAAATGACACTGCAAAGGCCTTCCAACAGGCTTGGAAAAGTGTGTTCTATATCTCTGCCAAACAGACTCCCCGGAGGTTGAGCTTTCAGAAGCTAGTTTAACTCTAAGGGAGGAAGCAGCAGAATGTGCCTCTCACATCTAGCCTGTAGGAATTCAGGTTGGCAAGTTCTATGGGGAAGCCCATTGCTGGCTATGGTGGAAACAGCATGGGAGATTTCAGTTTCAAAATCTCTGTGAAAAAGCGTCAGAGAAGCTTCTCCGTTTAGAATCCAGCATATCTCACTGAACCGAAGAAGTGGTAGTTAGAAGGCAGTTAGAGCTACAAGCAGTTTGGTTTGGGAAATTAGACGCGAAATGAAACTGCAAATGCCTTCCAACAGGCTTGGAAAAGTGTGTTCTATATCTCTGCCAAACAAACTCCCCGGAGGTTGAGCTTTCAGAAGCTAGTTTAACTCTAAGGGAGGAAGCAGCAGAATGTGCCTCTCACATCTAGCCTGTAGGAATTCAGGTTGGCAAGTTCTATGGGGAAGCCCATTGCTGCCTATGGTGGAAACGGCATGGGAGATTTCAGTTTCAAAATCTCTGTGAAAAAGCGTCAGAGAAGCTTCTCCGTTTAGAATCCAGCATATCTCACTGAACCGAAGAAGTGGTAGTTAGAAGGGAGTTAGAGCTGCAAGCAGTTTGGTTTGGGAAATTAGACGCGAAATGAAACTGCAAATGCCTTCCACTAGGCTTGGAAAAGTGTGTTCTATATCTCTGCCAAACAAACTCCCCGGAGGTTGAGCTTTCAGAAGCAAGTTTAACTCTGAGGGAGGAAGCAGCAGAATGTGCCTCTCACATCTAGCCTATAGGAATTCAGGTTGGCAAGTTCTATGGGGAAGCCCATTGCTGCCTATGGTGGAAACGGCATGGGAGATTTCAGTTTCAAAATCTCTGTGAAAAAGCGTCAGAGAAGCTTCTCCGTTTAGAATCCAGCATATCTCACTGAACCGAAGAAGTGGTAGTTAGAAGGGAGTTAGAGCTGCAAGCAGTTTGGTTTGGGAAATTAGACGCGAAATGAAACTGCAAATGCCTTCCAACAGGCTTGGAAAAGTGTGTTCTATATCTCTGCCAAACAAACTCCCCGGAGGTTGAGCTTTCAGAAGCTAGTTTAACTCTAAGGGAGGAAGCAGCAGAATGTGCCTCTCACATCTAGCCTGTAGGAATTCAGGTTGGCAAGTTCTATGGGGAAGCCCATTGGCGCCTTCGTTGGAAACGGGTTTGGAAATTTCAGTTTCAAAATCTCTGCGAAAAAGCGTCAGAGAAGCTTCTCCGTTTAGAATCCAGCATATCTCACTGAACCGAAGAAGTGGTAGTTAGAAGGGAGTTAGAGCTGCAAGCAGTTTGGTTTGGGAAATTAGACGCAAAATGAAACTGCAAATGCCTTCCAACAGGCTTGGAAAAATGTGTTTTATATCTCTGCCAAACAGACTCCCCGGAGGTTGAGCTTTCAGAAGCTAGTTTAACTCTAAGGGAGGAAGCAGCAGAATGTGCCTCTCACATCTAGCCTGTAGGAATTCAGGTTGGCAAGTTCTATGGGGAAGCCCATTGCTGCCTATGGTGGAAACGGCATGGGAGATTTCAGTTTCAAAATCTCTGTGAAAAAGCGTCAGAGAAGCTTCTCCGTTTAGAATCCAGCATATCTCACTGAACCGAAGAAGTGGTAGTTAGAAGGCAGTTAGAGCTGCAAGCAGTTTGGTTTGGGAAATTAGACGCGAAATGAAACTGCAAATGCCTTCCAACAGGCTTGGAAAAGTGTGTTTTATATCTCTGCCAAACAGACTCCCCGGAGGTTGAGCTTTCAGAAGCTAGTTTAACTCTAAGGGAGGAAGCAGCAGAATGTGCCTCTCACATCTAGCCTGTAGGAATTCAGGTTGGCAAGTTCTATGGGGAAGCCCATTGGCGCCTTCGTTGGAAACGAGTTTGGAAATTTCAGTTTCAAAATCTCTGTGAAAAAGCGTCAGAGAAGCTTCTCCGTTTAGAATCCAGCATATCTCACTGAACCGAAGAAGTGGTAGTTAGAAGGGAGTTAGAGCTGCAAGCAGTTTGGTTTGGGAAATTAGACGGAAAATGAAACTGCAAATGCCTTCCAACAGGCTTGGAAAAATGTGTTCTATATCTCTGCCAAACAGACTCCCCGGAGGTTGAGCTTTCAGAAGCTAGTTTAACTCTAAGGGAGGAAGCAGCAGAATGTGCCTCTCACATCTAGCCTGTAGGAATTCAGGTTGGCAAGTTCTATGGGGAAGCCCATTGCTGCCTATGGTGGAAACGGCATGGGAGATTTCAGTTTCAAAATCTCTGAGAAAAAGCGTCAGAGAAGCTTCTCCGTTTAGAATCCAGCATATCTCACTGAACCGAAGAAGTGGTAGTTAGAAGGCAGTTAGAGCTGCAAGCAGTTTGGTTTGGGAAATTAGACGCGAAATGAAACTGCAAATGCCTTCCAACAGGCTTGGAAAAGTGTGTTCTATATCTCTGCCAAACAAACTCCCCGGAGGTTGAGCTTTCAGAAGCTAGTTTAACTCTAAGGGAGGAAGCAGCAGAATGTGCCTCTCACATCTAGCCTGTAGGAATTCAGGTTGGCAAGTTCTATGGGGAAGCCCATTGGCGCCTTCGTTGGAAACGGGTTTGGAAATTTCAGTTTCAAAATCTCTGTGAAAAAGCGTCAGAGAAGCTTCTCCGTTTAGAATCCAGCATATCTCACTGAACCGAAGAAGTGGTAGTTAGAAGGGAGTTAGAGCTGCAAGCAGTTTGGTTTGGGAAATTAGATGCGAAATGACACTGCAAAGGCCTTCCAACAGGCTTGGAAAAGTGTGTTCTATATCTCTGCCAAACAGACTCCCCGGAGGTTGAGCTTTCAGAAGCTAGTTTAACTCTAAGGGAGGAAGCAGCAGAATGTGCCTCTCACATCTAGCCTGTAGGAATTCAGGTTGGCCAGTTCTATGGGGAAGCCCATTGCTGGCTATGGTAGAAACAGCATGGGAGATTTCAGTTTCAAAATCTCTGTGAAAAAGCGTCAGAGAAGCTTCTCCGTTTAGAATCCAGCATATCTCACTGAACCGAAGAAGTGGTAGTTAGAAGGCAGTTAGAGCTACAAGCAGTTTGGTTTGGGAAATTAGACGCGAAATGAAACTGCAAATGCCTTCCAACAGGCTTGGAAAAGTGTGTTCTATACCTCTGCCAAACAAACTCCCCGGAGGTTGAGCTTTCAGAAGCTAGTTTAACTCTAAGGGAGGAAGCAGCAGAATGTGCCTCTCACATCTAGCCTGTAGGAATTCAGGTTGGCAAGTTCTATGGGGAAGCCCATTGGCGCCTTCGTTGGAAACGGGTTTGGAAATTTCAGTTTCAAAATCTCTGTGAAAAAGCGTCAGAGAAGCTTCTCCGTTTAGAATCCAGCATATCTCACGGAACCGAAGAAGTGGTAGTTAGAAGGGAGTTAGAGCTGCAAGCAGTTTGGTTTGGGAAATTAGATGCGAAATGACACTGCAAAGGCCTTCCAACAGGCTTGGAAAAGTGTGTTCTATATCTCTGCCAAACAGACTCCCTGGAGGTTGAGCTTTCAGAAGCTAGTTTAACTCTAAGGGAGGAAGCAGCAGAATGTGCCTCTCACATCTAGCCTGTAGGAATTCAGGTTGGCAAGTTCTATGGGGAAGCCCATTGCTGCCTATGGTGGAAACGGCATGGGAGATTTCAGTTTCAAAATCTCTTTGAAAAAGCGTCAGAGAAGCTTCTCCGTTTAGAATCCAGCATATCTCACTGAACCGAAGAAGTGGTAGTTAGAAGGCAGTTAGAGCTGCAAGCAGTTTGGTTTGGGAAATTAGACGCGAAATGAAACTGCAAATGCCTTCCAACAGGCTTGGAAAAGTGTGTTCTATATCTCTGCCAAACAAACTCCCCGGAGGTTGAGCTTTCAGAAGCTAGTTTAACTCTAAGGGAGGAAGCAGCAGAATGTGCCTCTCACATCTAGCCTGTAGGAATTCAGGTTGGCAAGTTCTATGTGGAAGCCCATTGCTGCCTATGGTGGAAACGGCATGGGAGATTTCAGTTTCAAAATCTCTGTGAAAAAGCGTCAGAGAAGCTTCTCCGTTTAGAATCCAGCATATCTCACTGAACCGAAGAAGTGGTAGTTAGAAGGGAGTTAGAGCTGCAAGCAGTTTGGTTTGGGAAATTAGATGCGAAATGACACTGCAAAGGCCTTCCAACAGGCTTGGAAAAGTGTGTTCTATATCTCTGCCAAACAGACTCCCCGGAGGTTGAGCTTTCAGAAGCAAGCTTAACTCATAGGGAGGAAGCAGCAGAATGTGCCTCTCACATCTAGCCTGTAGGAATTCAGGTTGGCAAGTTCTATGTGGAAGCCTATTGCTGCCTATGGTGGAAACGGCACGGGAGATTTCAGTTTCAAAATCTCTGTGAAAAAGCGTCAGAGAAGCTTCTCCGTTTAGAATCCAGCATATCTCACTGAACCGAAGAAGTGGTAGTTAGAAGGGAGTTAGAGCTGCAAGCAGTTTGGTTTTGGAAATTAGACGCGAAATGAAACTGCAAATGCCTTCCAACAGGCTTGGAAAAGTGTGTTCTATATCTCTGCCAAACAAACTCCCCGGAGGTTGAGCTTTCAGAAGCTAGTTTAACTCTAAGGGAGGAAGCAGCAGAATGTGCCTCTCACATCTAGCCTGTAGGAATTCAGGTTGGCAAGTTCTATGGGGAAGCCCATTGCTGCCTATGGTGGAAACGGCATGGGAGATTTCAGTTTCAAAATCTCTGTGAAAAAGCGTCAGAGAAGCTTCTCCGTTTAGAATCCAGCATATCTCACTGAACCGAAGAAGTGGTAGTTAGAAGGGAGTTAGAGCTGCAAGCAGTTTGGTTTGGGAAATTAGATGCGAAATGACACTGCAAAGGCCTTCCAGCAGGCTTGGAAAAGTGTGTTCTATATCTCTGCCAAACAGACTCCCCGGAGGTTGAGCTTTCAGAAGCAAGCTTAACTCTTAGGGAGGAAGCAGCAGAATGTGCCTCTCACATCTAGCCTGTAGGAATTCAGGTTGGCAAGTTCTATGGGGAAGCCCATTGCTGCCTATGGTGGAAACGGCATGGGAGATTTCAGTTTCAAAATCTCTGTGAAAAAGCGTCAGAGAAGCTTCTCCGTTTAGAATCCAGCATATCTCACTGAACCGAAGAAGTGGTAGTTAGAAGGGAGTTAGAGCTGCAAGCAGTTTGGTTTGGGAAATTAGATGCGAAATGACACTGCAAAGGCCTTCCAACAGGCTTGGAAAAGTGTGTTCTATATCTTTGCCAAACAGACTCCCCAGAGGTTGAGCTTTCAGAAGCAAGCTTAACTCTTAGGGAGGAAGCAGCAGAATGTGCCTCTCACATCTAGCCTGTAGGAATTCAGGTTGGCAAGTTCTATGGGGAAGCCCATTGCTGCCTATGGTGGAAACGGCATGGGAGATTTCAGTTTCAAAATCTCTGTGAAAAAGCGTCAGAGAAGCTTCTCCGTTTAGAATCCAGCATATCTCACTGAACCGAAGAAGTGGTAGTTAGAAGGGAGTTAGAGCTGCAAGCAGTTTGGTTTGGGAAATTAGACGCGAAATGAAACTGCAAATGCCTTCCAACAGGCTTGGAAAAGTGTGTTCTATATCTCTGCCAAACAAACTCCCCGGAGGTTGAGCTTTCAGAAGCTAGTTTAACTCTAAGGGAGGAAGCAGCAGAATGTGCCTCTCACATCTAGCCTGTAGGAATTCAGGTTGGCAAGTTCTATGGGGAAGCCCATTTCTGCCTATGGTGGAAACGGCATGGGAGATTTCAGTTTCAAAATCTCTGTGAAAAAGCGTCAGAGAAGCTTCTCCGTTTAGAATCCAGCATATCTCACTGAACCGAAGAAGTGGTAGTTAGAAGGGAGTTAGAGCTGCAAGCAGTTTGGTTTGGGAAATTAGACACGAAATGAAAGTGCAAATGCCTTCAAACAGGCTTGGAAAAATGTGTTCTATATCTCTGCCAAACAGACTCCCCGGAGGTTGAGCTTTCAGAAGCAAGCTTAACTCATAGGGAGGAAGCAGCAGAATGTGCCTCTCACATTTAGCCTGTAGGAATTCAGGTTGGCAAGTTCTATGGGGAAGCCCATTGCTGCCTATGGTGGAAACGGCATGGGAGATTTCAGTTTCAAAATCTCTGTGAAAAAGCGTCAGAGAAGCTTCTCCGTTTAGAATCCAGCATATCTCACTGAACCGAAGAAGTGGTAGTTAGAAGGGAGTTAGAGCTGCAAGCAGTTTGGTTTTGGAAATTAGACGCGAAATGAAACTGCAAATGCCTTCCAACAGGCTTGGAAAAGTGTGTTCTATATCTCTGCCAAACAAACTCCCCGGAGGTTGAGCTTTCAGAAGCTAGTTTAACTCTAAGGGGGGAAGCAACAGAATGTGCCTCTCACATCTAGCCTGTAGGAATTCAGGTTGGCAAGTTCTATGGGGAAGCCCACTACTGCCTATGGTGGAAACGGCATGGGAGATTTCAGTTTCAAAATCTCTGTGAAAAAGCGTCAGAGAAGCTTCTCCGTTTAGAATCCAGCATATCTCACTGAACCGAAGAAGTGGTAGTTAGAAGGGAGTTAGAGCTGCAAGCAGTTTGGTTTGGGAAATTAGACGCGAAATGAAACTGCAAATGCCTTCCAACAGGCTTGGAAAAGTGTGTTCTATATCTCTGCCAAACAGACTCCCCGGAGGTTGAGCTTTCAGAAGCAAGTTTAACTCTAAGGGAGGAAGCAGCAGAATGTGCCTCTCACATCTAGCCTGTAGGAATTCAGGTTAGCAAGTTCTATGGAGAAGCCCATTGGCGCCTTCGTTGGAAACGGGTTTGGAAATTTCAGTTTCAAAATCTCTGTGAAAAAGCGTCAGAGAAGCTTCTCCGTTTAGAATCCAGCATATCTCAGTGAACCGAAGAAGTGGTAGTTAGAAGGGAGTTAGAGCTGCAAGCAGTTTGGTTTGGGAAATTAGACGCGAAATGAAACTGCAAAGGCCTTCCAACAGGCTTGGAAAAGTGTGTTCTATATCTCTTCCAAACAAACTCCCCGGAGGCTGAGCTTTCAGAAGCTAGTTTAACTCTAAGGGAGGAAGCAGCAGAATGTCCCTCTCACATCTAGCCTGTAGGAATTCAGGTTGGCAAGTTCTATTGGGAAGCCCTTTGGCGCCTTCGTTGGAAAAGGGTTTGGAAATTTCAGTTTCAAAATCTCTGTGAAAGAGCGTCAGAGAAGCTTCTCCGTTTAGAATCCAGCATATCTCACTGAACCGAAGAAGTGGTAGTTAGAAGGGAGTTAGAGCTGCAAGCAGTTTGGGTTGGGAAATTAGACGCGAAATGAAACTGCAAATGCCTTCCCACAGGCTTGGAAAAGTGTGTTCTATATCTCTGCCAAACAAACTCCCCGGAGGTTGAGCTTTCAGAAGCTAGTTTAACTCTAAGGGAGGAAGCAGCAGAATGTCCCTCTCACATCTAGCCTGTAGGAATTCAGGTTGGCAAGTTCTATGGGGAAGCCCATTGCTGCCTATGGTGGAAACGGCATGGGAGATTTCAGTTTCAAAATCTCTGTGACAAAGCGTCAGAGAAGCTTCTCCGTTTAGAATCCAGCACATCTCACAGAACCGAAGAAGTGGTAGTTAGAAGGGAGTTAGAGCTGCAAGCAGTTTGGTTTGGGAAATTAGACGCGAAATGAAAGTGCAAATGCCTTCACACAGGCTTGGAAAAATGTGTTCTATATCTCTGCCAAACAGACTCCGCGGAGGTTGAGCTTTCAGAAGCAAGATTAACTCTAAGGGAGGAAGCAGGAGAATGTGCCTCTCACATCTAGCCTGTAGGAATTCAGGTTGGCAAGTTCTATGGGGAAGCCCATTGCTGCCTATGGTGGAAACGGCATGGGAGATTTCAGTTTCAAAATCTCTGTGAAAAAGCGTCAGAGAAGCTTCTCCGTTTAGAATCCAGCATATCTCACTGAACCGAAGAAGTGGTAGTTAGAAGGGAGTTAGAGCTGCAAGCAGTTTGGTTTGGGAAATTAGACGCGAAATGAAACTGCAAATGCCTTCCAACAGGCTTGGAAAAGTGTGTTCTATATCTCTGCCAAACAAACTCCCCGGAGGTTGAGCTTTCAGAAGCAAGTTTAACTCTAAGGGAGGAAGCAGCAGAATGTGCCTCTCACATCTAGCCTGTAGGAATTCAGGTTGGCAAGTTCTATGGGGAAGCCCATTGCTGCCTATGGTGGAAACGGCATGGGAGATTTCAGTTTCAAAATCTCTGTGAAAAAGCGTCAGAGAAGCTTCTCCGTTTAGAATCCAGCATATCTCACTGAACCGAAGAAGTGGTAGTTAGAAGGGAGTTAGAGCTGCAAGCAGTTTGGTTTGGGAAATTAGACGCGAAATGAAACTGCAAATGCCTTCCAACAGGCTTGGAAAAGTGTGTTCTATATCTCTGCCAAACAAACTCCCCGGAGGTTGAGCTTTCAGAAGCTAGTTTAACTCTAACTGAGGAAGCAGCAGAATATGCCTCTCACATCTAGCCTGTAGGAATTCAGGTTGGCAAGTTCTATGGGGAAGCCCATTGGCGCCTTCGTTGGAAACGGGTTTGGAAATTTCAGTTTCAAAATCTCTGTGAAAAAGCGTCAGAGAAGCTTCTCCGTTTAGAATCCAGCATATCTCACTGAACCGAAGAAGTGGTAGTTAGAAGGGAGTTAGAGCTGCAAGCAGTTTGATTTGGGAAATTAGACGCGAAATGAAACTGCAAATGCCTTAAAACAGGCTTGGAAAAGTGTGTTCTATATCTCTGCCAAACAGACTCCCCGGAGGTTGAGCTTTCAGAAGCTAGCTTAACTCTAAGGGAGGAAGCAGCAGAATGTGCCTCTCACATCTAGCCTGTAGGAATTCAGGTTGGCAAGTTCTATGGGGAAGCCCATTGGCGCCTTCGTTGGAAACGGGTTTGGAAATTTCAGTTTCAAAATCTCTGTGAAAAAGCGTCAGAGAAGCTTCTCCGTTTAGAATCCAGCATATCTCACTGAACCGAAGAAGTGGTAGTTAGAAGGGAGTTAGAGCTGCAAGCAGTTTGGTTTGGGAAATTAGATGCGAAATGACACTGCAAAGGCCTTCCAACAGGCTTGGAAAAGTGTGTTCTATATCTCTGCCAAACAGACTCCCCAGAGCTTGAGCTTTCAGAAGCACGCTTAACTCTTAGGGAGGAAGCAGCAGAATGTGCCTCTCACATCTAGCCTGTAGGAATTCAGGTTGGCAAGTTCTATGAGGAAGCCCATTGCTGCCTATGGTGGAAACGGCATGGGAGATTTCAGTTTCAAAATCTCTGTGAAAAAGCGTCAGAGAAGCTTCTCCGTTTAGAATCCAGCATATCTCACTGAACCGAAGAAGTGGTAGTTAGAAGGGAGTTAGAGCTGCAAGCAGTTTGGTTTGGGAAATAAGACGCGAAATGAAACTGCAAAGGCCTTCCAACAGGCTTGGAAAAGTGTGTTCTATATCTCTGCCAAACAGACTCCCCGGAGGTTGAGCTTTCAGAAGCAAGCTTAACTCTTAGGGAGGAAGCAGCAGAATGTGCCTCTCACATCTAGCCTGTAGGAATTCAGGTTGGCAAGTTCTATGGGGAAGCCCATTGCTGCCTATGGTGGAAACGGCATGGGAGATTTCAGTTTCAAAATCTCTGTGAAAAAGCGTCAGAGAAGCTTCTCCGTTTAGAATCCAGCATATCTCACTGAACCGAAGAAGTGGTAGTTAGAAGGCAGTTAGAGCTGCAAGCAGTTTGGTTTGGGAAATTAGATGCGAAATGACACTGCAAAGGCCTTCCAACAGGCTTGGAAAAGTGTGTTCTATATCTCTGCCAAACAGACTCCCCGGAGGTTGAGCTTTCAGAAGCAAGCTTAACTCTTAGGGAGGAAGCAGCAGAATGTGCCTCTCACATCTAGCCTGTAGGAATTCAGGTTGGCAAGTTCTATGGGGAAGCCCATTGCTGCCTATGGTGGAAACGGCATGGGAGATTTCAGTTTCAAAATCTCTGTGAAAAAGCGTCAGAGAAGCTTCTCCGTTTAGAATCCAGCATATCTCACTGAACCGAAGAAGTGGTAGTTAGAAGGGAGTTAGAGCTGCAAGCAGTTTGGTTTGGGAAATTAGACGCGAAATGACACTGCAAATGCCTTCCAACAGGCTTGGAAAATTGTGTTCTATATCTCTGCCAAACAGACTCCCCGGAGGCTGAGCTTTCAGAAGATAGTTTAACTCTAAGGGAGGAAGCAGCAGAATGTCCCTCTCACATCTAGCCTGTAGGAATTCAGGTTGGCAAGTTCTATGTGGAAGCCCATTGCTGCCTATGGTGGAAACGGCATGGGAGATTTCAGTTTCAAAATCTCTGTGAAAAAGCGTCAGAGAAGCTTCACCGTTTAGAATCCAGCATATCTCACTGAACCGAAGAAGTGGTAGTTAGAAGGGAGTTAGAGCTGCAAGCAGTTTGGTTTGGGAAATTAGATGCGAAATGACACTGCAAAGGCCTTCCAACAGGCTTGGAAAAGTGTGTTCTATATCTCTGCCAAACAGACTCCCCGGAGGTTGAGCTTTCAGAAGCAAGCTTAACTCATAGGGAGGAAGCAGCAGAATGTGCCTCTCACATCTAGCCTGTAGGAATTCAGGTTGGCAAGTTCTATGTGGAAGCCTATTGCTGCCTATGGTGGAAACGGCACGGGAGATTTCAGTTTCAAAATCTCTGTGAAAAAGCGTCAGAGAAGCTTCTCCGTTTAGAATCCAGCATATCTCACTGAACCGAAGAAGTGGTAGTTAGAAGGGAGTTAGAGCTGCAAGCAGTTTGGTTTTGGAAATTAGACGCGAAATGAAACTGCAAATGCCTTCCAACAGGCTTGGAAAAGTGTGTTCTATATCTCTGCCAAACAAACTCCCCGGAGGTTGAGCTTTCAGAAGCTAGTTTAACTCTAAGGGAGGAAGCAGCAGAATGTGCCTCTCACATCTAGCCTGTAGGAATTCAGGTTGGCAAGTTCTATGGGGAAGCCCATTGCTGCCTATGGTGGAAACGGCATGGGAGATTTCAGTTTCAAAATCTCTGTGAAAAAGCGTCAGAGAAGCTTCTCCGTTTAGAATCCAGCATATCTCACTGAACCGAAGAAGTGGTAGTTAGAAGGGAGTTAGAGCTGCAAGCAGTTTGGTTTGGGAAATTAGATGCGAAATGACACTGCAAAGGCCTTCCAGCAGGCTTGGAAAAGTGTGTTCTATATCTCTGCCAAACAGACTCCCCGGAGGTTGAGCTTTCAGAAGCAAGCTTAACTCTTAGGGAGGAAGCAGCAGAATGTGCCTCTCACATCTAGCCTGTAGGAATTCAGGTTGGCAAGTTCTATGGGGAAGCCCATTGCTGCCTATGGTGGAAACGGCATGGGAGATTTCAGTTTCAAAATCTCTGTGAAAAAGCGTCAGAGAAGCTTCTCCGTTTAGAATCCAGCATATCTCACTGAACCGAAGAAGTGGTAGTTAGAAGGGAGTTAGAGCTGCAAGCAGTTTGGTTTGGGAAATTAGATGCGAAATGACACTGCAAAGGCCTTCCAACAGGCTTGGAAAAGTGTGTTCTATATCTTTGCCAAACAGACTCCCCGGAGGTTGAGCTTTCAGAAGCAAGCTTAACTCTTAGGGAGGAAGCAGCAGAATGTGCCTCTCACATCTAGCCTGTAGGAATTCAGGTTGGCAAGTTCTATGGGGAAGCCCATTGCTGCCTATGGTGGAAACGGCATGGGAGATTTCAGTTTCAAAATCTCTGTGAAAAAGCGTCAGAGAAGCTTCTCCGTTTAGAATCCAGCATATCTCACTGAACCGAAGAAGTGGTAGTTAGAAGGGAGTTAGAGCTGCAAGCAGTTTGGTTTGGGAAATTAGACGCGAAATGAAACTGCAAATGCCTTCCAACAGGCTTGGAAAAGTGTGTTCTATATCTCTGCCAAACAAACTCCCCGGAGGTTGAGCTTTCAGAAGCTAGTTTAACTCTAAGGGAGGAAGCAGCAGAATGTGCCTCTCACATCTAGCCTGTAGGAATTCAGGTTGGCAAGTTCTATGGGGAAGCCATTTGGCGCCTTCGTTGGAAACGGGTTTGGAAATTTCAGTTTCAAACTCTCTGTGAAAGAGCGTCAGAGAAGCTTCTCCGTTTAGAATCCAGCATATCTCACTGAACCGAAGAAGTGGTAGTTAGAAGGGAGTTAGAGCTGCAAGCAGTTTGGTTTGGGAAATTAGACACGAAATGAAAGTGCAAATGCCTTCAAACAGGCTTGGAAAAATGTGTTCTATATCTCTGCCAAACAGACTCCCCGGAGGTTGAGCTTTCAGAAGCAAGCTTAACTCTTAGGGAGGAAGCAGCAGAATGTGCCTCTCACATCTAGCCTGTAGGAATTCAGGTTGGCAAGTTCTATGGGGAAGCCCATTGCTGCCTATGGTGGAAACGGCATGGGAGATTTCAGTTTCAAAATCTCTGTGAAAAAGCGTCAGAGAAGCTTCTCCGTTTAGAATCCAGCATATCTCACTGAACCGAAGAAGTGGTAGTTAGAAGGGAGTTAGAGCTGCAAGCAGTTTGGTTTGGGAAATTAGACACGAAATGAAAGTGCAAATGCCTTCAAACAGGCTTGGAAAAATGTGTTCTATATCTCTGCCAAACAGACTCCCCGGAGGTTGAGCTTTCAGAAGCAAGCTTAACTCATAGGGAGGAAGCAGCAGAATGTGCCTCTCACATCTAGCCTGTAGGAATTCAGGTTGGCAAGTTCTATGGGGAAGCCCATTGCTGCCTATGGTGGAAACGGCATGGGAGATTTCAGTTTCAAAATCTCTGTGAAAAAGCGTCAGAGAAGCTTCTCCGTTTAGAATCCAGCATATCTCACTGAACCGAAGAAGTGGTAGTTAGAAGGGAGTTAGAGCTGCAAGCAGTTTGGTTTTGGAAATTAGACGCGAAATGAAACTGCAAATGCCTTCCAACAGGCTTGGAAAAGTGTGTTCTATATCTCTGCCAAACAAACTCCCCGGAGGTTGAGCTTTCAGAAGCTAGTTTAACTCTAAGGGGGGAAGCAGCAGAATGTGCCTCTCACATCTAGCCTGTAGGAATTCAGGTTGGCAAGTTCTATGGGGAAGCCCATTGCTGCCTATGGTGGAAACGGCATGGGAGATTTCAGTTTCAAAATCTCTGTGAAAAAGCGTCAGAGAAGCTTCTCCGTTTAGAATCCAGCATATCTCACTGAACCGAAGAAGTGGTAGTTAGAAGGGAGTTAGAGCTGCAAGCAGTTTGGTTTGGGAAATAAGACGCGAAATGAAACTGCAAATGCCTTCCAACAGGCTTGGAAAAGTGTGTTCTATATCTCTGCCAAACAGACTCCCCGGAGGTTGAGCTTTCAGAAGCAAGCTTAACTCTTAGGGAGGAAGCAGCAGAATGTGCCTCTCACATCTAGCCTGTAGGAATTCAGGTTGGCAAGTTCTATGGGGAAGCCCTTTGCTGCCTATGGTGGAAACGGCATGGGAGATTTCAGTTTCAAAATCTCTGTGAAAAAGCGTCAGAGAAGCTTCTCCGTTTAGAATCCAGCATATCTCACTGAACCGAAGAAGTGGTAGTTAGAAGGGAGTTAGAGCTGCAAGCAGTTTGGTTTGGGAAATTAGATGCGAAATGACACTGCAAAGGCCTTCCAACAGGCTTGGAAAAGTGTGTTCTATATCTCTGCCAAACAGACTCCCTGGAGGTTGAGCTTTCAGAAGCAAGCTTAACTCTTAGGGAGGAAGCAGCAGAATGTGCCTCTCACATCTAGCCTGTAGGAATTCAGGTTGGCAAGTTCTATGGGGAAGCCCACTACTGCCTATGGTGGAAACGGCATGGGAGATTTCAGTTTCAAAATCTCTGTGAAAAAGCGTCAGAGAAGCTTCTCCGTTTAGAATCCAGCATATCTCACTGAACCGAAGAAGTGGTAGTTAGAAGGGAGTTAGAGCTGCAAGCAGTTTGGTTTGGGAAATTAGACGCGAAATGAAACTGCAAATGCCTTCCAACAGGCTTGGAAAAGTGTGTTCTATATCTCTGCCAAACAGACTCCCCGGAGGTTGAGCTTTTAGAAGCAAGTTTAACTCTAAGGGAGGAAGCAACAGAATGTACATCTCACATCTAGCCTGTAGGAATTCAGGTTAGCAAGTTCTATGGAGAAGCCCATTGGCGCCTTCGTTGGAAACGGGTTTGGAAATTTCAGTTTCAAAATCTCTGTGAAAAAGCGTCAGAGAAGCTTCTCCGTTTAGAATCCAGCATATCTCAGTGAACCGAAGAAGTGGTAGTTAGAAGGGAGTTAGAGCTGCAAGCAGTTTGGTTTGGGAAATTAGACGCGAAATGAAACTGCAAAGGCCTTCCAACAGGCTTGGAAAAGTGTGTTCTATATCTCTTCCAAACAAACTCCCCGGAGGTTGAGCTTTCAGAAGCTAGTTTAACTCTAAGGAGGAAGCAGCAGAATGTCCCTCTCACATCTAGCCTGTAGGAATTCAGGTTGGCAAGTTCTATTGGGAAGCCCTTTGGCGCCTTCGTTGGAAACGGGTTTGGAAATTTCAGTTTCAAAATCTCTGTGAAAGAGCGTCAGAGAAGCTTCTCCGTTTAGAATCCAGCATATCTCACTGAACCGAAGAAGTGGTAGTTAGAAGGGAGTTAGAGCTGCAAGCAGTTTGGTTTGGGAAATTAGACGCGAAATGAAACTGCAAATGCCTTCCCACAGGCTTGGAAAAGTGTGTTCTATATCTCTGCCAAACAAACTCCCCGGAGGTTGAGCTTTCAGAAGCTA
Organism: Cynocephalus volans; assembly: GCF_027409185.1. Lineage (NCBI taxonomy): Eukaryota > Metazoa > Chordata > Mammalia > Dermoptera > Cynocephalidae > Cynocephalus > Cynocephalus volans. Next base: position 240,910 of record NW_026902414.1, read on the forward strand.
GTTTAACTCTAAGGGAGGAAGCAGCAGAATGTCCCTCTCACATCTAGCCTGTAGGAATTCAGGTTGGCAAGTTCTATGGGGAAGCCCATTGCTGCCTATGGTGGAAACGGCATGGGATATTTCAGTTTCAAAATCTCTGTGACAAAGCGTCAGAGAAGCTTCTCCGTTTAGAATCCAGCATATCTCACAGAACCGAAGAAGTGGTAGTTAGAAGGGAGTTAGAGCTGCAAGCAGTTTGGTTTGGGAAATTAGACGCGAAATGAAAGTGCAAATGCCTTCACACAGGCTTGGAAAAATGTGTTCTATATCTCTGCCAAACAGACTCCGCGGAGGTTGAGCTTTCAGAAGCAAGATTAACTCTAAGGGAGGAAGCAGGAGAATGTGCCTCTCACATCTAGCCTGTAGGAATTCAGGTTGGCAAGTTCTATGGGGAAGCCCATTGCTGCCTATGGTGGAAACGGCATGGGAGATTTCAGTTTCAAAATCTCTGTGAAAAAGCGTCAGAGAAGCTTCTGCGTTTAGAATCCAGCATATCTCACTGAACCGAAGAAGTGGTAGTTAGAAGGGAGTTAGAGCTGCAAGCAGTTTGGTTTGGGAAATTAGATGCGAAATGACACTGCAAAGGCCTTCCAACAGGCTTGGAAAAGTGTGTTCTATATCTCTGCCAAACAGACTCCCCGGAGGTTGAGCTTTCAGAAGCAAGATTAACTCATAGGGAGGAAGCAGCAGAATGTGCCTCTCACATCTAGCCTGTAGGAATTCAGGTTGGCAAGTTCTATGGGGAAGCCCATTGCTGCCTATGGTGGAAACGGCATGGGAGATTTCAGTTTCAAAATCTCTGTGAAAAAGCGTCAGAGAAGCTTCTCCGTTTAGAATCCAGCATATCTCACTGAACCGAAGAAGTGGTAGTTAGAAGGGAGTTAGAGCTGCAAGCAGTTTGGTTTGGGAAATTAGACGCGTAATGAAACTGCAAATGCCTTCCAACAGGCTTGGAAAAGTGTGTTCTATATCTCTGCCAAACAAACTCCCCGGAGGTTGAGCTTTCAGAAGCTAGTTTAACTCTAAGGGAGGAAGCAGCAGAATGTGCCTCTCACATCTAGCCTGTATGAATTCAGGTTGGCAAGATCTATGGGGAAGCCCATTGCTGCCTATGGTGGAAACGGCATGGGAGATTTCAGTTTCAAAATCTCTGTGAAAAAGCGTCAGAGAAGCTTCTCCGTTTAGAATCCAGCATATCTCACTGAACCGAAGAAGTGGTAGTTAGAAGGGAGTTAGAGCTGCAAGCAGTTTGGTTTGGGAAATAAGACGCGAAATGAAACTGCAAATGCCTTCCAACAGGCTTGGAAAAGTGTGTTCTATATCTCTGCCAAACAGACTCCCCGGAGGTTGAGCTTTCAGAAGCAAGCTTAACTCTTAGGGAGGAAGCAGCAGAATGTGCCTCTCACATCTAGCCTGTAGGAATTCAGGTTGGCAAGTTCTATGGGGAAGCCCATTGCTGCCTATGGTGGAAACGGCATGGGAGATTTCAGTTTCAAAATCTCTGTGAAAAAGCGTCAGAGAAGCTTCTCCGTTTAGAATCCAGCATATCTCACTGAACCGAAGAAGTGGTAGTTAGAAGGGAGTTAGAGCTGCAAGCAGTTTGGTTTGGGAAATTAGACGCGAAATGAAACTGCAAATGCCTTCCAACAGGCTTGGAAAAGTGTGTTCTATATCTCTGCCAAACAGACTCCCCGGAGGTTGAGCTTTCAGAAGCAAGTTTAACTCTAAAGGGAGGAAGCTGCAGAATGTGCCTCTCACATCTAGCCTGTAGGAATTCAGGTTGGCAAGTTCTATGGAGAAGCCCATTGGCGCCTTCGTTGGAAACGGGTTTGGAAATTTCAGTTTCAAAATCTCTGTGAAAAAGCGTCAGAGAAGCTTCTCCGTTTAGAATCCAGCATATCTCACTGAACCGAAGAAGTGGTAGTTAGAAGGGAGTTAGAGCTGCAAGCAGTTTGGTTTGGGAAATTAGACGCGAAATGAAACTGCAAATGCCTTCCAACAGGCTTGGAAAAGTGTGTTCTATATCTCTGCCAAACAAACTCCCCGGAGGTTGAGCTTTCAGAAGCTAGTTTCACTCTAAGGGAGGAAGCAGCAGAATGTCCCTCTCACATCTAGCCTGTAGGAATTCAGGTTGGCAAGTTCTATGTGGAAGCCCATTGCTGCCTATGGTGGAAACGGCATGGGAGATTTCAGTTTCAAAATCTCTGTGAAAAAGCGTCAGAGAAGCTTCTCCGTTTAGAATCCAGCATATCTCACTGAACCGAAGAAGTGGTAGTTAGAAGGGAGTTAGAGCTGCAAGCAGTTTGGTTTGGGAAATTAGATGCGAAATGACACTGCAAAGGCCTTCCAACAGGCTTGGAAAAGTGTGTTCTATATCTCTGCCAAACAGACTCCCCAGAGGTTGAGCTTTCAGAAGCACGCTTAACTCTTAGGGAGGAAGCAGCAGAATGTGCCTCTCACATCTAGCCTGTAGGAATTCAGGTTGGCAAGTTCTATGAGGAAGCCCATTGCTGCCTATGGTGGAAACGGCATGGGAGATTTCAGTTTCAAAATCTCTGTGAAAAAGCGTCAGAGAAGCTTCTCCGTTTAGAATCCAGCATATCTCACTGAACCGAAGAAGTGGTAGTTAGAAGGGAGTTAGAGCTGCAAGCAGTTTGGTTTGGGAAATAAGACGCGAAATGAAACTGCAAAGGCCTTCCAACAGGCTTGGAAAAGTGTGTTCTATATCTCTGCCAAACAGACTCCCCGGAGGTTGAGCTTTCAGAAGCAAGCTTAACTCTTAGGGAGGAAGCAGCAGAATGTGCCTCTCACATCTAGCCTGTAGGAATTCAGGTTGGCAAGTTCTATGGGGAAGCCCATTGCTGCCTATGGTGGAAACGGCATGGGAGATTTCAGTTTCAAAATCTCTGTGAAAAAGCGTCAGAGAAACTTCTCCGTTTAGAATCCAGCATATCTCACTGAACCGAAGAAGTGGTAGTTAGAAGGCAGTTAGAGCTGCAAGCAGTTTGGTTTGGGAAATTAGATGCGAAATGACACTGCAAAGGCCTTCCAACAGGCTTGGAAAAGTTTGTTCTATATCTCTGCCAAACAGACTCCCCGGAGGTTGAGCTTTCAGAAGCAAGGTTAACTCTTAGGGAGGAAGCAGCAGAATGTGCCTCTCACATCTAGCCTGTAGGAATTCAGGTTGGCAAGTTCTATGGGGAAGCCCATTGCTGCCTATGGTGGAAACGGCATGGGAGATTTCAGTTTCAAAATCTCTGTGAAAAAGCGTCAGAGAAGCTTCTCCGTTTAGAATCCAGCATATCTCACTGAACCGAAGAAGTGGTAGTTAGAAGGGAGTTAGAGCTGCAAGCAGTTTGGTTTGGGAAATTAGACGCGAAATGAAACTGCAAATGCCTTCCAACAGGCTTGGAAAAGTGTGTTCTATATCTCTGCCAAACAGACTCCCCAGAGGTTGAGCTTTCAGAAGCAAGTTTAACTCTAAGGGAGGAAGCAGCAGAATGTGCCTCTCACATCTAGCCTGTAGGAATTCAGGTTGGCAAGTTCTATGGAGAAGCCCATTGGCGCCTTCGTTGGAAACGGGTTTGGAAATTTCAGTTTCAAAATCTCTGTGAAAAAGCGTCAGAGAAGCTTCTCCGTTTAGAATCCAGCATATCTCACTGAACCGAAGAAGTGGTAGTTAGAAGGGAGTTAGAGCTGCAAGCAGTTTGGTTTGGGAAATTAGACGCGAAATGAAACTGCAAATGCCTTCCAACAGGCTTGGAAAAGTATGTTCTATATCTCTGCCAAACAAACTCCCCGGAGGTTGAGCTTTCAGAAGCTAGTTTAACTCTAAGGGAGGAAGCAGCAGAATGTGCCTCTCACATCTAGCCTGTAGGAATTCAGGTTGGCAAGTTCTATGTGGAAGCCCATTGCTGCCTATGGTGGAAACGGCATGGGAGATTTCAGTTTCAAAATCTCTGTGAAAAAGCGTCAGAGAAGCTTCTCCGTTTAGAATCCAGCATATCTCACTGAACCGAAGAAGTGTTAGTTAGAAGGGAGTTAGAGCTGCAAGCAGTTTGGTTTGGGAAATTAGACGCGAAATGAAACTGCAAAGGCCTTCCAACAGGCTTGGAAAAGTGTGTTCTATATCTCTGCCAAACAGACTCCCCGGAGGTTGAGCTTTCAGAAGCAAGCTTAACTCTTAGGGAGGAAGCAGCAGAATGTGCCTCTCACATCTAGCCTGTAGGAATTCAGGTTGGCAAGTTCTATGGGGAAGCCCATTGCTGCCTATGGTGGAAACGGCATGGGAGATTTCAGTTTCAAAATCTCTGTGAAAAAGCGTCAGGGAAGCTTCTCCGTTTAGAATCCAGCATATCTCACTGAACCGAAGAAGTGGTAGTTAGAAGGGAGTTAGAGCTGCAAGCAGTTTGATTTGGGAAATTAGACGCGAAATGAAACTGCAAATGCCTTAAAACAGGCTTGGAAAAGTGTGTTCTATATCTCTGCCAAACAGACTCCCGGGAGGTTGAGCTTTCAGAAGCTAGCTTAACTCTAAGGGAGGAAGCAGCAGAATGTGCCTCTCACATCTAGCCTGTAGGAATTCAGGTTGGCAAGTTCTATGGGGAAGCCCATTGGCGCCTTCGTTGGAAACGGGTTTGGAAATTTCAGTTTCAAAATCTCTGTGAAAAAGCGTCAGAGAAGCTTCTCCGTTTAGAATCCAGCATATCTCACTGAACCGAAGAAGTGGTAGTTAGAAGGGAGTTAGAGCTGCAAGCAGTTTGGTTTGGGAAATTAGACGCGAAATGAAACTGCAAATGCCTTCCAACAGGCTTGGAAAAGTGTGTTCTATATCTCTGCCAAACAGAGTCCCCGGAGGTTGAGCTTTCAGAAGCAAGCTTAACTGTTAGGGAGGAAGCAGCAGAATGTGCCTCTCACATCTAGCCTGTAGGAATTCAGGTTGGCAAGTTCTATGGGGAAGCCCATTGCTGCCTATGGTGGAAATGGCATGGGAGATTTCAGTTTCAAAATCTCTGTGAAAAAGCGTCAGAGAAGCTTCTCCGTTTAGAATCCAGCATATCTCACTGAACCGAAGAAGTGGTAGTTAGAAGGGAGTTAGAGCTGCAAGCAGTTTGGTTAGGGAAATTAGACGCGAAATGAAACTGCAAATGCCTTCCAACAAGCTTGGAAAAGTGTGTTCTATATCTCTGCCAAACAAACTCCCCGGAGGTTGAGCTTTCAGAAGCTAGTTTAACTCTAAGGGAGGAAGCAGCAGAATGTGCCTCTCACATCTAGCCTGTAGGAATTCAGGTTGGCAAGTTCTATGGGGAAGCCCATTGCTGCCTATGGTGGAAACGGCATGGGAGATTTCAGTTTCAAAATCTCTGTGAAAAAGCGTCAGAGAAGCTTCTCCGTTTAGAATCCAGCATATCTCACTGAACCGAAGAAGTGGTAGTTAGAAGGCAGTTAGAGCTGCAAGCAGTTTGGTTAGGGAAATTAGATGCCAAATGACACTGCAAAGGCCTTCCAACAAGCTTGGAAAAGTGTGTTCTATATCTCTGCCAAACAAACTCCCCGGAGGTTGAGCTTTCAGAAGCTAGTTTAACTCTAAGGGACGAAGCAGCAGAATGTGCCTCTCACATCTAGCCTGTAGGAATTCAGGTTGGCAAGTTCTATGGGGAAGCCCATTGGCGCCTTCGTTGGAAACGGGTTTGGAAATTTCAGTTTCAAAATCTCTGTGAAAAAGCGTCAGAGAAGCTTCTCCGTTTAGAATCCAGCATATCTCACTGAACCGAAGAAGTGGTAGTTAGAAGGGAGTTAGAGCTGCAAGCAGTTTGGTTTGGGAAATTAGACGCGAAATGAAACTGCAAATGCCTTCCAACAGGCTTGGAAAAATGTGTTCTATATCTCTGCCAAACAAACTCCCCGGAGGTTGAGCTTTCAGAAGCAAGTTTAACTCTAAGGGAGGAAGCAGCAGAATGTGCCTCTCACATCTAGCCTGTAGGAATTCAGGTTGGCAAGTTCTATGGGGAAGCCCATTGCTGCCTATGGTGGAAACGGCATGGGAGATTTCAGTTTCAAAATCTCTGTGAAAAAGCGTCAGAGAAGCTTCTCCGTTTAGAATCCAGCATATCTCACTGAACCGAAGAAGTGGTAGTTAGAAGGGAGTTAGAGCTGCAAGCAGTTTGGTTTGGGAAATTAGACGCGAAATGAAACTGCAAATGCCTTCCAACAGGCTTGGAAAAGTGTGTTCTATATCTCTGCCAAACAAACTCCCCGGAGGTTGAGCTTTCAGAAGCTAGTTTAACTCTAAGGGAGGAAGCAGCAGAATGTGCCTCTCACATCTAGCCTGTAGGAATTCAGGTTGGCAAGTTCTATGGGGAAGCCCATTGGCGCCTTCGTTGGAAACGGGTTTGGAAATTTCAGTTTCAAAATCTCTGTGAAAAAGCGTCAGAGAAGCTTCTCCGTTTAGAATCCAGCATATCTCACGGAATCGAAGAAGTGGTAGTTAGAAGGGAGTTAGAGCTGCAAGCAGTTTGGTTTGGGAAATTAGATGCGAAATGACACTGCAAAGGCCTTCCAACAGGCTTGGAAAAGTGTGTTCTATATCTCTGCCAAACAGACTCCCTGGAGGTTGAGCTTTCAGAAGCTAGTTTAACTCTAAGGGAGGAAGCAGCAGAATGTGCCTCTCACATCTAGCCTGTAGGAATTCAGGTTGGCAAGTTCTATGGGGAAGCCCATTGCTGCCTATGGTGGAAACGGCATGGGAGATTTCAGTTTCAAAATCTCTTTGAAAAAGCGTCAGAGAAGCTTCTCCGTTTAGAATCCAGCATATCTCACTGAACCGAAGAAGTGGTAGTTAGAAGGCAGTTAGAGCTGCAAGCAGTTTGGTTTGGGAAATTAGACGCGAAATGAAACTGCAAATGCCTTCCAACAGGCTTGGAAAAGTGTGTTCTATATCTCTGCCAAACAAACTCCCCGGAGGTTGAGCTTTCAGAAGCTAGTTTAACTCTAAGGGAGGAAGCAGCAGAATGTGCCTCTCACATCTAGCCTGTAGGAATTCAGGTTGGCAAGTTCTATGGGGAAGCCCATTGGCGCCTTCGTTGGAAACGGGTTTGGAAATTTCAGTTTCAAAATTTCTGTGAAAAAGCGTCAGAGAAGCTTCTCCGTTTAGAATCCAGCATATCTCACTGAACCGAAGAAGTGGTAGTTAGAAGGGAGTTAGAGCTGCAAGCAGTTTGGTTTGGGAAATTAGATGCGAAATGACACTGCAAAGGCCTTCCAACAGGCTTGGAAAAGTGTGTTCTATATCTCTGCCAAACAGACTCCCCGGAGGTTGAGCTTTCAGAAGCTAGTTTAACTCTAAGGGAGGAAGCAGCAGAATGTGCCTCTCACATCTAGCCTGTAGGAATTCAGGTTGGCCAGTTCTATGGGGAAGCCCATTGCTGGCTATGGTGGAAACAGCATGGGAGATTTCAGTTTCAAAATCTCTGTGAAAAAGCGTCAGAGAAGCTTCTCCGTTTAGAATCCAGCATATCTCACTGAACCGAAGAAGTGGTAGTTAGAAGGCAGTTAGAGCTACAAGCAGTTTGGTTTGGGAAATTAGACGCGAAATGAAACTGCAAATGCCTTCCAACAGGCTTGGAAAAGTGTGTTCTATATCTCTGCCAAACAAACTCCCCGGAGGTTGAGCTTTCAGAAGCTAGTTTAACTCTAAGGGAGGAAGCAGCAGAATGTGCCTCTCACATCTAGCCTGTAGGAATTCAGGTTGGCAAGTTCTATGGGGAAGCCCATTGGCGCCTTCGTTGGAAACGGGTTTGGAAATTTCAGTTTCAAAATCTCTGTGAAAAAGCGTCAGAGAAGCTTCTCCGTTTAGAATCCAGCATATCTCACGGAACCGAAGAAGTGGTAGTTAGAAGGGAGTTAGAGCTGCAAGCAGTTTGGTTTGGGAAATTAGATGCGAAATGACACTGCAAAGGCCTTCCAACAGGCTTGGAAAAGTGTGTTCTATATCTCTGCCAAACAGACTCCCTGGAGGTTGAGCTTTCAGAAGCTAGTTTAACTCTAAGGGAGGAAGCAGCAGAATGTGCCTCTCACATCTAGCCTGTAGGAATTCAGGTTGGCAAGTTCTATGGGGAAGCCCATTGCTGCCTATGGTGGAAACGGCATGGGAGATTTCAGTTTCAAAATCTCTTTGAAAAAGCGTCAGAGAAGCTTCTCCGTTTAGAATCCAGCATATCTCACTGAACCGAAGAAGTGGTAGTTAGAAGGCAGTTAGAGCTGCAAGCAGTTTGGTTTGGGAAATTAGACGCGAAATGAAACTGCAAATGCCTTCCAACAGGCTTGGAAAAGTGTGTTCTATATCTCTGCCAAACAAACTCCCCGGAGGTTGAGCTTTCAGAAGCTAGTTTAACTCTAAGGGAGGAAGCAGCAGAATGTGCCTCTCACATCTAGCCTGTAGGAATTCAGGTTGGCAAGTTCTATGGGGAAGCCCATTGGCGCCTTCGTTGGAAACGGGTTTGGAAATTTCAGTTTCAAAATCTCTGTGAAAAAGCGTCAGAGAAGCTTCTCCGTTTAGAATCCAGCATATCTCACTGAACCGAAGAAGTGGTAGTTAGAAGGGAGTTAGAGCTGCAAGCAGTTTGGTTTGGGAAATTAGATGCGAAATGACACTGCAAAGGCCTTCCAACAGGCTTGGAAAAGTGTGTTCTATATCTCTGCCAAACAGACTCCCCGGAGGTTGAGCTTTCAGAAGCTAGTTTAACTCTAAGGGAGGAAGCAGCAGAATGTGCCTCTCACATCTAGCCTGTAGGAATTCAGGTTGGCAAGTTCTATGGGGAAGCCCATTGCTGGCTATGGTGGAAACAGCATGGGAGATTTCAGTTTCAAAATCTCTGTGAAAAAGCGTCAGAGAAGCTTCTCCGTTTAGAATCCAGCATATCTCACTGAACCGAAGAAGTGGTAGTTAGAAGGCAGTTAGAGCTACAAGCAGTTTGGTTTGGGAAATTAGACGCGAAATGAAACTGCAAATGCCTTCCAACAGGCTTGGAAAAGTGTGTTCTATATCTCTGCCAAACAAACTCCCCGGAGGTTGAGCTTTCAGAAGCTAGTTTAACTCTAAGGGAGGAAGCAGCAGAATGTGCCTCTCACATCTAGCCTGTAGGAATTCAGGTTGGCAAGTTCTATGGGGAAGCCCATTGCTGCCTATGGTGGAAACGGCATGGGAGATTTCAGTTTCAAAATCTCTGTGAAAAAGCGTCAGAGAAGCTTCTCCGTTTAGAATCCAGCATATCTCACTGAACCGAAGAAGTGGTAGTTAGAAGGGAGTTAGAGCTGCAAGCAGTTTGGTTTGGGAAATTAGACGCGAAATGAAACTGCAAATGCCTTCCACTAGGCTTGGAAAAGTGTGTTCTATATCTCTGCCAAACAAACTCCCCGGAGGTTGAGCTTTCAGAAGCAAGTTTAACTCTGAGGGAGGAAGCAGCAGAATGTGCCTCTCACATCTAGCCTATAGGAATTCAGGTTGGCAAGTTCTATGGGGAAGCCCATTGCTGCCTATGGTGGAAACGGCATGGGAGATTTCAGTTTCAAAATCTCTGTGAAAAAGCGTCAGAGAAGCTTCTCCGTTTAGAATCCAGCATATCTCACTGAACCGAAGAAGTGGTAGTTAGAAGGGAGTTAGAGCTGCAAGCAGTTTGGTTTGGGAAATTAGACGCGAAATGAAACTGCAAATGCCTTCCAACAGGCTTGGAAAAGTGTGTTCTATATCTCTGCCAAACAAACTCCCCGGAGGTTGAGCTTTCAGAAGCTAGTTTAACTCTAAGGGAGGAAGCAGCAGAATGTGCCTCTCACATCTAGCCTGTAGGAATTCAGGTTGGCAAGTTCTATGGGGAAGCCCATTGGCGCCTTCGTTGGAAACGGGTTTGGAAATTTCAGTTTCAAAATCTCTGTGAAAAAGCGTCAGAGAAGCTTCTCCGTTTAGAATCCAGCATATCTCACTGAACCGAAGAAGTGGTAGTTAGAAGGGAGTTAGAGCTGCAAGCAGTTTGGTTTGGGAAATTAGACGCAAAATGAAACTGCAAATGCCTTCCAACAGGCTTGGAAAAATGTGTTTTATATCTCTGCCAAACAGACTCCCCGGAGGTTGAGCTTTCAGAAGCTAGTTTAACTCTAAGGGAGGAAGCAGCAGAATGTGCCTCTCACATCTAGCCTGTAGGAATTCAGGTTGGCAAGTTCTATGGGGAAGCCCATTGCTGCCTATGGTGGAAACGGCATGGGAGATTTCAGTTTCAAAATCTCTGTGAAAAAGCGTCAGAGAAGCTTCTCCGTTTAGAATCCAGCATATCTCACTGAACCGAAGAAGTGGTAGTTAGAAGGCAGTTAGAGCTGCAAGCAGTTTGGTTTGGGAAATTAGACGCGAAATGAAACTGCAAATGCCTTCCAACAGGCTTGGAAAAGTGTGTTTTATATCTCTGCCAAACAGACTCCCCGGAGGTTGAGCTTTCAGAAGCTAGTTTAACTCTAAGGGAGGAAGCAGCAGAATGTGCCTCTCACATCTAGCCTGTAGGAATTCAGGTTGGCAAGTTCTATGGGGAAGCCCATTGGCGCCTTCGTTGGAAACGAGTTTGGAAATTTCAGTTTCAAAATCTCTGTGAAAAAGCGTCAGAGAAGCTTCTCCGTTTAGAATCCAGCATATCTCACTGAACCGAAGAAGTGGTAGTTAGAAGGGAGTTAGAGCTGCAAGCAGTTTGGTTTGGGAAATTAGACGGAAAATGAAACTGCAAATGCCTTCCAACAGGCTTGGAAAAATGTGTTCTATATCTCTGCCAAACAGACTCCCCGGAGGTTGAGCTTTCAGAAGCTAGTTTAACTCTAAGGGAGGAAGCAGCAGAATGTGCCTCTCACATCTAGCCTGTAGGAATTCAGGTTGGCAAGTTCTATGGGGAAGCCCATTGCTGCCTATGGTGGAAACGGCATGGGAGATTTCAGTTTCAAAATCTCTGAGAAAAAGCGTCAGAGAAGCTTCTCCGTTTAGAATCCAGCATATCTCACTGAACCGAAGAAGTGGTAGTTAGAAGGCAGTTAGAGCTGCAAGCAGTTTGGTTTGGGAAATTAGACGCGAAATGAAACTGCAAATGCCTTCCAACAGGCTTGGAAAAGTGTGTTCTATATCTCTGCCAAACAAACTCCCCGGAGGTTGAGCTTTCAGAAGCTAGTTTAACTCTAAGGGAGGAAGCAGCAGAATGTGCCTCTCACATCTAGCCTGTAGGAATTCAGGTTGGCAAGTTCTATGGGGAAGCCCATTGGCGCCTTCGTTGGAAACGGGTTTGGAAATTTCAGTTTCAAAATCTCTGTGAAAAAGCGTCAGAGAAGCTTCTCCGTTTAGAATCCAGCATATCTCACTGAACCGAAGAAGTGGTAGTTAGAAGGGAGTTAGAGCTGCAAGCAGTTTGGTTTGGGAAATTAGATGCGAAATGACACTGCAAAGGCCTTCCAACAGGCTTGGAAAAGTGTGTTCTATATCTCTGCCAAACAGACTCCCCGGAGGTTGAGCTTTCAGAAGCTAGTTTAACTCTAAGGGAGGAAGCAGCAGAATGTGCCTCTCACATCTAGCCTGTAGGAATTCAGGTTGGCCAGTTCTATGGGGAAGCCCATTGCTGGCTATGGTGGAAACAGCATGGGAGATTTCAGTTTCAAAATCTCTGTGAAAAAGCGTCAGAGAAGCTTCTCCGTTTAGAATCCAGCATATCTCACTGAACCGAAGAAGTGGTAGTTAGAAGGCAGTTAGAGCTACAAGCAGTTTGGTTTGGGAAATTAGACGCGAAATGAAACTGCAAATGCCTTCCAACAGGCTTGGAAAAGTGTGTTCTATACCTCTGCCAAACAAACTCCCCGGAGGTTGAGCTTTCAGAAGCTAGTTTAACTCTAAGGGAGGAAGCAGCAGAATGTGCCTCTCACATCTAGCCTGTAGGAATTCAGGTTGGCAAGTTCTATGGGGAAGCCCATTGGCGCCTTCGTTGGAAACGGGTTTGGAAATTTCAGTTTCAAAATCTCTGTGAAAAAGCGTCAGAGAAGCTTCTCCGTTTAGAATCCAGCATATCTCACGGAACCGAAGAAGTGGTAGTTAGAAGGGAGTTAGAGCTGCAAGCAGTTTGGTTTGGGAAATTAGATGCGAAATGACACTGCAAAGGCCTTCCAACAGGCTTGGAAAAGTGTGTTCTATATCTCTGCCAAACAGACTCCCTGGAGGTTGAGCTTTCAGAAGCTAGTTTAACTCTAAGGGAGGAAGCAGCAGAATGTGCCTCTCACATCTAGCCTGTAGGAATTCAGGTTGGCAAGTTCTATGGGGAAGCCCATTGCTGCCTATGGTGGAAACGGCATGGGAGATTTCAGTTTCAAAATCTCTTTGAAAAAGCGTCAGAGAAGCTTCTCCGTTTAGAATCCAGCATATCTCACTGAACCGAAGAAGTGGTAGTTAGAAGGCAGTTAGAGCTGCAAGCAGTTTGGTTTGGGAAATTAGACGCGAAATGAAACTGCAAATGCCTTCCAACAGGCTTGGAAAAGTGTGTTCTATATCTCTGCCAAACAAACTCCCCGGAGGTTGAGCTTTCAGAAGCTAGTTTAACTCTAAGGGAGGAAGCAGCAGAATGTGCCTCTCACATCTAGCCTGTAGGAATTCAGGTTGGCAAGTTCTATGGGGAAGCCCATTGGCGCCTTCGTTGGAAACGGGTTTGGAAATTTCAGTTTCAAAATCTCTGTGAAAAAGCGTCAGAGAAGCTTCTCCGTTTAGAATCCAGCATATCTCACTGAACCGAAGAAGTGGTAGTTAGAAGGGAGTTAGAGCTGCAAGCAGTTTGGTTTGGGAAATTAGATGCGAAATGACACTGCAAAGGCCTTCCAACAGGCTTGGAAAAGTGTGTTCTATATCTCTGCCAAACAGACTCCCCGGAGGTTGAGCTTTCAGAAGCTAGTTTAACTCTAAGGGAGGAAGCAGCAGAATGTGCCTCTCACATCTAGCCTGTAGGAATTCAGGTTGGCCAGTTCTATGGGGAAGCCCATTGCTGGCTATGGTGGAAACAGCATGGGAGATTTCAGTTTCAAAATCTCTGTGAAAAAGCGTCAGAGAAGCTTCTCCGTTTAGAATCCAGCATATCTCACTGAACCGAAGAAGTGGTAGTTAGAAGGCAGTTAGAGCTACAAGCAGTTTGGTTTGGGAAATTAGACGCGAAATGAAACTGCAAATGCCTTCCAACAGGCTTGGAAAAGTGTGTTCTATATCTCTGCCAAACAAACTCCCCGGAGGTTGAGCTTTCAGAAGCTAGTTTAACTCTAAGGGAGGAAGCAGCAGAATGTGCCTCTCACATCTAGCCTGTAGGAATTCAGGTTGGCAAGTTCTATGGGGAAGCCCATTGCTGCCTATGGTGGAAACGGCATGGGAGATTTCAGTTTCAAAATCTCTGTGAAAAAGCGTCAGAGAAGCTTCTCCGTTTAGAATCCAGCATATCTCACTGAACCAAAGAAGTGGTAGTTAGAAGGGAGTTAGAGCTGCAAGCAGTTTGGTTTGGGAAATTAGACGCGAAATGAAACTGCAAATGCCTTCCACTAGGCTTGGAAAAGTGTGTTCTATATCTCTGCCAAACAAACTCCCCGGAGGTTGAGCTTTCAGAAGCAAGTTTAACTCTGAGGGAGGAAGCAGCAGAATGTGCCTCTCACATCTAGCCTATAGGAATTCAGGTTGGCAAGTTCTATGGGGAAGCCCATTGCTGCCTATGGTGGAAACGGCATGGGAGATTTCAGTTTCAAAATCTCTGTGAAAAAGCGTCAGAGAAGCTTCTCCGTTTAGAATCCAGCATATCTCACTGAACCGAAGAAGTGGTAGTTAGAAGGGAGTTAGAGCTGCAAGCAGTTTGGTTTGGGAAATTAGACGCGAAATGAAACTGCAAATGCCTTCCAACAGGCTTGGAAAAGTGTGTTCTATATCTCTGCCAAACAAACTCCCCGGAGGTTGAGCTCTCAGAAGCTAGTTTAACTCTAAGGGACGAAGCAGCAGAATGTGCCTCTCACATCTAGCCTGTAGGAATTCAGGTTGGCAAGTTCTATGGGGAAGCCCATTGGCGCCTTCGTTGGAAACGGGTTTGGAAATTTCAGTTTCAAAATCTCTGTGAAAAAGCGTCAGAGAAGCTTCTCCGTTTAGAATCCAGCATATCTCACTGAACCGAAGAAGTGGTAGTTAGAAGGGAGTTAGAGCTGCAAGCAGTTTGGTTTGGGAAATTAGACGCAAAATGAAACTGCAAATGCCTTCCAACAGGCTTGGAAAAATGTGTTCTATATCTCTGCCAAACAGACTCCCCGGAGGTTGAGCTTTCAGAAGCTAGTTTAACTCTAAGGGAGGAAGCAGCAGAATGTGCCTCTCACATCTAGCCTGTAGGAATTCAGGTTGGCAAGTTCTATGGGGAAGCCCATTGCTGCCTATGGTGGAAACGGCATGGGAGATTTCAGTTTCAAAATCTCTGAGAAAAAGCGTCAGAGAAGCTTCTCCGTTTAGAATCCAGCATATCTCACTGAACCGAAGAAGTGGTAGTTAGAAGGCAGTTAGAGCTGCAAGCAGTTTGGTTTGGGAAATTAGACGCGAAATGAAACTGCAAATGCCTTCCAACAGGCTTGGAAAAGTGTGTTCTATATCTCTGCCAAACAAACTCCCCGGAGGTTGAGCTTTCAGAAGCTAGTTTAACTCTAAGGGAGGAAGCAGCAGAATGTGCCTCTCACATCTAGCCTGTAGGAATTCAGGTTGGCAAGTTCTATGGGGAAGCCCATTGGCGCCTTCGTTGGAAACGGGTTTGGAAATTTCAGTTTCAAAATCTCTGTGAAAAAGCGTCAGAGAAGCTTCTCCGTTTAGAATCCAGCATATCTCACTGAACCGAAGAAGTGGTAGTTAGAAGGGAGTTAGAGCTGCAAGCAGTTTGGTTTGGGAAATTAGACGCAAAATGAAACTGCAAATGCCTTCCAACAGGCTTGGAAAAATGTGTTTTATATCTCTGCCAAACAGACTCCCCGGAGGTTGAGCTTTCAGAAGCTAGTTTAACTCTAAGGGAGGAAGCAGCAGAATGTGCCTCTCACATCTAGCCTGTAGGAATTCAGGTTGGCAAGTTCTATGGGGAAGCCCATTGCTGCCTATGGTGGAAACGGCATGGGAGATTTCAGTTTCAAAATCTCTGTGAAAAAGCGTCAGAGAAGCTTCTCCGTTTAGAATCCAGCATATCTCACTGAACCGAAGAAGTGGTAGTTAGAAGGCAGTTAGAGCTGCAAGCAGTTTGGTTTGGGAAATTAGACGCGAAATGAAACTGCAAATGCCTTCCAACAGGCTTGGAAAAGTGTGTTCTATATCTCTGCCAAACAAACTCCCCGGAGGTTGAGCTTTCAGAAGCTAGTTTAACTCTAAGGGAGGAAGCAGCAGAATGTGCCTCTCACATCTAGCCTGTAGGAATTCAGGTTGGCAAGTTCTATGGGGAAGCCCATTGGCGCCTTCGTTGGAAACGAGTTTGGAAATTTCAGTTTCAAAATCTCTGTGAAAAAGCGTCAGAGAAGCTTCTCCGTTTAGAATCCAGCATATCTCACTGAACCGAAGAAGTGGTAGTTAGAAGGGAGTTAGAGCTGCAAGCAGTTTGGTTTGGGAAATTAGACGGAAAATGAAACTGCAAATGCCTTCCAACAGGCTTGGAAAAATGTGTTCTATATCTCTGCCAAACAGACTCCCCGGAGGTTGAGCTTTCAGAAGCTAGTTTAACTCTAAGGGAGGAAGCAGCAGAATGTGCCTCTCACATCTAGCCTGTAGGAATTCAGGTTGGCAAGTTCTATGGGGAAGCCCATTGCTGCCTATGGTGGAAACGGCATGGGAGATTTCAGTTTCAAAATCTCTGAGAAAAAGCGTCAGAGAAGCTTCTCCGTTTAGAATCCAGCATATCTCACTGAACCGAAGAAGTGGTAGTTAGAAGGCAGTTAGAGCTGCAAGCAGTTTGGTTTGGGAAATTAGACGCGAAATGAAACTGCAAATGCCTTCCAACAGGCTTGGAAAAGTGTGTTCTATATCTCTGCCAAACAAACTCCCCGGAGGTTGAGCTTTCAGAAGCTAGTTTAACTCTAAGGGAGGAAGCAGCAGAATGTGCCTCTCACATCTAGCCTGTAGGAATTCAGGTTGGCAAGTTCTATGGGGAAGCCCATTGGCGCCTTCGTTGGAATCGGGTTTGGAAATTTCAGTTTCAAAATCTCTGTGAAAAAGTGTCAGAGAAGCTTCTCCGTTTAGAATCCAGCATATCTCACTGAACCGAAGAAGTGGTAGTTAGAAGGGAGTTAGAGCTGCAAGCAGTTTGGTTTGGGAAATTAGACGCAAAATGAAACTGCAAATGCCTTCCAACAGGCTTGGAAAAATGTGTTTTATATCTCTGCCAAACAGACTCCCCGGAGGTTGAGCTTTCAGAAGCTAGTTTAACTCTAAGGGAGGAAGCAGCAGAATGTGCCTCTCACATCTAGCCTGTAGGAATTCAGGTTGGCAAGTTCTATGGGGAAGCCCATTGCTGCCTATGGTGGAAACGGCATGGGAGATTTCAGTTTCAAAATCTCTGTGAAAAAGCGTCAGAGAAGCTTCTCCGTTTAGAATCCAGCATATCTCACTGAACCGAAGAAGTGGTAGTTAGAAGGCAGTTAGAGCTGCAAGCAGTTTGGTTTGGGAAATTAGACGCGAAATGAAACTGCAAATGCCTTCCAACAGGCTTGGAAAAGTGTGTTCTATATCTCTGCCAAACAGACTCCCCGGAGGTTGAGCTTTCAGAAGCTAGCTTAACTCTAAGGGAGGAAGCAGCAGAATGTGCCTCTCACATCTAGCCTGTAGGAATTCAGGTTGGCAAGTTCTATGGGGAAGCCCATTGGCGCCTTCGTTGGAAACGGGTTTGGAAATTTCAGTTTCAAAATCTCTGTGAAAAAGCGTCAGAGAAGCTTCTCCGTTTAGAATCCAGCATATCTCACGGAACCGAAGAAGTGGTAGTTAGAAGGGAGTTAGAGCTGCAAGCAGTTTGGTTTGGGAAATTAGATGCGAAATGACACTGCAAAGGCCTTCCAACAGGCTTGGAAAAGTGTGTTCTATATCTCTGCCAAACAGACTCCCTGGAGGTTGAGCTTTCAGAAGCTAGTTTAACTCTAAGGGAGGAAGCAGCAGAATGTGCCTCTCACATCTAGCCTGTAGGAATTCAGGTTGGCAAGTTCTATGGGGAAGCCCATTGCTGCCTATGGTGGAAACGGCATGGGAGATTTCAGTTTCAAAATCTCTTTGAAAAAGCGTCAGAGAAGCTTCTCCGTTTAGAATCCAGCATATCTCACTGAACCGAAGAAGTGGTAGTTAGAAGGCAGTTAGAGCTGCAAGCAGTTTGGTTTGGGAAATTAGACGCGAAATGAAACTGCAAATGCCTTCCAACAGGCTTGGAAAAGTGTGTTCTATATCTCTGCCAAACAAACTCCCCGGAGGTTGAGCTTTCAGAAGCTAGTTTAACTCTAAGGGAGGAAGCAGCAGAATGTGCCTCTCACATCTAGCCTGTAGGAATTCAGGTTGGCAAGTTCTATGGGGAAGCCCATTGGCGCCTTCGTTGGAAACGGGTTTGGAAATTTCAGTTTCAAAATCTCTGTGAAAAAGCGTCAGAGAAGCTTCTCCGTTTAGAATCCAGCATATCTCACTGAACCGAAGAAGTGGTAGTTAGAAGGGAGTTAGAGCTGCAAGCAGTTTGGTTTGGGAAATTAGATGCGAAATGACACTGCAAAGGCCTTCCAACAGGCTTGGAAAAGTGTGTTCTATATCTCTGCCAAACAGACTCCCCGGAGGTTGAGCTTTCAGAAGCTAGTTTAACTCTAAGGGAGGAAGCAGCAGAATGTGCCTCTCACATCTAGCCTGTAGGAATTCAGGTTGGCCAGTTCTATGGGGAAGCCCATTGCTGGCTATGGTGGAAACAGCATGGGAGATTTCAGTTTCAAAATCTCTGTGAAAAAGCGTCAGAGAAGCTTCTCCGTTTAGAATCCAGCATATCTCACTGAACCGAAGAAGTGGTAGTTAGAAGGCAGTTAGAGCTACAAGCAGTTTGGTTTGGGAAATTAGACGCGAAATGAAACTGCAAATGCCTTCCAACAGGCTTGGAAAAGTGTGTTCTATATCTCTGCCAAACAAACTCCCCGGAGGTTGAGCTTTCAGAAGCTAGTTTAACTCTAAGGGAGGAAGCAGCAGAATGTGCCTCTCACATCTAGCCTGTAGGAATTCAGGTTGGCAAGTTCTATGGGGAAGCCCATTGCTGCCTATGGTGGAAACGGCATGGGAGATTTCAGTTTCAAAATCTCTGTGAAAAAGCGTCAGAGAAGCTTCTCCGTTTAGAATCCAGCATATCTCACTGAACCAAAGAAGTGGTAGTTAGAAGGGAGTTAGAGCTGCAAGCAGTTTGGTTTGGGAAATTAGACGCGAAATGAAACTGCAAATGCCTTCCACTAGGCTTGGAAAAGTGTGTTCTATATCTCTGCCAAACAAACTCCCCGGAGGTTGAGCTTTCAGAAGCAAGTATAACTCTGAGGGAGGAAGCAGCAGAATGTGCCTCTCACATCTAGCCTATAAGAATTCAGGTTGGCAAGTTCTATGGGGAAGCCCATTGCTGCCTATGGTGGAAACGGCATGGGAGATTTCAGTTTCAAAATCTCTGTGAAAAAGCGTCAGAGAAGCTTCTCCGTTTAGAATCCAGCATATCTCACTGAACCGAAGAAGTGGTAGTTAGAAGGGAGTTAGAGCTGCAAGCAGTTTGGTTTGGGAAATTAGACGCGAAATGAAACTGCAAATGCCTTCCAACAGGCTTGGAAAAGTGTGTTCTATATCTCTGCCAAACAAACTCCCCGGAGGTTGAGCTCTCAGAAGCTAGTTTAACTCTAAGGGACGAAGCAGCAGAATGTGCCTCTCACATCTAGCCTGTAGGAATTCAGGTTGGCAAGTTCTATGGGGAAGCCCATTGGCGCCTTCGTTGGAAACGGGTTTGGAAATTTCAGTTTCAAAATCTCTGTGAAAAAGCGTCAGAGAAGCTTCTCCGTTTAGAATCCAGCATATCTCACTGAACCGAAGAAGTGGTAGTTAGAAGGGAGTTAGAGCTGCAAGCAGTTTGGTTTGGGAAATTAGACGCAAAATGAAACTGCAAATGCCTTCCAACAGGCTTGGAAAAATGTGTTCTATATCTCTGCCAAACAGACTCCCCGGAGGTTGAGCTTTCAGAAGCTAGTTTAACTCTAAGGGAGGAAGCAGCAGAATGTGCCTCTCACATCTAGCCTGTAGGAATTCAGGTTGGCAAGTTCTATGGGGAAGCCCATTGCTGCCTATGGTGGAAACGGCATGGGAGATTTCAGTTTCAAAATCTCTGAGAAAAAGCGTCAGAGAAGCTTCTCCGTTTAGAATCCAGCATATCTCACTGAACCGAAGAAGTGGTAGTTAGAAGGCAGTTAGAGCTGCAAGCAGTTTGGTTTGGGAAATTAGACGCGAAATGAAACTGCAAATGCCTTCCAACAGGCTTGGAAAAGTGTGTTCTATATCTCTGCCAAACAAACTCCCCGGAGGTTGAGCTTTCAGAAGCTAGTTTAACTCTAAGGGAGGAAGCAGCAGAATGTGCCTCTCACATCTAGCCTGTAGGAATTCAGGTTGGCAAGTTCTATGGGGAAGCCCATTGGCGCCTTCGTTGGAAACGGGTTTGGAAATTTCAGTTTCAAAATCTCTGTGAAAAAGCGTCAGAGAAGCTTCTCCGTTTAGAATCCAGCATATCTCACTGAACCGAAGAAGTGGTAGTTAGAAGGGAGTTAGAGCTGCAAGCAGTTTGGTTTGGGAAATTAGACGCAAAATGAAACTGCAAATGCCTTCCAACAGGCTTGGAAAAATGTGTTTTATATCTCTGCCAAACAGACTCCCCGGAGGTTGAGCTTTCAGAAGCTAGTTTAACTCTAAGGGAGGAAGCAGCAGAATGTGCCTCTCACATCTAGCCTGTAGGAATTCAGGTTGGCAAGTTCTATGGGGAAGCCCATTGCTGCCTATGGTGGAAACGGCATGGGAGATTTCAGTTTCAAAATCTCTGTGAAAAAGCGTCAGAGAAGCTTCTCCGTTTAGAATCCAGCATATCTCACTGAACCGAAGAAGTGGTAGTTAGAAGGCAGTTAGAGCTGCAAGCAGTTTGGTTTGGGAAATTAGACGCGAAATGAAACTGCAAATGCCTTCCAACAGGCTTGGAAAAGTGTGTTCTATATCTCTGCCAAACAAACTCCCCGGAGGTTGAGCTTTCAGAAGCTAGTTTAACTCTAAGGGAGGAAGCAGCAGAATGTGCCTCTCACATCTAGCCTGTAGGAATTCAGGTTGGCAAGTTCTATGGGGAAGCCCATTGGCGCCTTCGTTGGAAACGAGTTTGGAAATTTCAGTTTCAAAATCTCTGTGAAAAAGCGTCAGAGAAGCTTCTCCGTTTAGAATCCAGCATATCTCACTGAACCGAAGAAGTGGTAGTTAGAAGGGAGTTAGAGCTGCAAGCAGTTTGGTTTGGGAAATTAGACGGAAAATGAAACTGCAAATGCCTTCCAACAGGCTTGGAAAAATGTGTTCTATATCTCTGCCAAACAGACTCCCCGGAGGTTGAGCTTTCAGAAGCTAGTTTAACTCTAAGGGAGGAAGCAGCAGAATGTGCCTCTCACATCTAGCCTGTAGGAATTCAGGTTGGCAAGTTCTATGGGGAAGCCCATTGCTGCCTATGGTGGAAACGGCATGGGAGATTTCAGTTTCAAAATCTCTGAGAAAAAGCGTCAGAGAAGCTTCTCCGTTTAGAATCCAGCATATCTCACTGAACCGAAGAAGTGGTAGTTAGAAGGCAGTTAGAGCTGCAAGCAGTTTGGTTTGGGAAATTAGACGCGAAATGAAACTGCAAATGCCTTCAAACAGGCTTGGAAAAGTGTGTTCTATATCTCTGCCAAACAAACTCCCCGGAGGTTGAGCTTTCAGAAGCTAGTTTAACTCTAAGGGAGGAAGCAGCAGAATGTGCCTCTCACATCTAGCCTGTAGGAATTCAGGTTGGCAAGTTCTATGGGGAAGCCCATTGGCGCCTTCGTTGGAAACGGGTTTGGAAATTTCAGTTTCAAAATCTCTGTGAAAAAGTGTCAGAGAAGCTTCTCCGTTTAGAATCCAGCATATCTCACTGAACCGAAGAAGTGGTAGTTAGAAGGGAGTTAGAGCTGCAAGCAGTTTGGTTTGGGAAATTAGACGCAAAATGAAACTGCAAATGCCTTCCAACAGGCTTGGAAAAATGTGTTTTATATCTCTGCCAAACAGACTCCCCGGAGGTTGAGCTTTCAGAAGCTAGTTTAACTCTAAGGGAGGAAGCAGCAGAATGTGCCTCTCACATCTAGCCTGTAGGAATTCAGGTTGGCAAGTTCTATGGGGAAGCCCATTGCTGCCTATGGTGGAAACGGCATGGGAGATTTCAGTTTCAAAATCTCTGTGAAAAAGCGTCAGAGAAGCTTCTCCGTTTAGAATCCAGCATATCTCACTGAACCGAAGAAGTGGTAGTTAGAAGGCAGTTAGAGCTGCAAGCAGTTTGGTTTGGGAAATTAGACGCGAAATGAAACTGCAAATGCCTTCCAACAGGCTTGGAAAAGTGTGTTCTATATCTCTGCCAAACAGACTCCCCGGAGGTTGAGCTTTCAGAAGCCAGCTTAACTCTAAGGGAGGAAGCAGCAGAATGTGCCTCTCACATCTAGCCTGTAGGAATTCAGGTTGGCAAGTTCTATGGGGAAGCCCATTGGCGCCTTCGTTGGAAACGGGTTTGGAAATTTCAGTTTCAAAATCTCTGTGAAAAAGCGTCAGAGAAGCTTCTCCGTTTAGAATCCAGCATATCTCACTGAACCGAAGAAGTGGTAGTTAGAAGGGAGTTAGAGCTGCAAGCAGTTTGGTTTGGGAAATTAGACGCGAAATGAAACTGCAAATGCCTTCCAACAGGCTTGGAAAAGTGTGTTCTATATCTCTGCCAAACAGAGTCCCCGGAGGTTGAGCTTTCAGAAGCAAGCTTAACTGTTAGGGAGGAAGCAGCAGAATGTGCCTCTCACATCTAGCCTGTAGGAATTCAGGTTGGCAAGTTCTATGGGGAAGCCCATTGCTGCCTATGGTGGAAATGGCATGGGAGATTTCAGTTTCAAGATCTCTGTGAAAAAGCGTCAGAGAAGCTTCTCCGTTTAGAATCCAGCATATCTCACTGAACCGAAGAAGTGGTAGTTAGAAGGGAGTTAGAGCTGCAAGCAGTTTGGTTTGGGAAATTAGACGCGAAATGAAACTGCAAATGCCTTCCAACAGGCTTGGAAAAGTGTGTTCTATATCTCTGCCAAACAAACTCCCCGGAGGTTGAGCTTTCAGAAGCAAGTTTAACTCTAAGGGAGGAAGCAGCAGAATGTGCCTCTCACATCTAGCCTGTAGGAATTCAGGTTGGCAAGTTCTATGGGGAAGCCCATTGCTGCCTATGGTGGAAATGGCATGGGAGATTTCAGTTTCAAAATCTCTGTGAAAAAGCGTCAGAGAAGCTTCTCCGTTTAGAATCCAGCATATCTCACTGAACCGAAGAAGTGGTAGTTAGAAGGGAGTTAGAGCTGCAAGCAGTTTGGTTTGGGAAATTAGATGCGAAATGACACTGCAAAGGCCTTCCAACAGGCTTGGAAAAGTGTGTTCTATATCTCTGCCAAACAGACTCCCCGGAGGTTGAGCTTTCAGAAGCAAGCTTAACTCTTAGGGAGGAAGCAGCAGAATGTGCCTCTCACATCTAGCCTGTAGGAATTCAGGTTGGCAAGTTCTATGGGGAAGCCCATTGCTGCCTATGGTGGAAACGGCATGGGAGATTTCAGTTTCAAAATCTCTGTGAAAAAGCGTCAGAGAAGCTTTTCCGTTTAGAATCCAGCATATCTCACTGAACCGAAGAAGTGGTAGTTAGAAGGGAGTTAGAGCTGCAAGCAGTTTGGTTTGGGAAATTAGATGCGAAATGACACTGCAAAGGCCTTCCAACAGGCTTGGAAAAGTGTGTTCTATATCTCTGCCAAACAGACTCCCCGGAGGTTGAGCTTTCAGAAGCAAGCTTAACTCTTAGGGAGGAAGCAGCAGAATGTGCCTCTCACATCTAGCCTGTAGGAATTCAGGTTGGCAAGTTCTATGGGGAAGCCCATTGCTGCCTATGGTGGAAACGGCATGGGAGATTTCAGTTTCAAAATCTCTGTGAAAAAGCGTCAGAGAAGCTTCTCCGTTTAGAATCCAGCATATCTCACTGAACCGAAGAAGTGGTAGTTAGAAGGGAGTTAGAGCTGCAAGCAGTTTGGTTTGGGAAATTAGATGCGAAATGACACTGCAAAGGCCTTCCAACAGGCTTGGAAAAGTGTGTTCTATATCTCTGCCAAACAGACTCCCCAGAGGTTGAGCTTTCAGAAGCACGCTTAACTCTTAGGGAGGAAGCAGCAGAATGTGCCTCTCACATCTAGCCTGTAGGAATTCAGGTTGGCAAGTTCTATGAGGAAGCCCATTGCTGCCTATGGTGGAAACGGCATGGGAGATTTCAGTTTCAAAATCTCTGTGAAAAAGCGTCAGAGAAGCTTCTCCGTTTAGAATCCAGCATATCTCACTGAACCGAAGAAGTGGTAGTTAGAAGGGAGTTAGAGCTGCAAGCAGTTTGGTTTGGGAAATTAGACGCGTAATGAAACTGCAAATGCCTTCCAACAGGCTTGGAAAAGTGTGTTCTATATCTCTGCCAAACAGACTCCCAGGAGGTTGAGCTTTCAGAAGCAAGCTTAACTCTTAGGGAGGAAGCAGCAGAATGTGCCTCTCACATCTAGCCTGTAGGAATTCAGGTTGGCAAGTTCTATGGGGAAGCCCATTGCTGCCTATGGTGGAAACGGCATGGGAGATTTCAGTTTCAAAATCTCTGTGAAAAAGCGTCAGAGAAGCTTCTCCGTTTAGAATCCAGCATATCTCACTGAACCGAAGAAGTGGTAGTTAGAAGGGAGTTAGAGCTGCAAGAAGTTTGGTTTGGGAAATTAGACGCGAAATGAAACTGCAAATGCCTTCCAACAGGCTTGGAAAAGTGTGTTCTATATCTCTGCCAAACAGACTCCCCGGAGGTTGAGCTTTCAGAAGCAAGTTTAACTCTAAAGGGAGGAAGCTGCAGAATGTGCCTCTCACATCTAGCCTGTAGGAATTCAGGTTGGCAAGTTCTATGGAGAAGCCCATTGGCGCCTTCGTTGGAAACGGGTTTGGAAATTTCAGTTTCAAAATCTCTGTGAAAAAGCGTCAGAGAAGCTTCTCCGTTTAGAATCCAGCATATCTCACTGAACCGAAGAAGTGGTAGTTAGAAGGGAGTTAGAGCTGCAAGCAGTTTGGTTTGGGAAATTAGACGCGAAATGAAACTGCAAATGCCTTCCAACAGGCTTGGAAAAGTGTGTTCTATATCTCTGCCAAACAAACTCCCCGGAGGTTGATCTTTCAGAAGCTAGTTTAACTCTAAGGGAGGAAGCAGCAGAATGTCCCTCTCACATCTAGCCTGTAGGAATTCAGGTTGGCAAGTTCTATGTGGAAGCCCATTGCTGCCTATGGTGGAAACGGCATGGGAGATTTCCGTTTCAAAATCTCTGTGAAAAAGCGTCAGAGAAGCTTCTCCGTTTAGAATCCAGCATATCTCACTGAACCGAAGAAGTGGTAGTTAGAAGGGAGTTAGAGCTGCAAGCAGTTTGGTTTGGGAAATTAGACGCGAAATGAAACTGCAAAGGCCTTCCAACAGGCTTGGAAAAGTGTGTTCTATATCTCTGCCAAACAAACTCCCCGGAGGTTGAGCTTTCAGAAGCTAGTTTAACTCTAAGGGAGGAAGCAGCAGAATGTCCCTCTCACATCTAGCCTGTCGGAATTCAGGTTGGCAAGTTCTATGAGGAAGCCCATTGCTGCCTATGGTGGAAACGGCATGGGAGATATCAGTTTCAAAATCTCTGTGAAAAAGCGTCAGAGAAGCTTCTCCGTTTAGAATCCAGCATATCTCACTGAACGGAAGAAGTGGTAGTTAGAAGGGAGTTAGAGCTGCAAGCAGTTTGGTTTGGGAAATTAGACGCGAAATGACACTGCAAATGCCTTCCAACAGGCTTGGAAAATTGTGTTCTATATCTCTGCCAAACAGAATCCCCGGAGGCTGAGCTTTCAGAAGCTAGTTTAACTCAAAGGGAGGAAGCAGCAGAATGTGCCTCTCACATCTAGCCGGTAGGAATTCAGGTTGGCAAGTTCTATGGGGAAGCCCTTTGGCGCCTTCGTTGGAAACGGGTTTGGAAATTTCAGTTTCAAAATCTCTGTGAAAAAGCGTCAGAGAAGCTTCTCCGTTTAGAATCCAGCATATCTCACTGAACCGAAGAAGTGGTAGTTAGAAGGGAGTTAGAGCTGCAAGCAGTTTGGTTTGGGAAATTAGACGCGAAATGAAACTGCAAATGCCTTCCAACAGGCTTGGAAAAGTGTGTTCTATATCTCTGCCAAACAGAGTCCCCGGAGGTTGAGCTTTCAGAAGCAAGCTTAACTGTTAGGGAGGAAGCAGCAGAATGTGCCTCTCACATCTAGCCTGTAGGAATTCAGGTTGGCAAGTTCTATGGGGAAGCCCATTGCTGCCTATGGTGGAAATGGCATGGGAGATTTCAGTTTCAAGATCTCTGTGAAAAAGCGTCAGAGAAGCTTCTCCGTTTAGAATCCAGCATATCTCACTGAACCGAAGAAGTGGTAGTTAGAAGGGAGTTAGAGCTGCAAGCAGTTTGGTTTGGGAAATTAGACGCGAAATGAAACTGCAAATGCCTTCCAACAGGCTTGGAAAAGTGTGTTCTATATCTCTGCCAAACAAACTCCCCGGAGGTTGAGCTTTCAGAAGCAAGTTTAACTCTAAGGGAGGAAGCAGCAGAATGTGCCTCTCACATCTAGCCTGTAGGAATTCAGGTTGGCAAGTTCTATGGGGAAGCCCATTGCTGCCTATGGTGGAAATGGCATGGGAGATTTCAGTTTCAAAATCTCTGTGAAAAAGCGTCAGAGAAGCTTCTCCGTTTAGAATCCAGCATATCTCACTGAACCGAAGAAGTGGTAGTTAGAAGGGAGTTAGAGCTGCAAGCAGTTTGGTTTGGGAAATTAGATGCGAAATGACACTGCAAAGGCCTTCCAACAGGCTTGGAAAAGTGTGTTCTATATCTCTGCCAAACAGACTCCCCGGAGGTTGAGCTTTCAGAAGCAAGCTTAACTCTTAGGGAGGAAGCAGCAGAATGTGCCTCTCACATCTAGCCTGTAGGAATTCAGGTTGGCAAGTTCTATGGGGAAGCCCATTGCTGCCTATGGTGGAAACGGCATGGGAGATTTCAGTTTCAAAATCTCTGTGAAAAAGCGTCAGAGAAGCTTTTCCGTTTAGAATCCAGCATATCTCACTGAACCGAAGAAGTGGTAGTTAGAAGGGAGTTAGAGCTGCAAGCAGTTTGGTTTGGGAAATTAGATGCGAAATGACACTGCAAAGGCCTTCCAACAGGCTTGGAAAAGTGTGTTCTATATCTCTGCCAAACAGACTCCCCGGAGGTTGAGCTTTCAGAAGCAAGCTTAACTCTTAGGGAGGAAGCAGCAGAATGTGCCTCTCACATCTAGCCTGTAGGAATTCAGGTTGGCAAGTTCTATGGGGAAGCCCATTGCTGCCTATGGTGGAAACGGCATGGGAGATTTCAGTTTCAAAATCTCTGTGAAAAAGCGTCAGAGAAGCTTCTCCGTTTAGAATCCAGCATATCTCACTGAACCGAAGAAGTGGTAGTTAGAAGGGAGTTAGAGCTGCAAGCAGTTTGGTTTGGGAAATTAGATGCGAAATGACACTGCAAAGGCCTTCCAACAGGCTTGGAAAAGTGTGTTCTATATCTCTGCCAAACAGACTCCCCAGAGGTTGAGCTTTCAGAAGCACGCTTAACTCTTAGGGAGGAAGCAGCAGAATGTGCCTCTCACATCTAGCCTGTAGGAATTCAGGTTGGCAAGTTCTATGAGGAAGCCCATTGCTGCCTATGGTGGAAACGGCATGGGAGATTTCAGTTTCAAAATCTCTGTGAAAAAGCGTCAGAGAAGCTTCTCCGTTTAGAATCCAGCATATCTCACTGAACCGAAGAAGTGGTAGTTAGAAGGGAGTTAGAGCTGCAAGCAGTTTGGTTTGGGAAATTAGACGCGTAATGAAACTGCAAATGCCTTCCAACAGGCTTGGAAAAGTGTGTTCTATATCTCTGCCAAACAGACTCCCAGGAGGTTGAGCTTTCAGAAGCAAGCTTAACTCTTAGGGAGGAAGCAGCAGAATGTGCCTCTCACATCTAGCCTGTAGGAATTCAGGTTGGCAAGTTCTATGGGGAAGCCCATTGCTGCCTATGGTGGAAACGGCATGGGAGATTTCAGTTTCAAAATCTCTGTGAAAAAGCGTCAGAGAAGCTTCTCCGTTTAGAATCCAGCATATCTCACTGAACCGAAGAAGTGGTAGTTAGAAGGGAGTTAGAGCTGCAAGAAGTTTGGTTTGGGAAATTAGACGCGAAATGAAACTGCAAATGCCTTCCAACAGGCTTGGAAAAGTGTGTTCTATATCTCTGCCAAACAGACTCCCCGGAGGTTGAGCTTTCAGAAGCAAGTTTAACTCTAAAGGGAGGAAGCTGCAGAATGTGCCTCTCACATCTAGCCTGTAGGAATTCAGGTTGGCAAGTTCTATGGAGAAGCCCATTGGCGCCTTCGTTGGAAACGGGTTTGGAAATTTCAGTTTCAAAATCTCTGTGAAAAAGCGTCAGAGAAGCTTCTCCGTTTAGAATCCAGCATATCTCACTGAACCGAAGAAGTGGTAGTTAGAAGGGAGTTAGAGCTGCAAGCAGTTTGGTTTGGGAAATTAGACGCGAAATGAAACTGCAAATGCCTTCCAACAGGCTTGGAAAAGTGTGTTCTATATCTCTGCCAAACAAACTCCCCGGAGGTTGAGCTTTCAGAAGCTAGTTTAACTCTAAGGGAGGAAGCAGCAGAATGTCCCTCTCACATCTAGCCTGTAGGAATTCAGGTTGGCAAGTTCTATGTGGAAGCCCATTGCTGCCTATGGTGGAAACGGCATGGGAGATTTCCGTTTCAAAATCTCTGTGAAAAAGCGTCAGAGAAGCTTCTCCGTTTAGAATCCAGCATATCTCACTGAACCGAAGAAGTGGTAGTTAGAAGGGAGTTAGAGCTGCAAGCAGTTTGGTTTGGGAAATTAGACGCGAAATGAAACTGCAAAGGCCTTCCAACAGGCTTGGAAAAGTGTGTTCTATATCTCTGCCAAACAAACTCCCCGGAGGTTGAGCTTTCAGAAGCTAGTTTAACTCTAAGGGAGGAAGCAGCAGAATGTCCCTCTCACATCTAGCCTGTCGGAATTCAGGTTGGCAAGTTCTATGAGGAAGCCCATTGCTGCCTATGGTGGAAACGGCATGGGAGATATCAGTTTCAAAATCTCTGTGAAAAAGCGTCAGAGAAGCTTCTCCGTTTAGAATCCAGCATATCTCACTGAACGGAAGAAGTGGTAGTTAGAAGGGAGTTAGAGCTGCAAGCAGTTTGGTTTGGGAAATTAGACGCGAAATGACACTGCAAATGCCTTCCAACAGGCTTGGAAAATTGTGTTCTATATCTCTGCCAAACAGAATCCCCGGAGGCTGAGCTTTCAGAAGCTAGTTTAACTCAAAGGGAGGAAGCAGCAGAATGTGCCTCTCACATCTAGCCGGTAGGAATTCAGGTTGGCAAGTTCTATGGGGAAGCCCTTTGGCGCCTTCGTTGGAAACGGGTTTGGAAATTTCAGTTTCAAAATCTCTGTGAAAAAGCGTCAGAGAAGCTTCTCCGTTTAGAATCCAGCATATCTCACAGAACCGAAGAAGTGGTAGTTAGAAGGGAGTTAGAGCTGCAAGCAGTTTGGTTTGGGAAATTAGACGCGAAATGAAAGTGCAAATGCCTTCAAACAGGCTTGGAAAAATGTGTTCTATATCTCTGCCAAACAGACTCCCCGGAGGTTGAGCTTTCAGAAGCAAGTTTAACTCTAAGGGAGGAAGCAGCAGAATGTGCCTCTCACATCTAGCCTGTAGGAATTCAGGTTGGCAAGTTCTATGGGGAAGCCCATTGCTGCCTATGGTGGAAATGGCATGGGAGATTTCAGTTTCAAAATCTCTGTGAAAAAGCATCAGAGAAGCTTCTCCGTTTAGAATCCAGCATATCTCACTGAACCGAAGAAGTGGTAGTTAGAAGGGAGTTAGAGCTGCAAGCAGTTTGGTTTGGGAAATTAGATGCGAAATGACACTGCAAAGGCCTTCCAACAGGCTTGGAAAAGTGTGTTCTATATCTCTGCCAAACAAACTCCCCGGAGGTTGAGCTTTCAGAAGCTAGTTTAACTCTAAGGGAGGAAGCAGCAGAATGTGCCTCTCACATCTAGCCTGTAGGAATTCAGGTTGGCAAGTTCTATGGGGAAGCCCATTGCTGCCTATGGTGGAAACGGCATGGGAGATTTCAGTTTCAAAATCTCTGTGAAAAAGCGTCAGAGAAGCTTCTCCGTTTAGAATCCAGCATATCTCACTGAACCGAAGAAGTGGTAGTTAGAAGGCAGTTAGAGCTGCAAGCAGTTTGGTTTGGGAAATTAGATGCGAAATGACACTGCAAAGGCCTTCCAACAGGCTTGGAAAAGTGTGTTCTATATCTCTGCCAAACAGACTCCCCGGAGGTTGAGCTTTCAGAAGCAAGGTTAACTCTTAGGGAGGAAGCAGCAGAATGTGCCTCTCACATCTAGCCTGTAGGAATTCAGGTTGGCAAGTTCTATGGGGAAGCCCATTGCTGCCTATGGTGGAAACGGCATGGGAGATTTCAGTTTCAAAATCTCTGTGAAAAAGCATCAGAGAAGCTTCTCCGTTTAGAATCCAGCATATCTCACTGAACCGAAGAAGTGGTAGTTAGAAGGGAGTTAGAGCTGCAAGCAGTTTGGTTTGGGAAATTAGACGCGAAATGAAACTGCAAATGCCTTCCAACAGGCTTGGAAAAGTGTGTTCTATATCTCTGCCAAACAGACTCCCCAGAGGTTGAGCTTTCAGAAGCAAGTTTAACTCTAAGGGAGGAAGCAGCAGAATGTGCCTCTCACATCTAGCCTGTAGGAATTCAGGTTGGCAAGTTCTATGGAGAAGCCCATTGGCGCCTTCGTTGGAAACGGGTTTGGAAATTTCAGTTTCAAAATCTCTGTGAAAAAGCGTCAGAGAAGCTTCTCCGTTTAGAATCCAGCATATCTCACTGAACCGAAGAGTGGTAGTTAGAAGGGAGTTAGAGCTGCAAGCAGTTTGGTTTTGGAAATTAGACGCGAAATGAAACTGCAAATGCCTTCCAACAGGCTTGGAAAAGTCTGTTCTATATCTCTGCCAAACAAACTCCCCGGAGGTTGAGCTTTCAGAAGCTAGTTTAACTCTAAGGGAGGAAGCAGCAGAATGTGCCTCTCACATCTAGCCTGTAGGAATTCAGGTTGGCAAGTTCTATGGGGAAGCCCATTGCTGCCTAAGGTGGAAACGGCATGGGAGATTTCAGTTTCAAAATCTCTGTGAAAAAGCGTCAGAGAAGCTTCTCCGTTTAGAATCCAGCATATCTCACTGAACCGAAGAAGTGGTAGTTAGAAGGGAGTTAGAGCTGCAAGCAGTTTGGTTTTGGAAATTAGACGCGAAATGACACTGCAAATGCCTTCCAACAGGCTTGGAAAATTGTGTTCTATATCTCTGCCAAACAGAATCCCCGGAGGCTGAGCTTTCAGAAGCTAGTTTAACTCTAAGGGAGGAAGCAGCAGAATGTGCCTCTCACATCTAGCCTGTAGGAATTCAGGTTGGCAAGTTCTATGGGGAAGCCCATTGCTGCCTACGGTGGAAACGGCATGGGAGATTTCAGTTTCAAAATCTCTGTGAAAAAGCGTCAGAGAAGCTTCTCCGTTTAGAATCCAGCATATCTCACTGAACCGAAGAAGTGTTAGTTAGAAGGGAGTTAGAGCTGCAAGCAGTTTGGTTTGGGAAATTAGACGCGAAATGAAACTGCAAATGCCTTCCAACAGGCTTGGAAAAGTGTGTTCTATATCTCTGCCAAACAAACTCCCCGGAGGTTGAGCTTTCAGAAGCTAGTTTAACTCTAAGGGAGGAAGCAGCAGAATGTGCCTCTCACATCTAGCCTGTAGGAATTCAGGTTGGCAAGTTCTATGGGGAAGCCCATTGCTGCCTATGGTGGAAACGGCATGGGAGATTTCAGTTTCAAAATCTCTGTGAAAAAGCGTCAGAGAAGCTTCTCCGTTTAGAATCCAGCATATCTCACTGAACCGAAGAAGTGGTAGTTAGAAGGCAGTTAGAGCTGCAAGCAGTTTGGTTTGGGAAATTAGATGCGAAATGACACTGCAAAGGCCTTCCAACAGGCTTGGAAAAGTGTGTTCTATATCTCTGCCAAACAGACTCCCCGGAGGTTGAGCTTTCAGAAGCAAGGTTAACTCTTAGGGAGGAAGCAGCAGAATGTGCCTCTCACATCTAGCCTGTAGGAATTCAGGTTGGCAAGTTCTATGGGGAAGCCCATTGCTGCCTATGGTGGAAACGGCATGGGAGATTTCAGTTTCAAAATCTCTGTGAAAAAGCATCAGAGAAGCTTCTCCGTTTAGAATCCAGCATATCTCACTGAACCGAAGAAGTGGTAGTTAGAAGGGAGTTAGAGCTGCAAGCAGTTTGGTTTGGGAAATTAGACGCGAAATGAAACTGCAAATGCCTTCCAACAGGCTTGGAAAAGTGTGTTCTATATCTCTGCCAAACAGACTCCCCAGAGGTTGAGCTTTCAGAAGCAAGTTTAACTCTAAGGGAGGAAGCAGCAGAATGTGCCTCTCACATCTAGCCTGTAGGAATTCAGGTTGGCAAGTTCTATGGAGAAGCCCATTGGCGCCTTCGTTGGAAACGGGTTTGGAAATTTCAGTTTCAAAATCTCTGTGAAAAAGCGTCAGAGAAGCTTCTCCGTTTAGAATCCAGCATATCTCACTGAACCGAAGAGTGGTAGTTAGAAGGGAGTTAGAGCTGCAAGCAGTTTGGTTTTGGAAATTAGACGCGAAATGAAACTGCAAATGCCTTCCAACAGGCTTGGAAATGTCTGTTCTATATCTCTGCCAAACAAACTCCCCGGAGGTTGAGCTTTGAGAAGCTAGTTTAACTCTAAGGGAGGAAGCAGCAGAATGTGCCTCTCACATCTAGCCTGTAGGAATTCAGGTTGGCAAGTTCTATGGGGAAGCCCATTGCTGCCTAAGGTGGAAACGGCATGGGAGATTTCAGTTTCAAAATCTCTGTGAAAAAGCGTCAGAGAAGCTTCTCCGTTTAGAATCCAGCATATCTCACTGAACCGAAGAAGTGGTAGTTAGAAGGGAGTTAGAGCTGCAAGCAGTTTGGTTTGGGAAATTAGATGCGAAATGACACTGCAAAGGCCTTCCAACAGGCTTGGAAAAATGTGTTCTATATCTCTGCCAAACAGACTCCCCGGAGGTTGAGCTTTCAGAAGCAAGCTTAACTCTTAGGGAGGAAGCAGCAGAATGTGCCTCTCACATCTAGCCTGTAGGAATTCAGGTTGGCAAGTTCTATGGGGAAGCCCATTGCTGCCTATGGTGGAAACGGCATGGGAGATTTCAGTTTCAAAATCTCTGTGAAAAAGCGTCAGAGAAGCTTCTCCGTTTCGAATCCAGCATATCTCACTGAACCGAAGAAGTGGTAGTTAGAAGGGAGTTAGAGCTGCAAGCAGTTTGGTTTGGGAAATAAGACGCGAAATGAAACTGCAAATGCCTTCCAACAGGCTTGGAAAAGTGTGTTCTATATCTCTGCCAAACAGACTCCCCGGAGGTTGAGCTTTCAGAAGCAAGCTTAACTCTTAGGGAGGAAGCAGGAGAATGTGCGTCTCACATCTAGCCTGTAGGAATTCAGGTTGGCAAGTTCTATGGGGAAGCCCATTGCTGCCTATGGTGGAAACGGCATGGGAGATTTCAGTTTCAAAATCTCTGTGAAAAAGCGTCAGAGAAGCTTCTCCGTTTAGAATCCAGCATATCTCACTGAACCGAAGAAGTGGTAGTTAGAAGGGAGTTAGAGCTGCAAGCAGTTTGGTTTGGGAAATTAGATGCGAAATGACACTGCAAAGGCCTTCCAACAGGCTTGGAAAAGTGTGTTCTATATCTCTGCCAAACAGACTCCCTGGAGGTTGAGCTTTCAGAAGCAAGCTTAACTCTTAGGGAGGAAGCAGCAGAATGTGCCTCTCACATCTAGCCTGTAGGAATTCAGGTTGGCAAGTTCTATGGGGAAGCCCACTACTGCCTATGGTGGAAACGGCACGGGAGATTTCAGTTTCAAAATCTCTGTGAAAAAGCGTCAGAGAAGCTTCTCCGTTTAGAATCCAGCATATCTCACTGAACCGAAGAAGTGGTAGTTAGAAGGGAGTTAGAGCTGCAAGCAGTTTGGTTTGGGAAATTAGACGCGAAATGAAACTGCAAAGGCCTTCCAACAGGCTTGGAAAAGTGTGTTCTATATCTCTGCCAAACAAACTCCCCGGAGGTTGAGCTTTCAGAAGCTAGTTTAACTCTAAGGGAGGAAGCAGCAGAATGTCCCTCTCACATCTAGCCTGTAGGAATTCAGGTTGGCAAGTTCTATGGGGAAGCCGTTTGGCGCCTTCGTTGGAAACGGGTTTGGAAATTTCAGTTTCAAAATCTCTGTGAAAGAGCGTCAGAGAAGCTTCTCCGTTTAGAATCCAGCATATCTCACTGAACCGAAGAAGTGGTAGTTAGAAGGGAGTTAGAGCTGCAAGCAGTTTGGTTTGGGAAATTAGACGCGAAATGAAACTGCAAATGCCTTCCAACAGGCTTGGAAAAGTGTGTTCTATATCTCTGCCAAACAAACTCCCCGGAGGTTGAGCTTTCAGAAGCTAGTTTAACTCTAAGGGAGGAAGCAGCAGAATGTCCCTCTCACATCTAGCCTGTAGGAATTCAGGTTGGCAAGTTCTATGGGGAAGCCCATTGCTGCCTGTGGTGGAAACGGCATGGGAGATTTCAGTTTCAAAATCTCTGTGAAAAAGCGTCAGAGAAGCTTCTCCGTTTAGAATCCAGCATATCTCACTGAACCGAAGAAGTGGTAGTTAGAAGGGAGTTAGAGCTGCAAGCCAGTTTGGTTTGGGAAATTAGATGCGAAATGACACTGCAAAGGCCTTCCAACAGGCTTGGAAAAGTGTGTTCTATATCTCTGCCAAACAGACTCCCCAGAGGTTGAGCTTTCAGAAGCACGCTTAACTCTTAGGGAGGAAGCAGCAGAATGTGCCTCTCACATCTAGCCTGTAGGAATTCAGGTTGGCAAGTTCTATGAGGAAGCCCATTGCTGCCTATGGTGGAAACGGCATGGGAGATTTCAGTTTCAAAATCTCTGTGAAAAAGCGTCAGAGAAGCTTCTCCGTTTAGAATCCAGCATATCTCACTGAACCGAAGAAGTGGTAGTTAGAAGGCAGTTAGAGCTGCAAGCAGTTTGGTTTGGGAAATTAGATGCGAAATGACACTGCAAAGGCCTTCCAACAGGCTTGGAAAAGTGTGTTCTATATCTCTGCCAAACAGACTCCCCGGAGGATGAGCTTTCAGAAGCAAGGTTAACTCTTAGGGAGGAAGCAGCAGAATGTGCCTCTCACATCTAGCCTGTAGGAATTCAGGTTGGCAAGTTCTATGGGGAAGCCCATTGGCGCCTTCGTTGGAAACGGGTTTGGAAATTTCAGTTTCAAAATCTCTGTGAAAAAGCGTCAGAGAAGCTTCTCCGTTTAGAATCCAGCATATCTCACTGAACCGAAGAAGTGGTAGTTAGAAGGGAGTTAGAGCTGCAAGCAGTTTGGTTTGGGAAATTAGACGCAAAATGAAACTGCAAATGCCTTCCAACAGGCTTGGAAAAATGTGTTCTATATCTCTGCCAAACAGACTCCCCGGAGGTTGAGCTTTCAGAAGCTAGTTTAACTCTAAGGGAGGAAGCAGCAGAATGTGCCTCTCACATCTAGCCTGTAGGAATTCAGGTTGGCAAGTTCTATGGGGAAGCCCATTGCTGCCTATGGTGGAAACGGCATGGGAGATTTCAGTTTCAAAATCTCTGAGAAAAAGCGTCAGAGAAGCTTCTCCGTTTAGAATCCAGCATATCTCACTGAACCGAAGAAGTGGTAGTTAGAAGGCAGTTAGAGCTGCAAGCAGTTTGGTTTGGGAAATTAGACGCGAAATGAAACTGCAAATGCCTTCCAACAGGCTTGGAAAAGTGTGTTCTATATCTCTGCCAAACAAACTCCCCGGAGGTTGAGCTTTCAGAAGCTAGTTTAACTCTAAGGGAGGAAGCAGCAGAATGTGCCTCTCACATCTAGCCTGTAGGAATTCAGGTTGGCAAGTTCTATGGGGAAGCCCATTGGCGCCTTCGTTGGAAACGGGTTT
The DNA here is from genome assembly GCF_027409185.1 of Cynocephalus volans. Taxonomy (NCBI): domain Eukaryota; kingdom Metazoa; phylum Chordata; class Mammalia; order Dermoptera; family Cynocephalidae; genus Cynocephalus; species Cynocephalus volans. Next base: position 276,477 of record NW_026902414.1, read on the forward strand.
GGAAATTTCAGTTTCAAAATCTCTGTGAAAAAGCGTCAGAGAAGCTTCTCCGTTTAGAATCCAGCATATCTCACTGAACCGAAGAAGTGGTAGTTAGAAGGGAGTTAGAGCTGCAAGCAGTTTGGTTTGGGAAATTAGACGCAAAATGAAACTGCAAATGCCTTCCAACAGGCTTGGAAAAATGTGTTTTATATCTCTGCCAAACAGACTCCCCGGAGGTTGAGCTTTCAGAAGCTAGTTTAACTCTAAGGGAGGAAGCAGCAGAATGTGCCTCTCACATCTAGCCTGTAGGAATTCAGGTTGGCAAGTTCTATGGGGAAGCCCATTGCTGCCTATGGTGGAAACGGCATGGGAGATTTCAGTTTCAAAATCTCTGTGAAAAAGCGTCAGAGAAGCTTCTCCGTTTAGAATCCAGCATATCTCACTGAACCGAAGAAGTGGTAGTTAGAAGGCAGTTAGAGCTGCAAGCAGTTTGGTTTGGGAAATTAGACGCGAAATGAAACTGCAAATGCCTTCCAACAGGCTTGGAAAAGTGTGTTCTATATCTCTGCCAAACAAACTCCCCGGAGGTTGAGCTTTCAGAAGCTAGTTTAACTCTAAGGGAGGAAGCAGCAGAATGTGCCTCTCACATCTAGCCTGTAGGAATTCAGGTTGGCAAGTTCTATGGGGAAGCCCATTGGCGCCTTCGTTGGAAACGAGTTTGGAAATTTCAGTTTCAAAATCTCTGTGAAAAAGCGTCAGAGAAGCTTCTTCGTTTAGAATCCAGCATATCTCACTGAACCGAAGAAGTGGTAGTTAGAAGGGAGTTAGAGCTGCAAGCAGTTTGGTTTGGGAAATTAGACGGAAAATGAAACTGCAAATGCCTTCCAACAGGCTTGGAAAAATGTGTTCTATATCTCTGCCAAACAGACTCCCCGGAGGTTGAGATTTCAGAAGCTAGTTTAACTCTAAGGGAGGAAGCAGCAGAATGTGCCTCTCACATCTAGCCTGTAGGAATTCAGGTTGGCAAGTTCTATGGGGAAGCCCATTGCTGCCTATGGTGGAAACGGCATGGGAGATTTCAGTTTCAAAATCTCTGAGAAAAAGCGTCAGAGAAGCTTCTCCGTTTAGAATCCAGCATATCTCACTGAACCGAAGAAGTGGTAGTTAGAAGGCAGTTAGAGCTGCAAGCAGTTTGGTTTGGGAAATTAGACGCGAAATGAAACTGCAAATGCCTTCCAACAGGCTTGGAAAAGTGTGTTCTATATCTCTGCCAAACAAACTCCCCGGAGGTTGAGCTTTCAGAAGCTAGTTTAACTCTAAGGGAGGAAGCAGCAGAATGTGCCTCTCACATCTAGCCTGTAGGAATTCAGGTTGGCAAGTTCTATGGGGAAGCCCATTGGCGCCTTCGTTGGAAACGGGTTTGGAAATTTCAGTTTCAAAATCTCTGTGAAAAAGTGTCAGAGAAGCTTCTCCGTTTAGAATCCAGCATATCTCACTGAACCGAAGAAGTGGTAGTTAGAAGGGAGTTAGAGCTGCAAGCAGTTTGGTTTGGGAAATTAGACGCAAAATGAAACTGCAAATGCCTTCCAACAGGCTTGGAAAAATGTGTTTTATATCTCTGCCAAACAGACTCCCCGGAGGTTGAGCTTTCAGAAGCTAGTTTAACTCTAAGGGAGGAAGCAGCAGAATGTGCCTCTCACATCTAGCCTGTAGGAATTCAGGTTGGCAAGTTCTATGGGGAAGCCCATTGCTGCCTATGGTGGAAACGGCATGGGAGATTTCAGTTTCAAAATCTCTGTGAAAAAGCGTCAGAGAAGCTTCTCCGTTTAGAATCCAGCATATCTCACTGAACCGAAGAAGTGGTAGTTAGAAGGCAGTTAGAGCTGCAAGCAGTTTGGTTTGGGAAATTAGACGCGAAATGAAACTGCAAATGCCTTCCAACAGGCTTGGAAAAGTGTGTTCTATATCTCTGCCAAACAAACTCCCCGGAGGTTGAGCTTTCAGAAGCTAGTTTAACTCTAAGGGAGGAAGCAGCAGAATGTGCCTCTCACATCTAGCCTGTAGGAATTCAGGTTGGCAAGTTCTATGGGGAAGCCCATTGGCGCCTTCGTTGGAAACGGGTTTGGAAATTTCAGTTTCAAAATCTCTGTGAAAAAGTGTCAGAGAAGCTTCTCCGTTTAGAATCCAGCATATCTCACTGAACCGAAGAAGTGGTAGTTAGAAGGGAGTTAGAGCTGCAAGCAGTTTGGTTTGGGAAATTAGACGCAAAATGAAACTGCAAATGCCTTCCAACAGGCTTGGAAAAATGTGTTTTATATCTCTGCCAAACAGACTCCCCGGAGGTTGAGCTTTCAGAAGCTAGTTTAACTCTAAGGGAGGAAGCAGCAGAATGTGCCTCTCACATCTAGCCTGTAGGAATTCAGGTTGGCAAGTTCTATGGGGAAGCCCATTGGCGCCTTCGTTGGAAACGGGTTTGGAAATTTCAGTTTCAAAATCTCTGTGAAAAAGCGTCAGAGAAGCTTCTCCGTTTAGAATCCAGCATATCTCACTGAACCGAAGAAGTGGTAGTTAGAAGGGAGTTAGAGCTGCAAGCAGTTTGGTTTGGGAAATTAGACGCGAAATGAAACTGCAAATGCCTTCCAACAGGCTTGGAAAAGTGTGTTCTATATCTCTGCCAAACAGAGTCCCCGGAGGTTGAGCTTTCAGAAGCAAGCTTAACTGTTAGGGAGGAAGCAGCAGAATGTGCCTCTCACATCTAGCCTGTAGGAATTCAGGTTGGCAAGTTCTATGGGGAAGCCCATTGCTGCCTATGGTGGAAATGGCATGGGAGATTTCAGTTTCAAGATCTCTGTGAAAAAGCGTCAGAGAAGCTTCTCCGTTTAGAATCCAGCATATCTCACTGAACCGAAGAAGTGGTAGTTAGAAGGGAGTTAGAGCTGCAAGCAGTTTGGTTTGGGAAATTAGACGCGAAATGAAACTGCAAATGCCTTCCAACAGGCTTGGAAAAGTGTGTTCTATATCTCTGCCAAACAAACTCCCCGGAGGTTGAGCTTTCAGAAGCAAGTTTAACTCTAAGGGAGGAAGCAGCAGAATGTGCCTCTCACATCTAGCCTGTAGGAATTCAGGTTGGCAAGTTCTATGGGGAAGCCCATTGCTGCCTATGGTGGAAATGGCATGGGAGATTTCAGTTTCAAAATCTCTGTGAAAAAGCGTCAGAGAAGCTTCTCCGTTTAGAATCCAGCATATCTCACTGAACCGAAGAAGTGGTAGTTAGAAGGGAGTTAGAGCTGCAAGCAGTTTGGTTTGGGAAATTAGATGCGAAATGACACTGCAAAGGCCTTCCAACAGGCTTGGAAAAGTGTGTTCTATATCTCTGCCAAACAGACTCCCCGGAGGTTGAGCTTTCAGAAGCAAGCTTAACTCTTAGGGAGGAAGCAGCAGAATGTGCCTCTCACATCTAGCCTGTAGGAATTCAGGTTGGCAAGTTCTATGGGGAAGCCCATTGCTGCCTATGGTGGAAACGGCATGGGAGATTTCAGTTTCAAAATCTCTGTGAAAAAGCGTCAGAGAAGCTTTTCCGTTTAGAATCCAGCATATCTCACTGAACCGAAGAAGTGGTAGTTAGAAGGGAGTTAGAGCTGCAAGCAGTTTGGTTTGGGAAATTAGATGCGAAATGACACTGCAAAGGCCTTCCAACAGGCTTGGAAAAGTGTGTTCTATATCTCTGCCAAACAGACTCCCCGGAGGTTGAGCTTTCAGAAGCAAGCTTAACTCTTAGGGAGGAAGCAGCAGAATGTGCCTCTCACATCTAGCCTGTAGGAATTCAGGTTGGCAAGTTCTATGGGGAAGCCCATTGCTGCCTATGGTGGAAACGGCATGGGAGATTTCAGTTTCAAAATCTCTGTGAAAAAGCGTCAGAGAAGCTTCTCCGTTTAGAATCCAGCATATCTCACTGAACCGAAGAAGTGGTAGTTAGAAGGGAGTTAGAGCTGCAAGCAGTTTGGTTTGGGAAATTAGATGCGAAATGACACTGCAAAGGCCTTCCAACAGGCTTGGAAAAGTGTGTTCTATATCTCTGCCAAACAGACTCCCCAGAGGTTGAGCTTTCAGAAGCACGCTTAACTCTTAGGGAGGAAGCAGCAGAATGTGCCTCTCACATCTAGCCTGTAGGAATTCAGGTTGGCAAGTTCTATGAGGAAGCCCATTGCTGCCTATGGTGGAAACGGCATGGGAGATTTCAGTTTCAAAATCTCTGTGAAAAAGCGTCAGAGAAGCTTCTCCGTTTAGAATCCAGCATATCTCACTGAACCGAAGAAGTGGTAGTTAGAAGGGAGTTAGAGCTGCAAGCAGTTTGGTTTGGGAAATAAGACGCGAAATGAAACTGCAAAGGCCTTCCAACAGGCTTGGAAAAGTGTGTTCTATATCTCTGCCAAACAGACTCCCCGGAGGTTGAGCTTTCAGAAGCAAGCTTAACTCTTAGGGAGGAAGCAGCAGAATGTGCCTCTCCCATCTAGCCTGTAGGAATTCAGGTTGGCAAGTTCTATGGGGAAGCCCATTGCTGCCTATGGTGGAAACGGCATGGGAGATTTCAGTTTCAAAATCTCTGTGAAAAAGCGTCAGAGAAGCTTCTCCGTTTAGAATCCAGCATATCTCACTGAACCGAAGAAGTGGTAGTTAGAAGGCAGTTAGAGCTGCAAGCAGTTTGGTTTGGGAAATTAGATGCGAAATGACACTGCAAAGGCCTTCCAACAGGCTTGGAAAAGTGTGTTCTATATCTCTGCCAAACAGACTCCCCGGAGGTTGAGCTTTCAGAAGCAAGGTTAACTCTTAGGGAGGAAGCAGCAGAATGTGCCTCTCACATCTAGCCTGTAGGAATTCAGGTTGGCAAGTTCTATGGGGAAGCCCATTGCTGCCTATGGTGGAAACGGCATGGGAGATTTCAGTTTCAAAATCTCTGTGAAAAAGCGTCAGAGAAGCTTCTCCGTTTAGAATCCAGCATATCTCACTGAACCGAAGAAGTGGTAGTTAGAAGGGAGTTAGAGCTGCAAGCAGTTTGGTTTGGGAAATTAGACGCGAAATGACACTGCAAATGCCTTCCAACAGGCTTGGAAAATTGTGTTCTATATCTCTGCCAAACAGACTCCCCGGAAGCTGAGCTTTCAGAAGCTAGTTTAACTCTAAGGGAGGAAGCAGCAGAATGTCCCTCTCACATCTAGCCTGTAGGAATTCAGGTTGGCAAGTTCTATGTGGAAGCCCATTGCTGCCTATGGTGGAAACGGCATGGGAGATTTCAGTTTCAAAATCTCTGTGAAAAAGCGTCAGAGAAGCTTCTCCGTTTAGAATCCAGCATATCTCACTGAACCGAAGAAGTGGTAGTTAGAAGGGAGTTAGAGCAGCAAGCAGTTTGGTTTGGGAAATTAGATGCGAAATGACACTGCAAAGGCCTTCCAACAGGCTTGGAAAAGTGTGTTCTATATCTCTGCCAAACAGACTCCCCGGAGGTTGAGCTTTCAGAAGCAAGCTTAACTCATAGGGAGGAAGCAGCAGAATGTGCCTCTCACATCTAGCCTGTAGGAATTCAGGTTGTCAAGTTCTATGTGGAAGCCTATTGCTGCCTATGGTGGAAACGGCATGGGAGATTTCAGTTTCAAAATCTCTGTGAAAAAGCGTCAGAGAAGCTTCTCCGTTTCGAATCCAGCATATCTCACTGAACCGAAGAAGTGGTAGTTAGAAGGGAGTTAGAGCTGCAAGCAGTTTGGTTTTGGAAATTAGACGCGAAATGAAACTGCAAATGCCTTCCAACAGGCTTGGAAAAGTGTGTTCTATATCTCTGCCAAACAAACTCCCCGGAGGTTGAGCTTTCAGAAGCTAGTTTAACTCTAAGGGAGGAAGCAGCAGAATGTGCCTCTCACATCTAGCCTGTAGGAATTCAGGTTGGCAAGTTCTATGGGGAAGCCCATTGCTGCCTATGGTGGAAACGGCATGGGAGATTTCAGTTTCAAAATCTCTGTGAAAAAGCGTCAGAGAAGCTTCTCCGTTTAGAATCCAGCATATCTCACTGAACCGAAGAAGTGTTAGTTAGAAGGGAGTTAGAGCTGCAAGCAGTTTGGTTTGGGAAATTAGATGCGAAATGACACTGCAAAGGCCTTCCAGCAGGCTTGGAAAAGTGTGTTCTATATCTCTGCCAAACAGACTCCCCGGAGGTTGAGCTTTCTGAAGCAAGCTTAACTCTTAGGGAGGAAGCAGCAGAATGTGCCTCTCACATCTAGCCTGTAGGAATTCAGGTTGGCAAGTTCTATGGGGAAGCCCATTTCTGCCTATGGTGGAAACGGCATGGGAGATTTCAGTTTCAAAATCTCTGTGAAAAAGCGTCAAAGAAGCTTCTCCGTTTAGAATCCAGCATATCTCACTGAACCGAAGAAGTGGTAGTTAGAAGGGAGTTAGAGCTGCAAGCAGTTTGGTTTGGGAAATTAGATGCGAAATGACACTGCAAAGGCCTTCCAACAGGCTTGGAAAAGTGTGTTCTATATCTCTGCCAAACAGACTCCCCGGAGGTTGAGCTTTCAGAAGCAAGCTTAACTCTTAGGGAGGAAGCAGCAGAATGTGCCTCTCACATCTAGCCTGTAGGAATTCAGGTTGGCAAGTTCTATGGGGAAGCCCATTGCTGCCTATGGTGGAAACGGCATGGGAGATTTCAGTTTCAAAATCTCTGTGAAAAAGCGTCAGAGAAGCTTCTCCGTTTAGAATCCAGCATATCTCACTGAACCGAAGAAGTGGTAGTTAGAAGGGAGTTAGAGCTGCAAGCAGTTTGGTTTGGGAAATTAGATGAGAAATGACACTGCAAAGGCCTTCCAACAGGCTTGGAAAAGTGTGTTCTATATCTTTGCCAAACAGACTCCCCGGAGGTTGAGCTTTCAGAAGCTAGTTTAACTCTAAGGGAGGAAGCAGCAGAATGTGCCTCTCACATCTAGCCTGTAGGAATTCAGGTTGGCAAGTTCTATGGGGAAGCCCATTTCTGCCTATGGTGGAAACGGCATGGGAGATTTCAGTTTCAAAATCTCTGTGAAAAAGCGTCAGAGAAGCTTCTCCGTTTAGAATCCAGCATATCTCACTGAACCGAAGAAGTGGTAGTTAGAAGGGAGTTAGAGCTGCAAGCAGTTTGGTTTTGGAAATTAGACGCGAAATGAAACTGCAAATGCCTTCCAACAGGCTTGGAAAAGTGTGTTCTATATCTCTGCCAAACAAACTCCCCGGAGGTTGATCTTTCAGAAGCTAGTTTAACTCTAAGGGAGGAAGCAGCAGAATGTGCCTCTCACATCTAGCCTGTAGGAATTCAGGTTGGCAAGTTCTATGGGGAAGCCCATTTCTCCCTATGGTGGAAACGGCATGGGAGATTTCAGTTTCAAAATCTCTGTGAAAAAGCGTCAGAGAATCTTCTCCATTTAGAATCCAGCATATCTCACTGAACCGAAGAAGTGGTAGTTAAAAGGGAGTTAGAGCTGCAAGCAGTTTGGTTTGGGAAATTAGATGCGAAATGACACTGCAAAGGCCTTCCAACAGGCTTGGAAAAGTGTGTTCTATATCTCTGCCAAACAGACTCCCCGGAGGTTGAGCTTTCAGAAGCAAGATTAACTCTTAGGGAGGAAGCAGCAGAATGTGCCTCTCACATCTAGCCTGTAGGAATTCAGGTTGGCAAGTTCTATGGGGAAGCCCATTGCTGCCTATGGTGGAAACGGCATGGGAGATTTCAGTTTCAAAATCTCTGTGAAAAAGCGTCAGAGAAGCTTCTCCGTTTAGAATCCAGCATATCTCACTGAACCGAAGAAGTGGTAGTTAGAAGGGAGTTAGAGCTGCAAGCAGTTTGCTTTGGGAAATTAGACGCGAAATGACACTGCAAATGCCTTCCAACAGGCTTGGAAAAGTGTGTTCTATATCTCTGCCAAACAGACTCCCCGGAGGTTGAGCTTTCAGAAGCAAGCTTAACTCTTAGGGAGGAAGCAGCAGAATGTGCCTCTCACATCTAGCCTGTAGGAATTCAGGTTGGCAAGTTCTATGGGGAAGCCCATTGCTGCCTATGGTGGAAACGGCATGGGAGATTTCAGTTTCAAAATCTCTGTTTAAAAGCGTCAGAGAAGCTTCTCCGTTTAGAATCCAGCATATCTTACTGAACCGAAGAAGTGGTAGTTAGAAGGGAGTTAGAGCTGCAAGCAGTTTGGTTTGGGAAATTAGATGTGAAATGACACTGCAAAGGCCTTCCTACAGGCTTGGAAAAGTGTGTTCTATATCTCTGCCAAACAGACTCCCCAGAGGTTGAGCTTTCAGAAGCTAGTTTAACTCTAAGGGAGGAAGCAGCAGAATGTCCCTCTCACATCTAGCCTGTAGGAATTCAGGTTGGCAAGTTCTATGTGGAAGCCCATTGCTTCCTATGGTGGAAACGGCATGGGAGATTTCAGTTTCAAAATCTCTGTGAAAAAGCGTCAGAGAAGCTTCTCCGTTTAGAATCCAGCATATCTCACTGAACCGAAGAAGTGGTAGTTAGAAGGGAGTTAGAGCTGCAAGCAGTTTGGTTTGGGAAATTAGATGCGAAATGACACTGCAAATGCCTTCCAACAGGCTTGGAAAATTGTGTTCTATATCTCTGCCAAACAGACTCCCCGGAGGCTGAGCTTTCAGAAGCTAGTTTAACTCTAAGGGAGGAAGCAGCAGAATGTGCCTCTCACATCTAGCCTGTAGGAATTCAGGTTGGCAAGTTCTATGGGGAAGCCCTTTGCTGCCTATGGTGGAAACGGCATGGGAGATTTCAGTTTCAAAATCTCTGTGAAAAAGCGTCAGAGAAGCTTCTCCGTTTAGAATCCAGCATATCTCACTGAACCGAAGAAGTGGTAGTTAGAAGGGAGTTAGAGCTGCAAGCAGTTTGGTTTGGGAAATTAGATGCGAAATGACACTGCAAAGGCCTTCCAACAGGCTTGGAAAAGTGTGTTCTATATCTCTGCCAAACAGACTCCCTGGAGGTTGAGCTTTCAGAAGCAAGCTTAACTCTTAGGGAGGAAGCAGCAGAATGTGCCTCTCACATCTAGCCTGTAGGAATTCAGGTTGGCAAGTTTTATGGGGAAGCCCATTGCTGCCTATGGTGGAAACGGCATGGGAGATTTCAGTTTCAAAATCTCTGTGACAAAGCGTCAGAGAAGCTTCTCCGTTTAGAATCCAGCATATCTCACAGAACCGAAGAAGTGGTAGTTAGAAGGGAGTTAGAGCTGCAAGCAGTTTGGTTTGGGAAATTAGACGCGAAATGAAACTGCAAATGCCTTCACACAGGCTTGGAAAAATGTGTTCTATATCTCTGCCAAACAGACTCCGCGGAGGTTGAGCTTTCAGAAGCAAGATTAACTCTAAGGGAGGAAGCAGGAGAATGTGCCTCTCACATCTAGCCTGTAGGAATTCAGGTTGGCAAGTTCTATGGGGAAGCCCATTGCTGCCTATGGTGGAAACGGCATGGGAGATTTCAGTTTCAAAATCTCTGTGAAAAAGCGTCAGAGAAGCTTCTCCGTTTAGAATCCAGCATATCTCACTGAACCGAAGAAGTGGTAGTTAGAAGGGAGTTAGAGCTGCAAGCAGTTTGGTTTGGGAAATTAGACGCGAAATGAAACTGCAAATGCCTTCCAACAGGCTTGGAAAAGTGTGTTCTATATCTCTGCCAAACAAACTCCCCGGAGGTTGAGCTTTCAGAAGCTAGTTTAACTCTAACTGAGGAAGCAGCAGAATATGCCTCTCACATCTAGCCTGTAGGAATTCAGGTTGGCAAGTTCTATGGGGAAGCCCATTGGCGCCTTCGTTGGAAACGGGTTTGGAAATTTCAGTTTCAAAATCTCTGTGAAAAACCGTCAGAGAAGCTTCTCCGTTTAGAATCCAGCATATCTCACTGAACCGAAGAAGTGGTAGTTAGAAGGGAGTTAGAGCTGCAAGCAGTTTGGTTTGGGAAATTAGACGCGAAATGAAACTGCAAATGCCTTCCAACAGGCTTGGAAAAGTGTGTTCTATATCTCTGCCAAACAGACTCCCCGGAGGTTGAGCTTTCAGAAGCAAGTTTAACTCTAAGGGAGGAAGCAGCAGAATGTGCCTCTCACATCTAGCCTGTAGGAATTCAGGTTGGCAAGTTCTATGGGGAAGCCCATTGCTGCCTATGGTGAAAACGGCATGGGAAATTTCAGTTTCAAAATCTCTGTGAAAAAGCGTCAGAGAAGCTTCTCCGTTTAGAATCCAGCATATCTCACTGAACCGAAGAAGTGGTAGTTAGAAGGGAGTTAGAGCTGCAAGCAGTTTGATTTGGGAAATTAGACGCGAAATGAAACTGCAAATGCCTTAAAACAGGCTTGGAAAAGTGTGTTCTATATCTCTGCCAAACAGACTCCCCGGAGGTTGAGCTTTCAGAAGCTAGCTTAACTCTAAGGGAGGAAGCAGCAGAATGTGCCTCTCACATCTAGCCTGTAGGAATTCAGGTTGGCAAGTTCTATGGGGAAGCCCATTGGCGCCTTCGTTGGAAACGGGTTTGGAAATTTCAGTTTCAAAATCTCTGTGAAAAAGCGTCAGAGAAGCTTCTCCGTTTAGAATCCAGCATATCTCACTGAACCGAAGAAGTGGTAGTTAGAAGGGAGTTAGAGCTGCAAGCAGTTTGGTTTGGGAAATTAGACGCGAAATGAAACTGCAAATGCCTTCCAACAGGCTTGGAAAAGTGTGTTCTATATCTCTGCCAAACAGAGTCCCCGGAGGTTGAGCTTTCAGAAGCAAGCTTAACTGTTAGGGAGGAAGCAGCAGAATGTGCCTCTCACATCTAGCCTGTAGGAATTCAGGTTGGCAAGTTCTATGGGGAAGCCCATTGCTGCCTATGGTGGAAATGGCATGGGAGATTTCAGTTTCAAGATCTCTGTGAAAAAGCGTCAGAGAAGCTTCTCCGTTTAGAATCCAGCATATCTCACTGAACCGAAGAAGTGGTAGTTAGAAGGGAGTTAGAGCTGCAAGCAGTTTGGTTTGGGAAATTAGACGCGAAATGAAACTGCAAATGCCTTCCAACAGGCTTGGAAAAGTGTGTTCTATATCTCTGCCAAACAAACTCCCCGGAGGTTGAGCTTTCAGAAGCAAGTTTAACTCTAAGGGAGGAAGCAGCAGAATGTGCCTCTCACATCTAGCCTGTAGGAATTCAGGTTGGCAAGTTCTATGGGGAAGCCCATTGCTGCCTATGGTGAAAACGGCATGGGAGATTTCAGTTTCAAAATCTCTGTGAAAAAGCGTCAGAGAAGCTTCTCCGTTTAGAATCCAGCATATCTCACTGAACCGAAGAAGTGGTAGTGAGAAGGGAGTTAGAGCTGCAAGCAGTTTGGTTTGGGAAATTAGATGCGAAATGACACTGCAAAGGCCTTCCAACAGGCTTGGAAAAGTGTGTTCTATATCTCTGCCAAACAGACTCCCCGGAGGTTGAGCTTTCAGAAGCACGCTTAACTCTTAGGGAGGAAGCAGCAGAATGTGCCTCTCACATCTAGCCTGTAGGAATTCAGGTTGGCAAGTTCTATGAGGAAGCCCATTGCTGCCTATGGTGGAAACGGCATGGGAGATTTCAGTTTCAAAATCTCTGTGAAAAAGCGTCAGAGAAGCTTCTCCGTTTAGAATCCAGCATATCTCACTGAACCGAAGAAGTGGTAGTTAGAAGGGAGTTAGAGCTGCAAGCAGTTTGGTTTGGGAAATAAGACGCGAAATGAAACTGCAAAGGCCTTCCAACAGGCTTGGAAAAGTGTGTTCTATATCTCTGCCAAACAGACTCCCCGGAGGTTGAGCTTTCAGAAGCAAGCTTAACTCTTAGGGAGGAAGCAGCAGAATGTGCCTCTCACATCTAGCCTGTAGGAATTCAGGTTGGCAAGTTCTATGGGGAAGCCCATTGCTGCCTATGGTGGAAACGGCATGGGAGATTTCAGTTTCAAAATCTCTGTGAAAAAGCGTCAGAGAAGCTTCTCCGTTTAGAATCCAGCATATCTCACTGAACCGAAGAAGTGGTAGTTAGAAGGGAGTTAGAGCTGCAAGCAGTTTGGTTTGGGAAATTAGACGCGAAATGAAACTGCAAATGCCTTAAAACAGGCTTGGAAAAGTGTGTTCTATATCTCTGCCAAACAGACTCCCCGGAGGTTGAGCTTTCAGAAGCTAGCTTAACTCTAAGGGAGGAAGCAGCAGAATGTGCCTCTCACATCTAGCCTGTAGGAATTCAGGTTGGCAAGTTCTATGGGGAAGCCCATTGGCGCCTTCGTTGGAAACGGGTTTGGAAATTTCAGTTTCAAAATCTCTGTGAAAAAGCGTCAGAGAAGCATCTCCGTTTAGAATCCAGCATATCTCACTGAACCGAAGAAGTGGTAGTTAGAAGGGAGTTAGAGCTGCAAGCAGTTTGGTTTGGGAAATTAGACGCGAAATGAAACTGCAAATGCCTTCCAACAGGCTTGGAAAAGTGTGTTCTATATCTCTGCCAAACAGAGTCCCCGGAGGTTGAGCTTTCAGAAGCAAGCTTAACTGTTAGGGAGGAAGCAGCAGAATGTGCCTCTCACATCTAGCCTGTAGGAATTCAGGTTGGCAAGTTCTATGGGGAAGCCCATTGCTGCCTATGGTGGAAATGGCATGGGAGATTTCAGTTTCAAGATCTCTGTGAAAAAGCGTCAGAGAAGCTTCTCCGTTTAGAATCCAGCATATCTCACTGAACCGAAGAAGTGGTAGTTAGAAGGGAGTTAGAGCTGCAAGCAGTTTGGTTTGGGAAATTAGACGCGAAATGAAACTGCAAATGCCTTCCAACAGGCTTGGAAAAGTGTGTTCTATATCTCTGCCAAACAAACTCCCCGGAGGTTGAGCTTTCAGAAGCAAGTTTAACTCTAAGGGAGGAAGCAGCAGAATGTGCCTCTCACATCTAGCCTGTAGGAATTCAGGTTGGCAAGTTCTATGGGGAAGCCCATTGCTGCCTATGGTGAAAACGGCATGGGAGATTTCAGTTTCAAAATCTCTGTGAAAAAGCGTCAGAGAAGCTTCTCCGTTTAGAATCCAGCATATCTCACTGAACCGAAGAAGTGGTAGTGAGAAGGGAGTTAGAGCTGCAAGCAGTTTGGTTTGGGAAATTAGATGCGAAATGACACTGCAAAGGCCTTCCAACAGGCTTGGAAAAGTGTGTTCTATATCTCTGCCAAACAGACTCCCCGGAGGTTGAGCTTTCAGAAGCACGCTTAACTCTTAGGGAGGAAGCAGCAGAATGTGCCTCTCACATCTAGCCTGTAGGAATTCAGGTTGGCAAGTTCTATGAGGAAGCCCATTGCTGCCTATGGTGGAAACGGCATGGGAGATTTCAGTTTCAAAATCTCTGTGAAAAAGCGTCAGAGAAGCTTCTCCGTTTAGAATCCAGCATATCTCACTGAACCGAAGAAGTGGTAGTTAGAAGGGAGTTAGAGCTGCAAGCAGTTTGGTTTGGGAAATAAGACGCGAAATGAAACTGCAAAGGCCTTCCAACAGGCTTGTAAAAGTGTGTTCTATATCTCTGCCAAACAGACTCCCCGGAGGTTGAGCTTTCAGAAGCAAGCTTAACTCTTAGGGAGGAAGCAGCAGAATGTGCCTCTCACATCTAGCCTGTAGGAATTCAGGTTGGCAAGTTCTATGGGGAAGCCCATTGCTGCCTATGGTGGAAACGGCATGGGAGATTTCAGTTTCAAAATCTCTGTGAAAAAGCGTCAGAGAAGCTTCTCCGTTTAGAATCCAGCATATCTCACTGAACCGAAGAAGTGGTAGTTAGAAGGGAGTTAGAGCTGCAAGCAGTTTGGTTTGGGAAATTAGACACGAAATGAAAGTGCAAATGCCTTCAAACAGGCTTGGAAAAATGTGTTCTATATCTCTGCCAAACAGACTCCCCGGAGGTTGAGCTTTCAGAAGCAAGCTTAACTCATAGGGAGGAAGCAGCAGAATGTGCCTCTCACATCTAGCCTGTAGGAATTCAGGTTGGCAAGTTCTATGGGGAAGCCCATTGCTGCCTATGGTGGAAACGGCATGGGAGATTTCAGTTTCAAAATCTCTGTGAAAAAGCGTCAGAGAAGCTTCTCCGTTTAGAATCCAGCATATCTCACTGAACCGAAGAAGTGGTAGTTAGAAGGGAGTTAGAGCTGCAAGCAGTTTGGTTTTGGAAATTAGACGCGAAATGAAACTGCAAATGCCTTCCAACAGGCTTGGAAAAGTGTGTTCTATATCTCTGCCAAACAAACTCCCCGGAGGTTGAGCTTTCAGAAGCTAGTTTAACTCTAAGGGGGGAAGCAGCAGAATGTGCCTCTCACATCTAGCCTGTAGGAATTCAGGTTGGCAAGTTCTATGGGGAAGCCCATTGCTGCCTATGGTGGAAACGGCATGGGAGATTTCAGTTTCAAAATCTCTGTGACAAAGCGTCAGAGAAGCTTCTCCGTTTAGAATCCAGCATATCTCACTGAACCGAAGAAGTGGTAGTTAGAAGGGAGTTAGAGCTGCAAGCAGTTTGGTTTGGGAAATTAGACGCGAAATGAAACTGCAAATGCCTTCCAACAGGCTTGGAAAAGTGTGTTCTATATCTCTGCCAAACAAACTCCCCGGAGGTTGAGCTTTCAGAAGCTAGTTTAACTCTAACTGAGGAAGCAGCAGAATATGCCTCTCACATCTAGCCTGTAGGAATTCAGGTTGGCAAGTTCTATGGGGAAGCCCATTGGCGCCTTCGTTGGAAACGGGTTTGGAAATTTCAGTTTCAAAATCTCTGTGAAAAACCGTCAGAGAAGCTTCTCCGTTTAGAATCCAGCATATCTCACTGAACCGAAGAAGTGGTAGTTAGAAGGGAGTTAGAGCTGCAAGCAGTTTGGTTTGGGAAATTAGACGCGAAATGAAACTGCAAATGCCTTCCAACAGGCTTGGAAAAGTGTGTTCTATATCTCTGCCAAACAGACTCCCCGGAGGTTGAGCTTTCAGAAGCAAGTTTAACTCTAAGGGAGGAAGCAGCAGAATGTGCCTCTCACATCTAGCCTGTAGGAATTCAGGTTGGCAAGTTCTATGGGGAAGCCCATTGCTGCCTATGGTGAAAACGGCATGGGAAATTTCAGTTTCAAAATCTCTGTGAAAAAGCGTCAGAGAAGCTTCTCCGTTTAGAATCCAGCATATCTCACTGAACCGAAGAAGTGGTAGTTAGAAGGGAGTTAGAGCTGCAAGCAGTTTGATTTGGGAAATTAGACGCGAAATGAAACTGCAAATGCCTTAAAACAGGCTTGGAAAAGTGTGTTCTATATCTCTGCCAAACAGACTCCCCGGAGGTTGAGCTTTCAGAAGCTAGCTTAACTCTAAGGGAGGAAGCAGCAGAATGTGCCTCTCACATCTAGCCTGTAGGAATTCAGGTTGGCAAGTTCTATGGGGAAGCCCATTGGCGCCTTCGTTGGAAACGGGTTTGGAAATTTCAGTTTCAAAATCTCTGTGAAAAAGCGTCAGAGAAGCTTCTCCGTTTAGAATCCAGCATATCTCACTGAACCGAAGAAGTGGTAGTTAGAAGGGAGTTAGAGCTGCAAGCAGTTTGGTTTGGGAAATTAGACGCGAAATGAAACTGCAAATGCCTTCCAACAGGCTTGGAAAAGTGTGTTCTATATCTCTGCCAAACAGAGTCCCCGGAGGTTGAGCTTTCAGAAGCAAGCTTAACTGTTAGGGAGGAAGCAGCAGAATGTGCCTCTCACATCTAGCCTGTAGGAATTCAGGTTGGCAAGTTCTATGGGGAAGCCCATTGCTGCCTATGGTGGAAATGGCATGGGAGATTTCAGTTTCAAGATCTCTGTGAAAAAGCGTCAGAGAAGCTTCTCCGTTTAGAATCCAGCATATCTCACTGAACCGAAGAAGTGGTAGTTAGAAGGGAGTTAGAGCTGCAAGCAGTTTGGTTTGGGAAATTAGACGCGAAATGAAACTGCAAATGCCTTCCAACAGGCTTGGAAAAGTGTGTTCTATATCTCTGCCAAACAAACTCCCCGGAGGTTGAGCTTTCAGAAGCAAGTTTAACTCTAAGGGAGGAAGCAGCAGAATGTGCCTCTCACATCTAGCCTGTAGGAATTCAGGTTGGCAAGTTCTATGGGGAAGCCCATTGCTGCCTATGGTGGAAACGGCATGGGAGATTTCAGTTTCAAAATCTCTGTGAAAAAGCGTCAGAGAAGCTTCTCCGTTTAGAATCCAGCATATCTCACTGAACCGAAGAAGTGGTAGTTAGAAGGGAGTTAGAGCTGCAAGCAGTTTGGTTTGGGAAATTAGACGCGAAATGAAACTGCAAATGCCTTCCAACAGGCTTGGAAAAGTGTGTTCTATATCTCTGCCAAACAAACTCCCCGGAGGTTGAGCTTTCAGAAGCTAGTTTAACTCTAACTGAGGAAGCAGCAGAATATGCCTCTCACATCTAGCCTGTAGGAATTCAGGTTGGCAAGTTCTATGGGGAAGCCCATTGGCGCCTTCGTTGGAAACGGGTTTGGAAATTTCAGTTTCAAAATCTCTGTGAAAAACCGTCAGAGAAGCTTCTCCGTTTAGAATCCAGCATATCTCACTGAACCGAAGAAGTGGTAGTTAGAAGGGAGTTAGAGCTGCAAGCAGTTTGGTTTGGGAAATTAGACGCGAAATGAAACTGCAAATGCCTTCCAACAGGCTTGGAAAAGTGTGTTCTATATCTCTGCCAAACAGACTCCCCGGAGGTTGAGCTTTCAGAAGCAAGTTTAACTCTAAGGGAGGAAGCAGCAGAATGTGCCTCTCACATCTAGCCTGTAGGAATTCAGGTTGGCAAGTTCTATGGGGAAGCCCATTGCTGCCTATGGTGAAAACGGCATGGGAAATTTCAGTTTCAAAATCTCTGTGAAAAAGCGTCAGAGAAGCTTCTCCGTTTAGAATCCAGCATATCTCACTGAACCGAAGAAGTGGTAGTTAGAAGGGAGTTAGAGCTGCAAGCAGTTTGATTTGGGAAATTAGACGCGAAATGAAACTGCAAATGCCTTAAAACAGGCTTGGAAAAGTGTGTTCTATATCTCTGCCAAACAGACTCCCCGGAGGTTGAGCTTTCAGAAGCTAGCTTAACTCTAAGGGAGGAAGCAGCAGAATGTGCCTCTCACATCTAGCCTGTAGGAATTCAGGTTGGCAAGTTCTATGGGGAAGCCCATTGGCGCCTTCGTTGGAAACGGGTTTGGAAATTTCAGTTTCAAAATCTCTGTGAAAAAGCGTCAGAGAAGCTTCTCCGTTTAGAATCCAGCATATCTCACTGAACCGAAGAAGTGGTAGTTAGAAGGGAGTTAGAGCTGCAAGCAGTTTGGTTTGGGAAATTAGACGCGAAATGAAACTGCAAATGCCTTCCAACAGGCTTGGAAAAGTGTGTTCTATATCTCTGCCAAACAGAGTCCCCGGAGGTTGAGCTTTCAGAAGCAAGCTTAACTGTTAGGGAGGAAGCAGCAGAATGTGCCTCTCACATCTAGCCTGTAGGAATTCAGGTTGGCAAGTTCTATGGGGAAGCCCATTGCTGCCTATGGTGGAAATGGCATGGGAGATTTCAGTTTCAAGATCTCTGTGAAAAAGCGTCAGAGAAGCTTCTCCGTTTAGAATCCAGCATATCTCACTGAACCGAAGAAGTGGTAGTTAGAAGGGAGTTAGAGCTGCAAGCAGTTTGGTTTGGGAAATTAGACGCGAAATGAAACTGCAAATGCCTTCCAACAGGCTTGGAAAAGTGTGTTCTATATCTCTGCCAAACAAACTCCCCGGAGGTTGAGCTTTCAGAAGCAAGTTTAACTCTAAGGGAGGAAGCAGCAGAATGTGCCTCTCACATCTAGCCTGTAGGAATTCAGGTTGGCAAGTTCTATGGGGAAGCCCATTGCTGCCTATGGTGAAAACGGCATGGGAGATTTCAGTTTCAAAATCTCTGTGAAAAAGCGTCAGAGAAGCTTCTCCGTTTAGAATCCAGCATATCTCACTGAACCGAAGAAGTGGTAGTGAGAAGGGAGTTAGAGCTGCAAGCAGTTTGGTTTGGGAAATTAGATGCGAAATGACACTGCAAAGGCCTTCCAACAGGCTTGGAAAAGTGTGTTCTATATCTCTGCCAAACAGACTCCCCGGAGGTTGAGCTTTCAGAAGCACGCTTAACTCTTAGGGAGGAAGCAGCAGAATGTGCCTCTCACATCTAGCCTGTAGGAATTCAGGTTGGCAAGTTCTATGAGGAAGCCCATTGCTGCCTATGGTGGAAACGGCATGGGAGATTTCAGTTTCAAAATCTCTGTGAAAAAGCGTCAGAGAAGCTTCTCCGTTTAGAATCCAGCATATCTCACTGAACCGAAGAAGTGGTAGTTAGAAGGGAGTTAGAGCTGCAAGCAGTTTGGTTTGGGAAATAAGACGCGAAATGAAACTGCAAAGGCCTTCCAACAGGCTTGGAAAAGTGTGTTCTATATCTCTGCCAAACAGACTCCCCGGAGGTTGAGCTTTCAGAAGCAAGCTTAACTCTTAGGGAGGAAGCAGCAGAATGTGCCTCTCACATCTAGCCTGTAGGAATTCAGGTTGGCAAGTTCTATGGGGAAGCCCATTGCTGCCTATGGTGGAAACGGCATGGGAGATTTCAGTTTCAAAATCTCTGTGAAAAAGCGTCAGAGAAGCTTCTCCGTTTAGAATCCAGCATATCTCACTGAACCGAAGAAGTGGTAGTTAGAAGGGAGTTAGAGCTGCAAGCAGTTTGGTTTGGGAAATTAGACGCGAAATGAAACTGCAAATGCCTTAAAACAGGCTTGGAAAAGTGTGTTCTATATCTCTGCCAAACAGACTCCCCGGAGGTTGAGCTTTCAGAAGCTAGCTTAACTCTAAGGGAGGAAGCAGCAGAATGTGCCTCTCACATCTAGCCTGTAGGAATTCAGGTTGGCAAGTTCTATGGGGAAGCCCATTGGCGCCTTCGTTGGAAACGGGTTTGGAAATTTCAGTTTCAAAATCTCTGTGAAAAAGCGTCAGAGAAGCATCTCCGTTTAGAATCCAGCATATCTCACTGAACCGAAGAAGTGGTAGTTAGAAGGGAGTTAGAGCTGCAAGCAGTTTGGTTTGGGAAATTAGACGCGAAATGAAACTGCAAATGCCTTCCAACAGGCTTGGAAAAGTGTGTTCTATATCTCTGCCAAACAGAGTCCCCGGAGGTTGAGCTTTCAGAAGCAAGCTTAACTGTTAGGGAGGAAGCAGCAGAATGTGCCTCTCACATCTAGCCTGTAGGAATTCAGGTTGGCAAGTTCTATGGGGAAGCCCATTGCTGCCTATGGTGGAAATGGCATGGGAGATTTCAGTTTCAAGATCTCTGTGAAAAAGCGTCAGAGAAGCTTCTCCGTTTAGAATCCAGCATATCTCACTGAACCGAAGAAGTGGTAGTTAGAAGGGAGTTAGAGCTGCAAGCAGTTTGGTTTGGGAAATTAGACGCGAAATGAAACTGCAAATGCCTTCCAACAGGCTTGGAAAAGTGTGTTCTATATCTCTGCCAAACAAACTCCCCGGAGGTTGAGCTTTCAGAAGCAAGTTTAACTCTAAGGGAGGAAGCAGCAGAATGTGCCTCTCACATCTAGCCTGTAGGAATTCAGGTTGGCAAGTTCTATGGGGAAGCCCATTGCTGCCTATGGTGAAAACGGCATGGGAGATTTCAGTTTCAAAATCTCTGTGAAAAAGCGTCAGAGAAGCTTCTCCGTTTAGAATCCAGCATATCTCACTGAACCGAAGAAGTGGTAGTGAGAAGGGAGTTAGAGCTGCAAGCAGTTTGGTTTGGGAAATTAGATGCGAAATGACACTGCAAAGGCCTTCCAACAGGCTTGGAAAAGTGTGTTCTATATCTCTGCCAAACAGACTCCCCGGAGGTTGAGCTTTCAGAAGCACGCTTAACTCTTAGGGAGGAAGCAGCAGAATGTGCCTCTCACATCTAGCCTGTAGGAATTCAGGTTGGCAAGTTCTATGAGGAAGCCCATTGCTGCCTATGGTGGAAACGGCATGGGAGATTTCAGTTTCAAAATCTCTGTGAAAAAGCGTCAGAGAAGCTTCTCCGTTTAGAATCCAGCATATCTCACTGAACCGAAGAAGTGGTAGTTAGAAGGGAGTTAGAGCTGCAAGCAGTTTGGTTTGGGAAATAAGACGCGAAATGAAACTGCAAAGGCCTTCCAACAGGCTTGTAAAAGTGTGTTCTATATCTCTGCCAAACAGACTCCCCGGAGGTTGAGCTTTCAGAAGCAAGCTTAACTCTTAGGGAGGAAGCAGCAGAATGTGCCTCTCACATCTAGCCTGTAGGAATTCAGGTTGGCAAGTTCTATGGGGAAGCCCATTGCTGCCTATGGTGGAAACGGCATGGGAGATTTCAGTTTCAAAATCTCTGTGAAAAAGCGTCAGAGAAGCTTCTCCGTTTAGAATCCAGCATATCTCACTGAACCGAAGAAGTGGTAGTTAGAAGGGAGTTAGAGCTGCAAGCAGTTTGGTTTGGGAAATTAGACACGAAATGAAAGTGCAAATGCCTTCAAACAGGCTTGGAAAAATGTGTTCTATATCTCTGCCAAACAGACTCCCCGGAGGTTGAGCTTTCAGAAGCAAGCTTAACTCATAGGGAGGAAGCAGCAGAATGTGCCTCTCACATCTAGCCTGTAGGAATTCAGGTTGGCAAGTTCTATGGGGAAGCCCATTGCTGCCTATGGTGGAAACGGCATGGGAGATTTCAGTTTCAAAATCTCTGTGAAAAAGCGTCAGAGAAGCTTCTCCGTTTAGAATCCAGCATATCTCACTGAACCGAAGAAGTGGTAGTTAGAAGGGAGTTAGAGCTGCAAGCAGTTTGGTTTTGGAAATTAGACGCGAAATGAAACTGCAAATGCCTTCCAACAGGCTTGGAAAAGTGTGTTCTATATCTCTGCCAAACAAACTCCCCGGAGGTTGAGCTTTCAGAAGCTAGTTTAACTCTAAGGGGGGAAGCAGCAGAATGTGCCTCTCACATCTAGCCTGTAGGAATTCAGGTTGGCAAGTTCTATGGGGAAGCCCATTGCTGCCTATGGTGGAAACGGCATGGGAGATTTCAGTTTCAAAATCTCTGTGACAAAGCGTCAGAGAAGCTTCTCCGTTTAGAATCCAGCATATCTCACTGAACCGAAGAAGTGGTAGTTAGAAGGGAGTTAGAGCTGCAAGCAGTTTGGTTTGGGAAATTAGACGCGAAATGAAACTGCAAATGCCTTCCAACAGGCTTGGAAAAGTGTGTTCTATATCTCTGCCAAACAAACTCCCCGGAGGTTGAGCTTTCAGAAGCTAGTTTAACTCTAACTGAGGAAGCAGCAGAATATGCCTCTCACATCTAGCCTGTAGGAATTCAGGTTGGCAAGTTCTATGGGGAAGCCCATTGGCGCCTTCGTTGGAAACGGGTTTGGAAATTTCAGTTTCAAAATCTCTGTGAAAAACCGTCAGAGAAGCTTCTCCGTTTAGAATCCAGCATATCTCACTGAACCGAAGAAGTGGTAGTTAGAAGGGAGTTAGAGCTGCAAGCAGTTTGGTTTGGGAAATTAGACGCGAAATGAAACTGCAAATGCCTTCCAACAGGCTTGGAAAAGTGTGTTCTATATCTCTGCCAAACAGACTCCCCGGAGGTTGAGCTTTCAGAAGCAAGTTTAACTCTAAGGGAGGAAGCAGCAGAATGTGCCTCTCACATCTAGCCTGTAGGAATTCAGGTTGGCAAGTTCTATGGGGAAGCCCATTGCTGCCTATGGTGAAAACGGCATGGGAAATTTCAGTTTCAAAATCTCTGTGAAAAAGCGTCAGAGAAGCTTCTCCGTTTAGAATCCAGCATATCTCACTGAACCGAAGAAGTGGTAGTTAGAAGGGAGTTAGAGCTGCAAGCAGTTTGATTTGGGAAATTAGACGCGAAATGAAACTGCAAATGCCTTAAAACAGGCTTGGAAAAGTGTGTTCTATATCTCTGCCAAACAGACTCCCCGGAGGTTGAGCTTTCAGAAGCTAGCTTAACTCTAAGGGAGGAAGCAGCAGAATGTGCCTCTCACATCTAGCCTGTAGGAATTCAGGTTGGCAAGTTCTATGGGGAAGCCCATTGGCGCCTTCGTTGGAAACGGGTTTGGAAATTTCAGTTTCAAAATCTCTGTGAAAAAGCGTCAGAGAAGCTTCTCCGTTTAGAATCCAGCATATCTCACTGAACCGAAGAAGTGGTAGTTAGAAGGGAGTTAGAGCTGCAAGCAGTTTGGTTTGGGAAATTAGACGCGAAATGAAACTGCAAATGCCTTCCAACAGGCTTGGAAAAGTGTGTTCTATATCTCTGCCAAACAGAGTCCCCGGAGGTTGAGCTTTCAGAAGCAAGCTTAACTGTTAGGGAGGAAGCAGCAGAATGTGCCTCTCACATCTAGCCTGTAGGAATTCAGGTTGGCAAGTTCTATGGGGAAGCCCATTGCTGCCTATGGTGGAAATGGCATGGGAGATTTCAGTTTCAAGATCTCTGTGAAAAAGCGTCAGAGAAGCTTCTCCGTTTAGAATCCAGCATATCTCACTGAACCGAAGAAGTGGTAGTTAGAAGGGAGTTAGAGCTGCAAGCAGTTTGGTTTGGGAAATTAGACGCGAAATGAAACTGCAAATGCCTTCCAACAGGCTTGGAAAAGTGTGTTCTATATCTCTGCCAAACAAACTCCCCGGAGGTTGAGCTTTCAGAAGCAAGTTTAACTCTAAGGGAGGAAGCAGCAGAATGTGCCTCTCACATCTAGCCTGTAGGAATTCAGGTTGGCAAGTTCTATGGGGAAGCCCATTGCTGCCTATGGTGGAAACGGCATGGGAGATTTCAGTTTCAAAATCTCTGTGAAAAAGCGTCAGAGAAGCTTCTCCGTTTAGAATCCAGCATATCTCACTGAACCGAAGAAGTGGTAGTTAGAAGGGAGTTAGAGCTGCAAGCAGTTTGGTTTGGGAAATTAGACGCGAAATGAAACTGCAAATGCCTTCCAACAGGCTTGGAAAAGTGTGTTCTATATCTCTGCCAAACAAACTCCCCGGAGGTTGAGCTTTCAGAAGCTAGTTTAACTCTAACTGAGGAAGCAGCAGAATATGCCTCTCACATCTAGCCTGTAGGAATTCAGGTTGGCAAGTTCTATGGGGAAGCCCATTGGCGCCTTCGTTGGAAACGGGTTTGGAAATTTCAGTTTCAAAATCTCTGTGAAAAACCGTCAGAGAAGCTTCTCCGTTTAGAATCCAGCATATCTCACTGAACCGAAGAAGTGGTAGTTAGAAGGGAGTTAGAGCTGCAAGCAGTTTGGTTTGGGAAATTAGACGCGAAATGAAACTGCAAATGCCTTCCAACAGGCTTGGAAAAGTGTGTTCTATATCTCTGCCAAACAGACTCCCCGGAGGTTGAGCTTTCAGAAGCAAGTTTAACTCTAAGGGAGGAAGCAGCAGAATGTGCCTCTCACATCTAGCCTGTAGGAATTCAGGTTGGCAAGTTCTATGGGGAAGCCCATTGCTGCCTATGGTGAAAACGGCATGGGAAATT